>NC_140954.1:126911122-127373622 GCF_014529385.1 Adiantum capillus-veneris | reverse complement strand
GATTGCACTCCTGGACTACACCTATTTGTGCTTCCGGATATAGGACGTCAAGTAACTTCACCAGCTTTGTATGCTTGGAAAGGAAGCGCTGGCTAAGGTTGTAGCAGCATGATCAGCCGAAAGGGTGCATCGATTTGTCAAGGTAATAGCAAACAAATTCATATATAAGGTAGACAGGGATAATGCAGCGCATCCAAGCTAGGAGACCTTAAGAAGGACAAGGAGCAGGTGAGAGCTAAAATATAACAAACATGGAGCAAGAACTACAACAGTACTACAATAGCACGATCCATTAAGGACAAGCAGCACTCCCGACTCATTACCCGTTGTAGCTCTTTCTCCATGCGCAGGTAGGTCTTGTTCCTTTCTTCCTCCGTGCGCACGTAGGTCTTCCTTCGTGCACACGTGGTACACTTGAAGGGGATGGGCATTTGCTGTCAAGTTTGAAATTCAAATTATACATTAGTACCACATGCACTTGACGACGCTTCACGCTTTTCGTCAAATAAAAAATTCAAAATAGACGGTTTTACTCCTTAAAGAGTGTCATTATTTTTCTCAGACTCCCTTTTTAAATGACATTCATTGCTTTTGGGGTCTTCAACATTTTTGAAATGTTGTCTTACACTTTCTTGTAAGGGCATGGTCACCATTTCTGATAGAGGCGCAGGAGCGTTCACCGCCTGCAGCAGGTAGAGAGAGGAAGAACCTTGCGCAGGCAAGAGAGAGAAGCCTAAAGTTGACCTGCTGTGGACGGGCATAGTTGTGTGACTATGCCTTTTTAGGCATAGTTAGTGTACAATGCCGGTCGACGCCTATGAAAAGTTGCCTTACGTCAGAATTGGTCTGCTCAGGTTACGAAAAACTAAGCCTCGCGTGACCATAGCCTAAGCATGTCTTCTTGGTGTAAAAACTCAAACTCAAGTTCGATCTATGGTCTTACTTTTTTTTTGCAGTTTGTATTCTTGGCTTTGGAGTTCAAACTCAAGTTCGAACTACTAATGGCTACTACTACTGGCGTGTATCCTAAACTTTTAAATTAATTAGACGTGAAGATTCCCCTCACGGAATTTAGTAAAATGAAAGCTTGCCTCTTTGCTCTTGTTCCTGCGTATTCCCCTTTCCTCGTGCCTGTGCTATGATTTGCACTGCGATCCGGCCTCGTCCCCCCTCCCTCCTCTTTACCCGCCTTGCTCTCCAGCGCTATCCTTACCACCATGATGTCCAAGTGCGAGGTTTTGTACCTGCACACAAAGTTGCGCAACACCTACACAGGTGCTCTCTCTCTCTCTCTCTCTCTCTCTCTCTCTCTCTCTCTCTCTCTCTCTCTCTCTCTCTCTCTCTCTCTCTCGCGACTAGGTGCCCTGTGTAGTTTTCCCACTCCATTCACTAAGCAGGAAAGAGCACATGGCAACACCCACCCCGCAAGATCGTAGGCTCTATCAAAATGACATCACCCCCCCCCCCCCGGTCCGTTGCCCTGTTCTCCATTATCAGGACGAGGTCCGATACACACTGCTGCTTTGAGACATCATGCAGAGAATTTACTTATGTCCCCTACTTGAAGCAGCAAGAAACCTGTGTGCAAGAATTGCCTGATTCAAACTTGCGAGACCATGACACCATGCAACCCCTGCGAACCCTGTGCACTCATGTGCTACAAGAGACAAACAAAGCGATCGCCTATACGGACCTGCATGAGAGAGTCAGAGAGAGAGAGAGAGAGAGAGAGAGAGAGAGAGAGAGAGAGAGAGAGAGAGAGAGAGAGAGAGAGAGAGAGAGAGAGAGAGAGAGAGAGAGAGGAGGGGAGGGAATGGACACGTGGACACAATAACTATTTTTTTTGCCTCAAAGCTGATATGTCCTAAGCCTTCCCAAACAAAATAGGAAGCATGCCAATTGGAAACACCAGGACAATGGCCACTTACAGGCTACCAATGGGATCGTGACACAATGAAACTCCATCCATGAGACCATCGCGTGCGTTGAAAGCGGGGCAAATGTTGGCCATGCCTAGGTGGCCGACTCTCATTTGCGAAGGAAAAAGGAAATGATGGCCTACAACTTTTGCCAAAGGGGCGGGCAAGAGAGCCATGCCAACTTGTGAGAGAAGCGGCCAGCTGCAAAAAGCATGCGTGCGAACGAAGCTTAGAGGTTTCGAGCTCTGCTAGTCAGCCTAAAATACGAATGCTCTACCACTTGGATACAACCAATTTGTTGGAGATCATGGGCATTGTATATCTCATAGCCCAATGTGACTGCATTTTCCTGGCCATATTCCAAAAAGCGGTGTGGCCGCCTACCCCAGTGTGATAGGGGCCTAAGGTGTCTTCTTGGCTTCGGAGCTCTTAAGTTTGATCCATGGCCCTACATTTATTTTCAACGTTTCTCTTTAGCTTTGGAGCTTGAACTCAAGTTTGATCCATGGTCACACACGTTTTGTTTAGCATGTCTTCTTGGCTTTGCAACTCAAACTTAAGCTCAATCCATGGAGCCCTCTCTTGTGGTATTACGATTTATTATCTAAACTAGTAAAACGGCGCCGCCTTCGGCGGCGGCATGACCCCTCTTACCATCAAGCCCCTTCCTGTGCGCAAATTCATAAAGCAAATCAAGAAAAGTACACACTCTCTCTCTCTCTCTCTCTCTCTCTCTCTCTCTCTCTCTCTCTCTCTACTTTTGGTCTCATAGATCATAATGACCTTTTGGAGGCATGCATATAGCATTTTGTTTCGTTTTGTTTCATCTCTATGCAAAGGCATATTTGAATTTGGAAAACGATTTGACACAGTCATCACATCTTTCCAAAATGAAGGCTAAAAATAACAGTATGGTCAGCCACCTTTGACTGCCTTTGTGTGTGTGCATGTGTTAACCCTCACGGCTCACGGACACCCCATCACCTACGACGGACGTGTATTATGTATTTGGTAGAGTCAGGTACCGGGCTTGTCGGACCAATAGGAAAAGGGTAAGAGTGATCGCCGATGAGAGGCGTACTCTAACTGGGACATTCAAGGGATTAGTTGGCTAAGCATGGGCGCCCAAGTGTGAATGGGGTGAGCTCATATAAAAGCCAACTAAACCTAAAATTCACTCATTCTCTCATTTGTGCAATAGAAGAGTGCTCTTGCTCCATCTCCATCTCCATCTTCTTCTTCTTCACCTCCTTGTGTGTGTGTGTATGTGAGAAAGAGAGAGAGGGAGAGTGTGTGTGCGATCGAGCATTACGAAGGCACGACGGCGGCGAAGCGGTTGAGCGCGGCACGACTACAGCTTCTTCTTCATCGCGGCGAGGAATCCACCACGAAGGCGAGCGTAGAGCGGTGAGTGACACACCCTTTGCTCTCTTGAGCTTGCTAGTTTAGGCTTGTTGTGTGCTTGGAGCCATTTGTGGCTCGCACACGGTGTATCGGCAAGTCCTTTGCTTCGACAGTGCGGCAAGGAGCGCACATATTTGGCGCCGCTGCCGGGGAAATGCCCTACACTAAGCTCGGTTAAGCACTTTACGCTTTCTTGTGGTGCAATTTCTATCATAGGAAAGGTAGGGAATGAGTGTGCGTAGTTGTGTGGAGAAGGATTTGTGAAGAAGGAAGGTGTGTGGTTGTGTGGAGAAGGTTTTTTGTTACACTGTAGTGTCTTTTTTGTTTTCTGTTAAAGAAGGAGTTACATTTTTTTGCAATGTACTGTTAGAATTAAGGTATTAGCTATGGAATGTTAGTTCTGTAAGGTTCAATGTTAGTTCTGTAAGGTTAGTTTTGTAGATCTGTTAGCTACTGTAGTACTGTGTAAACAGTGTTAGAGTGTGTGTGGCAGTATCTCCATTAGTTGTAAGTAGATAAGTTAGGTGTAGGTTAAGTGTGTGTGTGTGTGCGCGCGCGCGACGCGGCTGCGGCGACTTTAAATAAAAAATAAAAAATAATAATAATAATAATTTTTTAAAAAATCAAAAATTTATTTTCGGGCTGGGGATCATTCCCAAGCTCAAGCCCAAACCTAGACCTTAGTCCTCAATTTTAAAAAATAGTTTATACACCTTTTTATATTTAAAAACTATTTTTAGGATTTCGAGGACTATAAAAACTATTTTTAGGATTTCGAGGGCTTCACGTAGCCGAATAGAGAGCTGTAAAGCACGGCACGTTCCTTTAGATAAAACGCTCGTCTTGAGCTTTTACACGTCAGATTTTGTGGCTCGGTTACAAAAAATAACCAAAAATAACGAAAAACTTGGGTTATAAATTAAAAAAAAAAAAAAAAAACTAAGTGAGCGGCCTTCACGGGCACTCACCAACGCGCTTAGAGTGTGGAAGTCATATGAACCTACGCTTTGGACGAGTGTTAGAGCACGGGCATATTGGTAGTGCCTCCATTTACGCGGGCACCCATTATTCCTCCACCCTAGGTTCTGGACCTTCGGCCGGGACTCAAGGTAGCGCGACCCAAGATCCTCATATCGCGTCTAGTGATTCTTCCTCTGACTACGAAGTCATGGAGGGGTATCCTACACCAAACCCTGATAGTTCAAGTCAAGACATGCATGCCATGGGCCCACGGCCCGGGTCCAGCGTGTTTAGCCGCTTAAAAGAGACCCTTAGTAGAGCTACTCGCTCCGAACATGCGGTTAATGAAATAAATGAAGGGAGTGGGAAAGTAAATTCGTCATTCATACCTAAAATGGACCCTATGCTTCTTGAGAGTGTGCATGTGAATGTTCCATCCACTGCACCTCTTGATCCTTTAGGACTATCTCCCTATGAGGTTTTACTACCCGATGGTAGGAGTCTTGCCGAAGTGCAAGAGATCGAATGCTATATGCAAGCAACAAGGGAGAGGGAATTTGAGAACCTACGAGGGCTAGAACAAAGTCGAGCCCTGAAAGCAAAGGCTCCTATGACAACAATCATACCAGCTGAGCAACCGAGTGCTCCCAAGGTAGCAGTCACGGAGGGGCAAGCAATGGGGAGCAATAATGCTTCCACTTCACGGGAAACCTCCAGCATGCCAGGCCTAGATGGGATATTCCTAAACGAAAATTGGGAGTATGATCTACAAGCAGAAGCTTTAACTGATCGGTACACAGGACACACCTATCATGTGGGTTGGTTAGATGTTCTACAATCCACATCGGGTGCTACTAGCATACATGAGCAACAACAGAAAGTCTGTGATGTCCTCCATAGGATTGTCGAGTTAGAAAGACAGAACACAGGGATCAACATGCCTTCAACAGGCCTAATGAGATTCCTGGATATGGGAAAGGCCAACCAACCAACCCTGTCACAAATGGAGACCCCCTCAGTGAGCCCCATTGATCCTCCATATGTTGTTTCGCCAGGAGCCTCAGTACAATCTGAGCCCACAAG
This sequence comes from Adiantum capillus-veneris, assembly GCF_014529385.1. Taxonomy (NCBI): domain Eukaryota; kingdom Viridiplantae; phylum Streptophyta; class Polypodiopsida; order Polypodiales; family Pteridaceae; genus Adiantum; species Adiantum capillus-veneris. The sequence continues at coordinate 127,368,256 of NC_140954.1, read as the reverse complement.
TGGCAGCTTTACCTTCCCAGATCTAGCTCATCTTTCTCTTAATGACACTACGGCTACCATGCATATCCCAATGGTGAGCATGACAAGAAGTACACCATGGAGTTCATTTGTTAACACTGCGCCGATGCCTAGTAGCACAGTGCCCCCAACTATACCTACATGTATGTATCAATCATGTGCACCTATCGTACCTCAGCCTCATGTAGCTCCTACACCTCCGATTATTCCAAGTGCTTACAATCCACAATGGAATTATCCAAGCTCTTATACAAGTGGAGCCATGCCATTTAATAATAACATGCCATATCAAGCACCCCCTATGCCTAGGGCCACGTCTGTAAACTTTGGACCACCGTCTGGTACACCACCATATGAAATATGGGACCCAAGAGCCATGCGTATGCCAAGGCCAAGGCCAACTCCCATCTCACATGTGGTTCCAGGAGCACATACACCCATTATACCTGCTCAAATAGGAGATTTGGCAGCATTTGCTCAAACTATCGGTCGCTCTATTGCGGAAAACATGCGTGGTGCACCTGATAGAGAGCCTAGGAGCAAGGCAGTTCAAGTAGCTAAGATCACACAGAAATTCAATGGAGACGGAGATGCTAGAAAGCATATGGAAGTCTTTGAACATGTGTGCGATTCCTTGGAAGAGCACAATGAGCTACATAAGTGTAAGGCTTTGAGTTTGACCCTAAGCGGAAAGGCAGGAGATTGGTATAGAACCTTAAGAGTAGAAGAAAAGACGATCTACTCTACTCTTAGGAGACTGTTCTTAAAAGAATACATACGAGAGGGAGTACTTTGGGGTGTAGCCTCTCAGCTACAGAAAGCCCAACGAGAAGAAGGTGAATCCGTGAGAGACTTCATTAGTCGCCTAAAGAATTTGAATTCTCGATGCAATCCAAACGAGCGATTCAACAACAACCAATTTCTCGATAGATTCATTAGGGGACTACGACATGAAAGTATCTATAATGGCCTAGTCATTAGAGGTATCACTACTTGGGAAGCAGTCACCATGAATGCAATCCAATTGGAGAATAATTTAATGATTGCAGGAGAAAGAGTGTCTGCCGATCCGAAGTCAAGTAGCTCCCAAGCATCAGGGCATGAGCCAATGAAGATAAAGCCAATCGTGAAAGAGCAAACGATATCTGAGATGACTTTGGCAGATCTCACAAAGGCCATCCAAGAAATCCTTAGGGGTAATTGTGCTCCACAAAACACTCATATGTATCCAAGAAGGGAGCAACAATGGTGCTCAATTTGCTTTGGCCCACATACTACGAGTGAATGCCCTACTTTCAGAGTAAAGTTTAACGGGACTTGTAACGCGTGTGGTATGTATGGCCATCAAGCGAAGGATTGCCTAATGCTTAAACTCATCATGGAAAATAGACCGCCTATAGCTTGGGAAGACTCACCTCGAGTTCCTGCATTGATGCCTACCCCACCCATGGAGCAACAGTTGCCATTACAGCACATGGTCCCTAGAACCCAAAATGTGGTCCAAACCACACCGTTGCCACCTCCAATGCTAGGACCGCAACCCCCTCATCCAAGAGTTACACCTATGAACCAAATAGGTTGCGAGTCATCTAGTACTTATGTAGATTGCGAAGAGGACATAGACTCTAGTATCACCTATGGAGTCGACATGCTTGAGGAGTGTCCCATGTACTATATGGAAGACCATTGGGGACAAATCAAATCGGTATATCAAGCTACTCCGCTAGCAGCAAGAGGCCAAAACATTAATAGTTTTGCCAGGAGACCACCTCTTCAGTGCTACGAATGTGGTGGACCACATCGAGTAGCTGAGTGCCCCATTAGAATACAAAAGAATGCCGCACTAATGCAAACCAGTTAAGGGAGTGCATTGGCAATGCCAATACTCACTTGTAATCGTTGTGGCATAGATCATTTGATCGCACAGTGTCCTAACAATCCAAACGCACCGAAAATCACACCATTGAACATAATAGAGATTGTTGATGGGACACCACCAACTATAAACATAGCACCAGTGAATGCACTCACACGGTCGATGCTCCAAAAGCAAAATTACATCCTCGAAGAGAGAGATGCTGCGTCCATTGGCCGAGCGAGAAAGAAGAAAACACGAAGAAAGAAATCCCTTAATGATTATAGCTCAAAACCTAGTTCAAAGACTAACATAGGGACATGAGAGGATCCCGTGTATATGAATGACCCTGAGGATGACTCAGATTCGATAGAGACCACGGAGACCAAAACTGTTACTACAAAGGAAAAAGCCAGTGAGGAGGATCACGAGAGGGAATTACGACAAACACCAAAAGAGTATTCAAAGTTAAACTACCCAATTGCGAACCCCCAAGATAAGCCACGAGAGACAAAAAATGAGGATTGCAAGAGAAAGATTGGAACCTATCCAAACCCAAAATTGGAAATAGAACAAGCCCAACAACTGAGAGGTTTGGTGGAAGAAACTCAACGAACATTAGAACCTGAACCCAAACACATCCAGATGTCGGACACAGTGTTTCCCACACAAGTTCAACCTCACAAGAACTACAGACCGTTAGCTATACCCAGTATCATTCGGGAAGAGAGTGAGGGTAGGACATCTGAAAGTGGACACACACCTTTCCTACTAGAGAGAATGTTTGGTGAGGGAATGCCCGACCCCCTTGAGGAAGTGGAGATTCCATCTTCACCATTCTCTTGTCAGGGTCCTACATCCCACAAGATGCCATTAAATGTTGCCAAATTGATGGATTTCATGTCTTCCGAAGTTAGAACCACCATCATGTCCAAACTATATAAAGACCCCGAGCTAGTCTCAGCTCTTCGAGCCTTCCTCAATGGAGAATTACAGGCCGGATTACCACAGTTTGCACATATGAACAAACCTGACTCGGTAATGAATGATGAGGAACATTTAGCACCACCATCTGACCTAGCGGGACATGAATCTGTAATTGAAGTACCCGTTAACAAGTTGGGGCAATACTTTGAAGGTGATGAATCTAATGCTACTCTACCAATCACCACTAAAGGATTAACTGTAAAGGGAGTCCTTGACGGTGGTGCGGGAGTGAGCATGGTGACAAAGAGTTGTTGGGAGTCTATGGGGCGACCTCACCTTGAAGCCACAAGCGTAGTGGTAAAAATAGCTAATGGATCTATTGTTACGCCTATTGGAATGCTTAAGGATCTCAGGATCAAGGTCTTGGCACACAAGGTAAGGCAGACTTTCATTGTTATGGATTTTTCCAAGCATCCTATGTCATTTGAGATGATCTTAGGGCGTCCATTCATGAGGGAAGCAAAAATGGTGCATGACTGGTCCAAAAACCACGTCTACTTACAGTTCCAAGACTCTGTCATTCGAGTTGATCTTTTAAGTGGTCGAACGCATCCTCTAGGAAATAAATTCATCATTGATAATCGATCAGACACAACAATTCACTCAGCTCCATTACAGTATTGTTACACGTGTAACGAAGACACGGATATTGGGGAGAACTCTCCTTATATGGATATCCTACCTGGGATGACTGAGTCGGACAATGTGGATTGGGTCCACCTAGCAGCAACCATAGACACTTGGGGAAATAGGGGGACGACCTGGGTAACACCTGAGGGGGATGAAATGCCTGTACCCTTAAATATGCTATAAGCAATGCATATCGCTTCTGACAAGACTCATCCTAATGTAACAAAGAAAACATACAAGTGGGTCCCTAAAGCTTCTTTAGTGACCATAGCTAGTGCTAAAAAACAGAAGCCTTGTAAAAAACGTACCACTTGCTCCAAGAAAAGTAAGCAAATGTTGCGATGGATCCCTAAACAACTATTGGAAGCCCAAGGCTACTATCAAGGAAATGATCAAATCTGGGTGCCAAAATGTAGATTGTGCTCTTACCTATCACCTGACCCATGTGAGCCCAATCCCGTAGCTCCAAAACGAATCAATGATCGTGGAAAGAAAAAAATCACAGAATGCTACACACCCGCTCCCGAGCTAGTTTGGGTACCAAAGAAAGAACGATTTATTGCACCTAGCTCAGGAAGGGGGGAATTCCATGAAGCTTCTAGCTCCTCATGTAATACATCCATAGAGGTAAAAGATTCTACACAGCCTCCATCTATAGTAATGGACCTCCATGAAGCTACAAAAGAGTCCACACCTCCCAGTGTTCAAGAATCACCTGATGAACCACTTCAAGTTCGATCCTGGGAGAGTACCTTACCACCCTTGCAACTTGACGAGGCACCTAGGGTAATAGAAAACTACTGGCGAAAATCCTCACCTATTACCAACTGGAACAATTGGTTTCAAAGGGTGACAAGCTCATTTCAAACGGTATGATCTACCCAAGGAAGGGGGGAGTGTTTGTGGACATCCATCATTCACTTGCTTCCCTCTCAACCTTTCTCCTTGACCTCTTAATCTCCGATCTTAGGGAATGTATATATAAAGCCTTATACTCACAAAAACAAGATAAAAAAGTAAAAGAGCAAGATCCATAACACAAATCATAAAAACAAATTATGCACAAGAACACTACCCTTGTAATATTTGCTAACCATCATCTATTTGCGTGTACAGATATGGCTAGTACGCTAGAGTCATCCACTCCTGCCTTGGGTGAGAGGTACCCTCGTTACTTTTCACAAATATTTCACATGGTCTTTCCAGTGCTTGCATGTGAATGGGATTTGATAGGTACGCTAGCATGTGAGAGGAATTTTGAGGAGTTAGAATGGCTCATACGTCTCTTGACCACGTCTGATCCATACTTAGAAGAGAGCGTTTCTCCCATTGCACAAGCCTACCCTTTTGACCAAGATGACTATAGGCGTCTAGTGACCTTCTTAGTAAACATGGGCACCTATGATGAAGAAGAAAATTTACACGACTACACGGATGGCACATATGGTCTCATGGATGATGACTTTGTTTATCTCGACGACGAGGATATGGGATTAGCCTTAGGGTTTCCCCCCAACCTCTACAATATCCTATTCCCTTGACTCTCTAGGGGGAGTGCAAATAATTAGGTTAGGGTTCCTTATGTTTTTTGTTGTGTTCAATAAGTGTTGGTACCTTTTTCCACTAATGTGCCTCCTGGAGGTATTCCTTTTGTTTCCTAGTGTGTACAGGAGCGTGTTGCTATTGGTAGGATTTTGACCTTCATGGAATCTTTATCTCAAATCACTCTTCAAATCAAGCGTGAACATCAACACAAACATGTGTTTTATGTCCATTAGCATTGCCCTTATCTTTTTGCATCCATGTTTGTCTGCTTTGATTGTGATTGGTAGCATAATATTCCGCGCATTTGCTTAGTATCAAACATTTAATTCAATGTAATCTTTTGTCATAATCAGTTGTCTAGGTTTAAAACTCAAGCAGTCCGACCAAACTAGTTTAACCAAGTTAGGTGTTAGAAATCGTCTCTTAATACCATGGGAAATGCCTTCCTAATAATTAATGGTTACTTAGGTTCTTAATCCGATTTAGGCAGCATTGTGTGAAATGTACTAGGGCTTTCTAGTGGGCTTGACCCTATTGACCTTTAGCTTAAGTATTATAAAGGGAGTTTACTAGTGTGATGAGCCTGGGGAGGTGTACCAGTGTTATATGACCCCCCAAAGTTACAAAATTAAAATGCTGAAAATGAACAAACAAAAAATCAAAGTGCCACACTGTAAAATCTTAAGCTGGAAGAGAAATCTCAGCTTGATTTGGTACTTCACTCACATGTATTGCCTATGGTACTAGAGCCCTAGAGGTTCCCAGTGTGGGCGCTTTTCCTTGAAAAGCAAAAAACCCAAGGCATACAAAATAAGCACACACATCAAATTGAATCACTGTGAAAAGACTTTGGGGGGTCAAAGAAAAAGTAATCAGTCAGGCGATGATTTCATGAGAAATTCCTTTTATGGTAGCTTAACTACAAGGTCTTCTAGATATAGCCTCTAGTCAGCCCTCGAACATGAATACTTGGCTCTCGCGATTAAACAACTTAATTGACCACTGAAAATTAAGAAGCTTACCCATGGTATTAATATTCGATCTCTAGTGCCTTTCGACCGTCCAATTAGCGACCCCAGACTTGTTTAATTTTTTACCTTTACATCTGTTTATGCATTTGATTACATTGCAATTTAATGTTCATTGCTGACAAATTGTTTGAAATTCTTTTACCAATCACTGTGTCTACCTAAAACTGCATATGCTTTTTAATCACTTATGAGAATGTAATTACTGTGCCAATGTTGTTTGATTTTGCAGTGACTGAAGAAGGCTAAGGACATTCATCTCAAATGCTCTTCCACCTCGACGAACGAGCTTCAACTCAATAGCTTCCGAGGACGGAATCTACATGAGGAAGGGGGGCATGTTAACCCTCACGGCTCACGGACACCCCATCACCTACGACGGACGTGTATTATGTATTTGGTAGAGTCAGGTACCGGGCTTGTCGGACCAATAGGAAAAGGGTAAGAGTGATCGCCGATGAGAGGCGCACTCTAACTGGGACATTCAAGGGATTAGTTGGCTAAGCATGGGCGCCCAAGTGTGAATGGGGTGAGCTCATATAAAAGCCAACTAAACCTAAAATTCACTCATTCTCTCATTTGTGCAATAGAAGAGTGCTCTTGCTCCATCTCCATCTCCATCTTCTTCTTCTTCACCTCCTTGTGTGTGTGTGTATGTGAGAGAGAGAGAGAGAGGGAGAGTGTGTGTGCGATCGAGCATTACGAAGGCACGACGACGGCGAAGCGGTTGAGCGCGGCACGACTGCAGCTTCTTCTTCATCGCGGCGAGGAATCCACCACAAAGGCGAGCGTAGAGCAGTGAGTGACACACCCTTTGCTCTCTTGAGCTTGCTAGTTTAGGCTTGTTGTGTGCTTGGAGCCATTTGTGGTTCGCACACGGTGTATCGGCAAGTCCTTTGCTTCGACAGTGCGGCAAGGAGCGCACAACATGCACGCGCATGTGGGCTATCTGCCTACGTCACCGGGTCTACAGGAAACACAACCGGATCAAGTTGCTTGTGATGTGGTCGGGGGAGGGGCTGAAATTCCTCCATGCCTAGATATAGTATAGATGGTGTGTTCTTTGCCAGCAAATCAATTTTGCCTTCTCTAGTATGTTGTCTTTTTCATTTGTTGAACATACATAAATATGCCCAAGAAAAATTGTCTTCAGGTCCTTGATTTTGAGACTCCCATTTTTGGCTTCTCATTTTGGATCCAAGGTGAGAAGTGCAAAATGTCTAGTCACTTCCTTGTGGCATGAACATTTTTGTGTGCTTTGTGAACTACAATTTAGAATGGTGTGGCTTTAGGTTGCACTATTTTTTTTTGAACTTCACATGTAACATGCAAGAAGTATGTGTAGCCAATATCTCGACCCCATCTTGAGTTTCGTCTAGTTTTTAAAATGTCCTAGAACATGTTCTTGGCGAGATTTTGTACAGTCAAATATGTATTGATTTGGAGATGCTAGGATTCTGGGTGGCCAAAGAAGACTTTTAAATATTGTCCCAAATTGGTGAATTTTTCCCAAATTTTCTAAATTGGTCTTCTAATAATTAATCTTCTCATTGTTGCAATGACGGATCAAATTGGGGGTGGTAGAGGAGCATGGCGGGGAGGAGGATGGAAGTGGGGATGACAATAGGAATGGCAATGGGGATGGCAGTGAGGATAGTGATGACAAGGAGGGAACGGCTAGATGATGGATATGAAGAGGACGGGGTTGGCCAAGATGGGAGTGATGACAATGTCGGTGTTGATGATGAGTGCCAACATTGTGGTGAGGGTGATGGAAACGAGGAGGACGATGGAGATGAGGAGGGCACAGAGGAGGACGATGTTGAGGAGGGCACATATGAGGATGAAAAGAGCATAGAGAGGGCCACTAGTATGCTGCGACATGTGGAGTACATTGATGTGGATAGTGCATACCATGATGCCCTTGATGATTCTATGGACATGGTCATTCATTGTGGTTCCCATGGTATGTCGTTGCAAGTTCCAGGGACGTGCAATGGCGTGTATGGTTCCCAACCACATAGGGTTATGCATGCTTCTTTGGTGGACAGTGTTTGGGTTACATGTTGGTTTGCATGTTAGTCTGGGTTTACAAGTTAGTCCACATGCCCATGTTTAATTTGATTCAAAGATTTGTATTGAATGCATGGGTTTACATGTTAGTCTGTCTTGCATACTTAGGAGTGGTATGCTACATTTCAGACTGACCATTGCTCCCTCGATTTGATTAAAGATCACACTAAATAGTACAACAAATAATACAAATAACTGGGTGCAATTATTTGTGAATGAGTCTGGAAGAGGGCTCCCCCATTGGCCCTCTAAGTTTGAGGACCCTTCAATTTTTTTGAGGGCCCTTCAAAATGCCATGCAGGCCCGCACACCCACGAGTAACCTCATGTAGCCCTTCTCCCATCCCAATTTCATGTAGCCTGAAACTCTCATGAAGGGGTTATCTTTGCTACATACCGGGTCTACATTGTAGTTCATTAATTTATTAGTCGAGAAGATTCGTTGGCGAGCTTGTTAGTTGGAGGAAAAGTCGGTTGCTTTGTTGTTCCCACGGAGTGCGCAACGCAGTCCACCACTCTGGTTGCTGCGTATGTGGAGTTGCGGCGCACCGCTCTGCAGCTAAGGCTACTGTCTGTGCGCGACGCAGTCCACCATTGTCCGCCTGTGGGACATCGCGTTGCAGAGATTTGAAGAAAATACTTTGAAAATTATGTACATTTGTTCAATACTAGGGTACGCATTCGTCCATATTCAATAGCTCATCATATTCAATAGCTCATCACTGCGTAGCGTTGCAGAGAGCGAGCCGGCATAAGCACTGCATCCACTGAAACAGTCTTTGCAATATTTCTGCAGACAGTATGGTCCTGTTGCACCATAGACAAAGAGGGAAAGAGAGAGAGACTGCAGTGCGTAAGCAGCATGGCCAGCTTGCTCATTAAATAAACACAACCACCTCCCACCAACTATCGATGCAGCTTCCGCGATCCGCCGCTCTCCTCGCGCACTCCAGCTCCTGCTCCTCGCGTCTGCGAATGTCACACCATTCCTCTGTCTCTTACTCTCCCCTCCACGTGCCGCATTGCCGTTTTTTTCCTTGCTAGACATCATAGCATCGCCTCATATTCCATTCAATTTGTGCTGCTTACAAAATCGGGGACACATACTTGCAAAGGAAAAAAGTCAAGGGTTTCCTCTCAAAAGTTGAAAAAGAGATGATTAAGGGAACATTGGAAGGAAAGAATTCAAGGGTTTTCTCTCAAAATTTGAAGAGGTTGGTTTGTGGAATTCACTTTCACGATGGGGACATTACAAGGAAAACATTCAAGCGTTTCCTCTCAAAAGTTTCAAAAGAGATTATGAAGGGGAAATTGAAAGGAAAAAATCCAAAGGTTTTCTCTCAAAAGATGAAAAAGAAATTTTGTGGAGAAATTGTTAGAAGTAGTCCATTATCGAATTGGCATCCAACGAAGTCTCATCATGGGTTTGGCCATGGGAAAACGGATGGGAGGGATGTCATGTGTGGCTGTGTGGAGTTTAGTGGGGAGGGGGAGGATTTTTCATGGCTATCGTAATTCGCAATTGCGTAGCAGATGCAGGTACGGTGGGCAACACGAAGAAGGTTGCACGGGGTGTGCAATGAGGGGTGCTTACTCCACACCTCTCCCAAAGATGGGCGGTTCAACTCCTACAAGGGCTAGGAGGGACCAAAGCCCTACTTGCACCAAGAGCCACGAGGTCCAATGTATCGTGTGTTCCCATTGAGGTAGAGGTGTCTCCCGTCCATTGGTTGATGAATGGGTGCTCGGGTTTATCTGTCAATGACTGGTTGATGAATGGGTGCCCGGGTTTATCTGTCAATGACTGCATTTGCGTGTCAGTGTTCGGGTTTACATCTGAGTGCCCGGGTTCGCAATTTTCAATTTGTGCAGGCTTCAAAGGAATACCAAGACATAGGCATGAAGGATTCAAAATCCCTACACATCGACAAGAAAGATACAAACTCGCAAGACATGAAGCCAAAGGCCACAAAGAAGAAGCCCACAGTCCCTACGAATGTAAGCTTCAAAGGAAGACCAAGACATAGCCACGAAGGATTCAAATCCCTACACATAGAAAAGAAAGCTACAAACACCCAAGACATGAAGCCAAAGGCCACAAAGAAGAAGCCCACAGTCCCTACGAATGTAATCTCATGTCCATCTATGTGCTTCACATGTTTACTTTACATGTAGTGTCCATGTGCCCGTGTGAGTGTTATTTCATGGGGTCAACAAGAAAAGGGCCATTGTTAAACAAAGGGCAAGGACGAAGGGAAAAAGAGGAAGAAGGAAGAATGGCCTCTCAACAACAACATGTCAAGAAGTTGAAATAGGTGAATGAAGTGGGAGTCAAAGAAGCGGAGCTCGAGGAATGTCTTCCTATTGATGAGGTACGCTAATCAAGTCTTATGTAGGAAGTTGAATTGTCTTGTCCTTATCTTTTTTTTCCATGGCCTGATGAAATGGATCGATTAAGTTGAATAAGGAGAGAAAGCAAGTGGGAGAGGGGCCTCCTATTGATGATGACGTAAAGATTAAAGGGAAAAAACATGTGGAAAAGGAGCCTCCTATTTGTTGAGGTGAATATTAGGCCTAAGGGGAAAACGCGTGTGGAAAAGGCCGAGCCTTTGAAATGGATAGATTAAAGGTTAAGATTAAAGAGAAAAATCATGCGGAGAAAGGGCAAAAGGAGAAGAGGCCACCTATTTGGTGAGGTAAGCTAATTTGAGTGTTATGCGGGAGGCCAAATTGCCTTTGTTCTTATTTTCACAGTCTTCCTCTTGTTTGATGAATTGGATATGCTAAGGTGACAAATAAAGGAAAAAAAGCATACGAGAAGGAGCAATTCGAGGACAAGGCTATTGTGGTGAAAGGAGAGGGCAAGGGAGAAAGGTTTGTATTGCTTCCCCTATTTTGTCTTGCATTGCGTTACCATTTTGTGCCCTGTTTCAAGCTATGGCATGCATGTTCGCAAGTGAAAAGGGCACTTGATAGTGATGAGGGTGCCCATGCTCTTGTTGGTTCCTCAAAGTGGCCCAAGATTTAAGTTAGGAGATCACAAGAGAACTCGTGCCACCTCAACACGTGTTATGATGAGGTTCCTACCTCCGTTTAGGGGCCTACAACTCTCTCTCTCTCTCTCTCTCTCTCTCTCCCCCCCCCCCCCCCCCCCCCCCCACACCCCCCCCCCCGCGGTATACATGTTTTCTGGGTTTACCTGTCAGTGTCCGAGTTTATCTGTTGATGAAAGAATTAATGGCCCTCGGGTTTCTTGATGTTGTTATGTTTTTCATGTAGACATTGGTGAGGAATGATGTTGTGTGGGCATTGGTGAGAAATGATGAGACTACCTATATTAAGGTCATTGACAGGGGTAGATTGGTTAGTCTTTGTCATGATCATCCGCCTCATGAAGCATGGAAAAATGGTCTCGAATGATAGAACACCTAAAGAAGGTGCATGTTTGGATGTGTATATCTTTGAAAGGATTGGAGGATGGTCCTATTAATAGTCCCATGCCCAAGTCAAGCATACGGGATCAAGTACAAGCAATAGAACGTTTAAGGATGTGAACCACAAGCTAGCTCTCAACCGCAAGAGTATTGAAGAGAGACCAAAGAAAAAGGTCGAGGTCAATCGGGACACAATGCCCAAAAAGATCTAGAAGGGCATGAAGAGGGACCAGTTTGTCATGGAGTTTGTGGCCAACCATATGCCGATGGTCGATCATAGTAAAGAGACAATGCAAAGTGAGATCACATCCTCAAAAACTTCCATGCAAAGTAGTACTAGGAATGTCACGATACGTCCATACTCAGCTTGGCCAAAAGGATAAACTTGGGCAATTGGACAAATGTCCTCAATAGCATAGGGATTAATCGTAGTCAAGAGGTGGATCAACCACTCTAACTCCTCAACATTCTCTCACAAGCGAGTGTTTTGACCAAATCCCATTCAGAGGAAATGACAGGATAACATAATTTGCTTACTTGGAATAGGTAAAAAGAATATTCATAAGAAGCAACCATATCTGTGTACACAAATGGAGAATGGTTAGGTATTTCGTGACATAGGTTGTTGTTTTAGGGCACATGATATGACGCGTGGAGTTTCGGGTCAGTGAGTCAGACTAGTAGGGTGCACTCTCATTAAATAAGTGCTCTTGCTCTTTTAGTGTTTGTTTTTTGTTTTGTTTCAACTCAAAGGGATGAGTTACTATAAAGCTATATAGATACAATCCCACATTAAACCAAAAAGTTCAAAGGTCAGGGAAGGAAGATGTGTAGGGTAGCAATTGAATGACAATTAAGCACTCCCCCCTTCCTCGGATAGATCATACCTTTTGAAACGATGTCTTCACTCGTTGAAACCAATTGGTCCAATCGCGAGCAAGTGGTGAATGGGGAAACAATGTTGGAATAACGCTAGGTGCAACATCTGGTTGCAACGGTAATAAGGTACTCTCCCAAGAATGAATATGAGATGGTGAATCTAATAGTGGGAAATGTACAGTGGGCAACGTAGGTTGCACTAAGTTTTCCAAAGAATGTACAGTGGTCGCAAGTGATGGTGTAGAAGCTTCAACATCACATGATAATCTTGAAGAAGAACTAGAAGCTATCAATGAATCACCTCTTTCTGAGCACGAGAGATATGATGGAGGGTTGGCAGGTATTGACACAGACTCAAAGTCAAACATGTATCATTTTCAACAATCTTCCCCTTACCTCGGTCATCCACAAGAATTGGCAAGGTAGGAGTGGATGAACAAAATCTCACAGAGAATGGTGGATAATGATTAAACGATGTTTAGGCACCCAAATCTGACAATTTCCATCATAGTAGCCCTGGGATTCCAACAATACCTTAGGTATCCAATGTAAAGTAATATGAAGATTGTGAGTGTGCTTGCGCTTTTTACAAGGTTTCTTCCTTGAACTGGGTGGAGACGTGAAAGAAGTAGTCAACGAAGTCTTGGAAACCCATTCATACTTAGCTTGTTCCGCAGCAGGAGCAACCCTTGGGGCAATACTGGTGGTGTCATTTATAGAGGTTGAATGCGTAAAACTAGCAATATCAATGGAGTTTGTTTTAAGCACTTGTGGTTGTGGAGGCCAATTGTTTGAATAGCCATAATAACTGATGGCTCGGGCTTTGTCTCAAGAGTGGGAAGGCTCATAGTTGGCTTTTGCACTGTGATACACCTAGTTTCCCAATCAATGGTACACTTGGTTCATCCACACACGTCCTAGGTTGATGTTTCCTTCCATACTACTAATAGGCATGACCAAAACGTCTTGCACAACCACTCCATTCTCATAAGCGACAGGAGTATTCAAGATGCCCAACATTTCAGTCTTTTTTTAATTGATACCCTTGACTTGTATGGTGCTATCCACCAATAAGGTAGGTTTTCCTAATTGACACCACACGCTATATGATAATAAATTATGTCTAGCATCTATGTCCAGTAATGAATTGTATAATACCTTTCCATATGGACTATTCAATTTAATTGGGTATCGTAAAGGCAAATATGAATCCAAAGGATCCTCATCGATCTCTACAAAATATGCTTGTATAATACCAAGCTTGCTCAGGCATTCATCCTGTATATCTTTACAGAGGAAATGTGGTATACTCAACATGTTTATGGGCAAGCATGTTGAGGTTGGTACTTCAGCCCCCTCAGGTGTTACAAAGGTTGTTCCTCTAGTTCCCCAAGTATCTATAGTTGCCGCTAAGTGTATCCAATCAACATTTGACTCAGCCATGCCAGGTAACACATCCATATAGGGATATTTTTGCTCAGTATATGTCTCCTCCATACACTTATAATAATATTGTAGTGGGGTTGAGTGAACGGTGGTATTAGAGCGATTATCAATGATAGCTATATTGCCTAGAGGATGTACTTTTCTAATCACAAGATGCACGCGAATGACAGAGTCTTGGAACTGTTGATAGACATGGTTTTTCGACCAGTCATGCACCATTTTTTCTTCTCTCATGAAGGGTCGTCCTAAGATCATCTCAAATGACATAGGGTGCTTAGAAAATCCATGACAATGAAGGTATGTCATACCTTGTGTCCAAGAACTTTGATCTTAAGATCCTTGAGCATCCCTGTAGGTTTGGCCATGGTTCCGTTTGCCATCTTTACTACAATGTTTGTAACTCCAAGGCGAGGTCTTCCCATAGATTCCCAAAAATTCTTTGTACTAATACTGACTCCTGCACCACCATCAAGGATTCCCTTTACCGTTAACCCCTTAGTAGTGATGAGTAGAGTGGCATTAGACTCATTGCCTTCAAAGTATTGACCCAACTCATTGACAGGTACTTCAACTACAGCCTTGTATTCCTCTAGGTTGGGTTGTGGTGCTAGTTGTTCCTCATCATTTACTACCAAGTCAGGCCTATTCATATGCACAAACTATGGTAATCCAGCTTGTAGTTCTCCATTGAGGAATGCGCAAAGCACTAAACAGAGTTCAAGGTCTCCATACAGCCTAAACATGATTGTGGTCCTCACTTCAGAAGACATGAAATCCATTAGTTTAGATATGTTCAATGGGACCTTTTGAGATTCTAGTCCATCACCAAGCATTGGCGAAGAGGGGGTCTCTACTTCTTCAATGGGGTCACGTATCTCCTCACTAAACATCCTCTCAAATAGATCATGTGGTTGCCCAGTTTGCGATGACTTACCCTCACTTCCCTCCTGGATGATACTAGGTATGGCTAAGGCTTTGTGTTCCTTAGGAGGATGGTTCGGCGTGGGAGACACGATATCTGTAATTTTGATGTGCTTAGCTTCTGGCTCTAGCTTTTTTTGTGTCTCTTCCACTAATTTTCTCAAGTGCTTGACTTATTCAATCTCCTCCATAGGGTTTGGATATGTTCCAATCTTCTTCTTGGTTTTCTTGGGGTTTAACCCTTGTGGATGCGCTTGAGAGTTCTTAGTCTATTTGGGAAGCTGTGAGAACACCTTTTGTTTTGGAGAAAGAGGCATCTTTTCCTTTTGATGTCCTTGAATTGCATCATTGCTTGATCCCTCCTTGTTATCCCCCCCATTACGTCTTTCCCTTATGGTGGCAGTTTTAGTTTTGATGGTTTCAATTGAATTAGAGTCATCGTCGAGGCCGTTCAAATATACAAGGTCATCTCCTATCCCAATGTTAGTCTTTGAGCTTCGGTCTGGCATTGATCAAATAGATGATCTATACCACAACGATTACATGTCAGTACTGGCATTGCAAATGTGCTCTCGTGATTTTATTGCACTGATATAGCATTCCTTTCTAGTCTATCTGGACACTCCGCTACACGATGTGGTCCACCACAATCGTAGCATTGAAGAGGTGGTCTCTTGGCAAAACTATTGATATTTTGGCCCTTGGAGCAAAAGCGGATGCTTTATAGATAGGTTTGACTTGTCCAAAAGTATCTTCCATGTAGTATTGAGGACCCATTTCAAATGTATCAAATTCATACGGAACGATGGGGTCTATGTCATTATTATAATCATACGTTCTAGATGACTCACACCCTACCTGGTTCATTGGGGTAACTCTTGGATGTGGAGGCTATGGTCCTGGCACTGGAGGCAGCAAAGGAACTCATTGGACAACATTTTGGGGTCTCAGGACTAAATAAGATGGTGTTTTCTCAGCAAGTGGAGCAGGCATTAACGCAGGTACTTGAGGTGTATTTGTCCAAGTCTTAGGTGGCCTACTTGCTAGCATGCGTTTAAGTGTTAGGCAATCTCTAGATTGATGCCCATACTTACTACACATGTTGCAATATCCATTGAATTTAGACCTAAAGGTGGGACATTCACTTGTACTATGCGGACCCAAGCAGACTGAGCACCACCGTTGCTCCTTCTTTGGGTACATGTGACTATTTGGTGGAGCAAGATTATCCTTCACACCCTCTTGGATAGTTATGATAGATTTAGTGAGATGCTTGAAGGTCATTTCCACTAGCTTTTTCTCTTTAGCGATGGGCTTTATAGTCATTGGTTCATGCCCAGACACTTGTGAGCTAACAGACTTGGTTTCCGAAGAAACCTTCTTTCCTGCAATCATTAAATTGTCTTCCAACTGGATTGCATTTGCAGTGTCTGCCTCCCGAGTGGTAATGCCTCGAATGACTAGACCATTATAAATCTCTTCATGTTGTAGCCCCTAGATAAATTGATCAAGGAGTTGATTATTGTTGAAGCGCTCATTTGGGGTGCAACGAGAGTTTAGATACTTAAGCCGACTAATAAAGTCTCTCACTGTCTCGCCTTCTTCATGCTTGGTTTTCTGGAGTTGAGATGCTACTCCTCAAAGCACACCCTCTCGTACATATTCTTTCAGGAACAATCTCCGGAGGGTGGGGTAATGAGTGCACTCTTCAGCCCTTAAGGTTCTATACCAATCTTCTTCCTTTCCACATAAGGTCAAACTAAATGCATTACACCTATTTAGCTCGTTATGTTCGGCTAAGGAGTCACAAACATGTTCAAACACTTCGATATGCTTCCTAGCATCCTCAACACCATTAAATTTTTGTGTGAGCTTTGCCACTTGGATTGCTTTACTTCTAGGCTCCCTGTCAGGGGCATTATGCATATTTTGTGCAATTTAGATTGCCCAATGATCTGAGCAAAGGCAGCCAAATCACCCACAGGAGCAGGTAAGGTCGGTGGGGCCACTCATGGCATTACAAGTGGAGCAGGGGTTGGAATTGGCCTTGGCATATACGCCATCGATACATGATTTGATATGTGGCTGGGAAGAAACCCACTTGAATAAGGACCAGGATGTTATGCTCTCGGAGCATATGTCATTGATATCATTGGGGGTGGAGTAGTCACATTAGCATGAGTGGTCATAGGTACATATGGTTGATACACACTTAGAGGCGCTACAATAGGTACTACACCACTAGGTAGCGACATCATACTACCTAAAGCGGTCATAGGTGCACTTCCCATTATGCTCATCATCGGAGTGGCCATTGTGGCTTCTCTAAGAGCAGGTTGAGTCAAGTATGGAAAACTAAAGGTACTGCTGGTGGGTTCAACTTGCATTGAGACTCCAAGGGAAACAACATAAGAAGGATCTCTGAGACTCAGTGAATAAGTCTCCTTTTATGATAGGGATGATTGTTTGCCCTTGCCTGTGTCTAAGAATGGCATAGGACCTGTCAAAGGTAAGTCCATCCCTCTATTCTGTCTCTCAGATTGGATAATCCTATGGATGACATTGCAAATCATGTGTCGTTGTTCCTCTGTACACTCAGGGCACTAGATGCAGATTGCACCACTTCTAACCAACCCATGTGATAGGTATATCTTGTGTATAGGTTGTTCAAAGTCTTAGTGCGTAGGTCATATTCCCAATTTTCATTGAGAAACGACCCCTCTAGGTTTGGTGTGCTCGATGTACCTCTTGAAGTGGAAGCAATGTCGCTTCCCATGGTGGTTAAGTTTCTAGTCGTTGCCACCATAGGAGATGCCTCAGTAGAAGGTGGCATATCAGTGGGACCCTCATTAAATGAAGTGGGTAGGATATCCACATGGACATCCTAGGATGTATCGGGTCTACACAAGATGGGAATGGTGAATTTACTTCCCCCATCCCTTCATTTACTTCAAGAGGCATAGGTTCGGAGCGAGTAGCTCGACTAAATGTCTCCATTAGATGGCTAAACACACTAGCACTTGGCTGTGGAGCCAAGGCAGGCGTGTCTTGGTTTGGATTCTCTAGGTTTTGTGTAGGGTATCCCTCCATGCCATCGTAATTGGATGAAGAGTTGCTTGCTGCTAGGTATGGGTCTTGATGACACTAACTTGGGTCCCAACCGAAGTCCTGAAACCTAACGTAGACGGGTAGCATAAACTTGGGTCAACCAAAGCCCCCTCTAATTGGTCAATCTCTAGCACTCGGCCAGAGCATAAATGCATAAGGGTTCAGTATCCTAGAGGTGTTGGCAAGCACCCTCGCATGTGTTTCTTCTCTTTTTTTGCGTGTTTTTTTGCTTGGTTTTGTTCCATTGTTTTTGTATTTTGTCTACTCGTTTTAGACTCGCTTATTAGACTAGGACTTGCAATAGCTCGTAAGAGCGTATCGATCGCGAGGTCTTGGCGCACTGTACATCGTTGGACACTTGGAGGGAGAGGCCTTCCCTTTATCCCACATACAAGGGCTTCTCCTTGAGGGACTAGCCTATATATATATAACCATACATATACTATATCATAAGACCAAGCCAAGCCCAAGCCCAAGCTCATGCTTAAATTGGGGGTTTTTTGGCATACAATTTTTTTTTCCACACAAAAGACCTTGCGCGAAGACCCACTTGTTAACCCGCGACGAACATCTACCTTATTTCTACATTATTAGAGTCATGGGCCGGGCTTGTCCGTCCCATTAGATGTTTGGACGATCATGGATTGTATTTAGGACATGCACCTCAACTTTATTATTTTTAGGGTTCGAGTTAGGTTTGGCCGCCCAAGTGTGGATGCCCATGTCTGAAAACGGCCAAGTGCTATATAAGTCAATGTAACCCTAAAAATACATCATTCTCCCATAAGATAAAACAAGGTGCTCTTGCTCTATTCTCATTCTCTACTCACGTAGGCATATTCGTGTGTGTGTGTGTGTGTGTGTGTGTGTGTGTGTGTGTGAGAGAGAGAGAGAGAGAGAGAGAGAGAGAGAGAGAGAGAGAGAGAGAGAGAGAGAGAGTGCGGTGGCGATCGAGCTCTTGTGTGTGTGGCGGTGGCGAGGTGGTTGAGTGGCGGCAACGTGCGCTCCTTCTTCTTCATCGCGCGAGGATCCTTCACGACGGTAGCTTGAGCGGTGAGTGACACACCTAGTTCTCTTTGATGCTTGCTTCTTCCGGGTTGGTGTGTGTTTGTAGCCTTCGTGGCTCATATGCGGTGTAGGAGGCAAGTTCCCGCATTGACACGTATGGCCGAGCGTACATTTTTGGCGCCGTTGCCGGGGATTTGCCGTGCACCAAACTCGAGAGAACTCTCTCGCAGCTGCGTGAAGTTATTTTTCATTTATATGTGTGCGAAGAATGGTTGTATGCGATTGTTGAAGGCGTGGGAGGACCACGAAGGTGCATTATTTTTTGTTGATGTTTGTGTTTTTTGTTAAATCTGCTTGCGTTTTCATTGTTTTGCTTGCGTTTTCACTAATATGCATGTTAATCCTTGTGTTTTCATTAAGTTCGTACGTTTTTACATTCTGTGTTTTCTCATTAAGTTGCTGCATTTTTACATTAAGTAGGGATTAAGATCAGCGATTAAGTATTCTGCGTTTTGTCAAATTCTGTGTTTTTTTTGTTAATTCTGCATTGTTAGGGTTAGCGAACAAGATTAGGGTTAGCGTTTAGGGTTAGATTAGACCGCGCATGCAGATCTGTGCATGCGCGATTCTGTGCATATACGCGGCTCGAGAAAGGCCGGCGTGAGTGTGCGTGTGTGCATGCGGACCGAGGGTAGTGAGTGCGCATGCGGCCCGAAGGTTCTGCGTACGCGGGTCCAGGGTAGGTTGACCTGCGGCCCCAAAAAAACCAAAAAACCCGAAAGTAAAAAAAGGCCCTTTAAAAAAAAAAAAAAAGAGTATATAATTTTTTTCGAAAACTGGTGTCAAAATTTGGGAGGTTATCTAACTTTTCGAGACGAGTGGGATGACACCCAACATCGAAATCCCGGTCCCGGACCCATTTTCCCATAGTAATTCAGTATGGAAAATTGACTGAAATTAGGAAAATTTTGGCAAATTTTTTTTTACTTATTTTCTTCGCCAAAATGATCAGAAAGGTCTAAAACGTGTTTTGGGAAATTTTGACACCAGCCCACAAAAAAAATAAAAAATAAAATAAAAATAATAATAAAATTTGGTAGGAGTGTTTACCAAGCCTAGAAAATCCTGTGGGAACAAACCATGTTGCGTTTTGACATTTCTAGTGTCAGATACGTCGATTTTAGGGCCAAAAAGCAAAAAAGGTGACCCAAAAATCACGTCCTCCAAATTTTGTCAAATTTTAGGGGCCTATAGTCCTTCACAAGTGTGGTCTGACGCACTAAGTCCCAAGTCAAGCGGACTAACGGACAAAAAGTTACATGCTTATGAAATCGGGCACATCATTGCCATCTAGCTCTCGGGTGCCTTCTAAGGCTTCCACTCGTAGCAGTAGGGCAACTGTCAAAGCACTGTTGGACATAGAACTCTTTTGCATTTATGCTCTGGCCGAGTGCTAGAGCTTGACCACGTAGAGGAGGCTTTGCATTACCCGCCTACTTTAGGTTCCGGGCCTTTGGTTGGGACCCAAGGTAGTGTCATTCTAGATCTACACCTAGTGGGAAGCGACTCTTCATCCGATTACGGCGTGATGGAGGGATACCCGATACAACACCCTGAGAATCCAAATGAAGTCACACCGGCCTTGGCTCCACAGCCTAGTTCTAGTGTGTTTAGTCGTCTAAGGGAGACCTTTAGTCAAGCCACTCGCTCCGAACTTGCACCTATTGAAGTAAATGAAGGGATGGGGGAAGTGAATTCACCATTCATTAATCGTGTAGACCCGACACCTCCTAGGAGTGTGCATGTGGATATCCTACCCACTTCATTTAAGGAGAGTCCCATAGAGCTACCACCATCTGACGCATCTCCTAGGGTCGCAACCACTAGAAGCTTGCCCACGGGAAGTGACATTGCTTCCACTTCAAGAGGTACCCCTAGTACACCAAACCTAGAGGGGTCCGTTCTCAATGAAAATTAGGAATATGACCTACGCACTGAAACTTTGACTGAACTTTACATAGGCTATACCTATCATGTTGGTTGGTTAAAGTTAGTGCAATCCACATCCAATGCCACCAGTCTAGAGGAATGACGACACATGATTTGTAATGTACTCCATAGGATTATCCAGTCGGAGAGGCATAACCAAGGGATGAACTTGCCTTCAACGGGTCTTATTCGATTTCTAGACACGGGCAAGGGTAAACAACCGACTCTATCCCAGATGGAGACTCCTTCAGTGAGTCCCATAGATCCTTCGTATGTTGTTTCCCCTGGAGTCTCCATGCAAGTTGAACCCACAAGTAGTACCTTTAATTTTCCGGACTTGGCACAACCTGCTCCTAGAGAAGCCACAATGGCCACTCCAACGATGAGCATAATGGGAAGTGCACCTACGACCGCTCTAGCTAGTACAATGCGGCTACCTAGTGGTGTAGTACCTACTGCAGCGCGTCCAAGTGTGTATCGACTATATGTACCTGTGGCCACTCATTCTAATGTGACTCCTACACCCCCAGTGATACCAATGACGTATGCCTCGAGAGCGTATTATCCAGGTCCTTCTTCAAGTGGGGCCATGCTTAGTCACATTCCACATCCTGCACCGGCTGCATATATGCCAAGGCCAATGCCAACCCCTGCTCTACATGTGATGCCACCAGTACCGTCACCGGCCTTACCTTGGCACCAGTACCGTCACCGGCCATGCTTAGTCACATTCCACATCCTGCACCGGCTGCATATATGCCAAGGCCAATGCCAACCCCTGCTCTACATGTGATGCCACCAGTACCGTCACCGGCCTTACCTGCTCCTGTGGGTGATTTGGATGCCTTTGCTTAGATTATTCGGCACTCGATTGCACAAAATATACGTAATCTGATAGGGAGCCTAGAAGTAAAGCAATCCAAGTGGAAAAGCTCACTCAAAAATTTAATGGGGGCGAGGATGCTAGGAAGAATCTTGAAGTATTTGAACATGTGTGCGACTCTGTAGCTGAACACAACGAGCTAAATAGGTGTAATGCCTTTAGCTTGACCTTGAGTGGAAAAGCGGGAGACTGGTAAAGGACTTTAAGGCCTGAAGAGCGCACCAATTATCCCACTCTGCGGAGATTGTTCCTAAAAGAATATGTATGCAAGGGTGTGCTTTGGGGAGTCGCATCTCAACTCCAAAAAGCCGAACGTGAGGAAGGAGAGTCAGTGAGAGACTTTATTAGTCGCTTAAAACATTTAAACTCTCGCTGCACCCCAAATGAGCGATTCAATAATAATCAAATTCTTGATAGGTTTATTTGAGGGTTGCAACATGAAGAGATATATAATGGCCTAGTCATTCGAGGCATTACTACTTGGGAAGCTGTAATTGTGAATGCAATCCAATTGGAGGATAATTTAATGATTGCAGGAAAGAAGGTTTCTTCTGAAGCTAAGTCCATTAGCTCACAAGTATCTGGGCATGAACCAATGACTATAAAGCCCATTGTTAAAGAGCAAAAGCTAGCGGACATGACCTTAGAGCATCTCACTAAGGCTATCATGGCTATCCAAGAGGGTATGAAGGATAATCGTGTGCCACCAAATAGTCACATGTATCCAAAGAGAGAGCAACAGTGGTGCTCAGTTTGTTTGGGCCCACACAGTACGAGTGAATGTCCCACATTTAGGGCTAAATTCAATGGATATTGCAACATGTGTGGTAAGTATGGCATCAATCTAAGGATTTCCTAACACTGAAACGAATGCTAGCGAGTAGGCCACCTACGACTTGGACAAAATGCGTGCTCCACCTGCTCATCAAACACCATCTCATTAACACCATCTCATTTAGTCTTGAGACCCCAAGATGCTATCCAATCAATTCCTTTGCCTCCTCCAGTGCTAGGACCACAGCCCCCACATCCAAGAGTTACCCCAATGAACCAGGTGGGGTGTGAGTCATCTAGCACATGTGATTATAATGATGATGTAGACCCGTTTATTCCGTATGAACTTGATACATTTGAAATGGGTCCTCAGTATTACATGGAAGATGCTTTTGGGCAAGTCAAGCCGGTCTATCAAGCATCACCTTTTGCTCCAAGGGCCCAAAATATCAATAGTTTTTCCAAGAGACCACCTCTTCAATGCTATGATTGTGGTGGCCCACATCGTGTAGCGGAGTTTCCAAATAGATTACAAAGGAATGCTACACCAGTGCAAGAAAATTAAGGGAGCACAAGTGCAATGCCAGTACTAACATGCAAACGGTACGGTGTAGATCATTTGATTGCACAATGTCCCCATAATCCTAATGCGCCTAAGATAACACTGTTGAATTTATTTGAGGTTACCAATGGGACACGATAAGTGCCACTTGGTGTACCTGTAAAGGTTATCACACGATCCATGTTACAGAATCCAAACTATGTCCTTGAAGAGAAAGATACTGCATCAGTTTCCCAAACTAGAAAGAAGAAAACACGAAGGAGAAAATTACTTAATGCTTCAAGCTCAAACCCTAGCTCAAAGGCTAACATAGGGACACAAGATGATCCACTGTTTATGAATGACCCTGAAGATGACTCGGATTCTATAGAGACCAGAGAGACAAAAACCATTCCCGTAAAGGTAAAAAGCGCTGAAGACAAACGGGGGGGAGATCCAATGAAACTATGGTTAGGGAAAGTCTTCGAGAACCGCAAAACCCACAAAAAGAGTTTCCAAGTCTAGCACCTACCATCGCAAACCCCCAGGATAAGCCACAAGAGACAAAAATTGAAAAGCCCAGGAAGAAGCTTGGAACCTATCCAAACCCAATAGAGGAGATTGAGCGAGTCTGGCAATTGAGGGGTTTGGTGGAAGAGACTCAAAGAAAGTTAGAGCCAGCACCTAGGCATATCAAGATGTTAGACACAATATTCCCACACAAGTTCAACCCCACAAGAGCCACAAACCGTTAGCCATACCCAGCATCATCCGGGAAGAAAGTGAGGGCAAGACATCCGAGAGTGAACATACACCTTTCTTGTTGGACAGAATGTTCAGTGAGGGAATTCCTGACCCCATTGAGGAAGTGGAGATTCCGTCTTCACCGTTTTCTGGTCAAGACCCTACATCTCAAAATTTGCCATTGAATGTGGCCAAGTTGATGGATTTCATGTCCTCCGAAATCCGAACCACTGTCATATCCAAGTTGTACGGAGATCCTGAGTTATTCTTTGCACTTAGAGCGCTTCTCAATGGAGAACTACATGCTAGATTACCGCAAATCACGCATATGAATAGGCATGACTTGGAAGTAAATGATGAGGAACAGCTAGCACCACAACCCGACCCAGAGGGACACGAGTCTGTTGTTGAGGTACCTGTCAATGAGTTGGGTCAATACTTTGAAGGCGATGAATCTAATGCCACTCTACCCATCACCACTAAGGGGTTAACTCTAAAGGGAATCCTTGATGGTGGTGCCGGACTAAGCATTGTTACTAAGAATTTCTGGAAATCCATGGGAAGACCTCGCCTAGGAGTTACAAACATTGTAGTAAATATGGCAAATGGAACCATTGCGAAACCGATATGGATGCTCAAGGATCTTAAGATCAAGGTTCTTGGACACAAGGTACGACACACCTTCATTGTTATGGATTTTTCCAAGCACCCTATGTCATATGAGATGATCTTAGGACGACCCTTCATGAGAGAAGCAAAAATAGTACATGACTGGTCTAAAAACCATGTCTATCTACAATTCCAAGACTTTGTCATTCGCGTGGATCTGGTGATTGGAAAATCACATCCTTTAGGAGGTCGAGACATCATTGATAATCGCTCTGATACCACCGTTCACTCAGCCCCCCTAAAGTATTGTTATACTTGTAGGAAGGAGACTGACACTGAGCTGGACTCTCCCTATCTGGATGTTCTACCTGGCATGACCGAGTCTGACAATGTTGATTGGGTACATCTAGCAGCAACAATAGATACTTGGGGTACAAGAGGCACAACCTTTGTAACACCGGAGGGGAAGGAAATGCCACAAAGCATCCCAGTAAACATGTTAAGTGTGGTGCATATAACCTCTGATGACAAGATAAAGGCACGCCTACCTGAGAGTGAGACTGATGATTCCTCTGACTTTGCTTCCCAACATGACTTTGAAACTGAATCTCAAGGAGAAACTAACTCCGAGCCTGATAAATTGAAAGGTAACTCAAGTCAAGAAACTAAACACTCAAGGCCTAGTACACTTGCATGTGGCAATTTATCCGAGAGCGAAGATGACACAAGCGAAGACCACTCAAGCGAGTCTGATCCGGATATACCCCAACGTCGACACCTGAGTAAGACAAGGAGATCATATAAGAGATGAGGATTATATCGAGCGAATGTGAGAGCTAAGAAAAACAAAGAGAGATCTACCGCAGAATGGATTAGTTATGTAGGGGCATGTGACGCTCACCGCAAGTTGGTAGACAATTGGGGTGAATATCTCCAAGAGGTCATGTGGTGTAGCCCGCAACCCCATGACATCGCCCAAATAGAGATCACAGAGAAGCCAAAACTAAGTCGTACTGCTCGAAGACGCCAAAAACGTGAGCTAGCACAACAACAAAAGGAAGTAGATATTAAGGAAAAGGCTTTGGCGGAACAAGAGCATGCTAACTTACATCCCACACCTGAGCATTTCAAATCTTACACCACGGGGGAGCGTAAAGTCGCGTATACAAAAGCCCAACGAAAGCCTACCAATGGGAGTAACAGTGCCTATGATGGACCAGCGGTAGTTAAGGAGATCAAATTAGCCGAACCGGGCGGAAGAGTCTAAACCAGTATATATTGCTCAAGATCTCACCCAGACTGAAGAAGAGGCACTTAAAATGCTTCTTAAGGAATTTAGGGATATCTTTGCTTGGACCTATCATGATATGAAGGGTGTTCCACCTTCGGAGGTACAACATACCATTCCCCTCATTAGCAATGCTAAGCCAGTCCAACAACGTTCTTATCCAGTGAATCCTAAGTATGCGAAGATTGTTCAAGAGGAACTCAAAAAGCTTATAAAGTGTGGATTCATATACCCAATTGAGCATTCGAAATGGGTTTCCCCAATAGTCATTGTGACAAAAAAGAATGGGAAACTTCGAGTGTGCGTTGACCTCAAAAATATTAATGCCACTAGTGCGTTGACCACTAGAAGAGACCATTACCCCTTGCCATTTTCGGAACATGTGCTTGAGCGAGTTGCAGGCAAG
Source organism: Adiantum capillus-veneris (assembly GCF_014529385.1). Taxonomy (NCBI): domain Eukaryota; kingdom Viridiplantae; phylum Streptophyta; class Polypodiopsida; order Polypodiales; family Pteridaceae; genus Adiantum; species Adiantum capillus-veneris. Next base: position 127,342,091 of record NC_140954.1, on the reverse strand, counting down.
GAGGCTTATAGTTTTGTGGATGGGTACTTTGGATATAACCCAATCACAGTTGCATTAGAAGACCAAGCAAAAACGGCTTTCATAACGGAGTTTGGAGTATTTGCATTTCGTGTTATGGCCTTTGGCTTAACCAATGCCCCTGCTACATTCCAACGATTGATAAACACATCCTTCCAAGAGTATTTAAGGGATTTTTGTGAAGTTTTTCTAGATGACTTTTGTATCCATTCCTCTTGGGATAATCATTTGTCTTGTCTACGGAAGGTGTTTGAAAAATGCCGGATGTATCGCATTTCATTGAATCCTTTCAAATGCCAATTTTGGGTCAAACACAGTTATTTTTAGGGCATATAGTGTCCAAAAATGGGATTTCCATAGATGAGAGCAAAATTAGAGTTATTCTAGAGTTGCCTCCACCCACCAATTATAAGGGAGTTCAGAGATTCATGGGCCATGTTGGCTTTTATCGTCGGTTTATCCTCTTCTTTGCCGAGATAGCTCGTCCCCTATACAAGCTTCTTATCGAGTTTATATGGACCGAGGATTGCGACCAAGCTTATGAGTTATTAAAGAAGGCTTTAGCAAGTGCTCCTATCCTACGAATGCCAAACTGGGATGGGGTGGGTGAATGATCAAGTGTATCCACTTTGTGAACTTTGGTGTGAAGTGTGACACTTAGTATGTCCCAAGCATATGCTTATGTGGAGCCTCTACTTTATCCACTACAATGGCTAACTAGGATTGGAAAGCTAAAAGATACCCTTGGATGATGAAAAAGTGCTAAAAATCATAGGTTTAGCCCTAATATATATATATATATGCCAAAGATGAATTAAACAAACAATTTTTGGTGAAGTGGATGGAAAATGGACTTACAAAGCCTAATTTTCATAGAGTTTTTTTTGTGAGCACCCTTGCATTAGATACTAGAAACTATAAAAATCCTTTCAAGAAAAATCAATAAATATATGTATTTTAAAGTTTTTATAAGAAATAACATAATATTATAGCATTACACAATGAATTTATATTAAAGATCCATCAAAATCTAACCGTTAGAATTTGAATTTTTTGTCATAGCCACATTCCTTGAAGAATTATCTATCAAATGACCGTAGGATCTTGCAAAATGAACATTACATCTATAGATATCTTGTGCACAAAAATCATTAAATGAAAGAATTTTTTCTAGAAATTATTTAATAGAAATTACCCATGAGGCTAGAAAACTACCAATAAATCAAATTAAGTTCCTAAACATGTGCATGATTGATATGCAAGAAAAGTTTTCTAGCATAATAAGTGATGTGAGACTTACATCGACATCTTCAAAAGCAATGTTATGCTGTGACAGGGCATGACATGTCAAACCAAGCGAGGCCTTGCACACTAAAGCTACTCTTTTGGTGGAATTAGTTGCAAATCAGAATAGGTCAATGTGTTCTTTACTATGTGCTCCATGTGGCCACAAATTCTTGGCTTCAGCACAACTAGCATAATATGCCACATTATTGGCATAAAAGACCTGTTTTTTGGCATTCTAAAATGGTCTAAAGTGCACAAACTGGGTACACTTGATCTTGCACACACCCGATGTTATCTTCCATGTTCATATCGATGCATCGAACTTTGCTATTGGGTGTGTCCTAGCTCAACCTGGAGAACATAATCTGGATTACCCCATTAGCTTTGCCAGTCGCCAACTCAATGATGCCGAGATCAACTACACTACTACTTAGCGAGAAGGGTTGGGTATGATTTATGCAGTCAAGAAATTTAGATATTATCTTTTTGCCACCAAGTTTGTGTTTTTTGTGGATCATCAAGCATTACTTTATTTGGTAAATAAACCACGCTCCACAGGCCGAATTACACGATGGTTGTTGCTTCTACTTGAGTTTGAATTCACCATTGTAGTGAGGCCTGGCAAGAAACATGTCATGGCTGATCATCTATCTCGCATACCTAATGGAGAAGCTCCTACAAGAATTTATGATGATCTTCCGGATACCTCCCTTTTCATGGTTGAAACAATGCCTGAGTGGAGTGAGCGGATTGGTAACTTTTTAATCAATGGTTTTCCACCGAAGGAGCTTTAGAAAGGTCTAGCTCGTAAGCTAATCAAGGGATGTGCACCATATTTCCTAGTGGCCGGAACTCTTTACAAGCAAGGAAAAGATGAGTTTCTTAGGCGTTGTGTCCGGGAGGATGAGTATTTGTATATTCTACAAGAGGCACACATGGGCATAGCTGGTGGACACTTTTTTGGAGACTTAACAGCACGAAAAATATTGCAATCAGGTTATTGGTGGCCCACATTATTTAAGAGATGCATCTCTTTTGTAAAGGGGTGTGATGAGTGCCAACGTTTAAGAAACCACAACGGAAAGATAAGATGCCTTTACATCCCACCAAGGTAACCCAACCATTTGAAAAGTGGGGCTTAGACTTTGTGGGTCCGATTAGTCTAGCTAAGCGTAACATTCAATCTCGATATATCATGGTGGCCACTGACTATGTGTGTCATAATAATCAATATCTAATTCTCCTAAATGATTTTCTCATATTAAACTGATCATTTAATGTGGGGAAGTGCCAGGGGAGAAAAAGCTAGAATATTGGTTAAGCTAGCAGACCGGCCACAGTAGGGATCCAAAGGAGGGAAAATAGGGATCCAAAGGGGGGGCCATTTGCAAAAGAGCCATGTGCAACAATGGGCTCAAAAGACCCTAAGGTTCAGCCCATTAAGACTTCCAAAATGCTAAGGTTCCAAAATTCAAAGGTTGTGTCCAAAGGTCAAACCTAGGGGAAATTGGATGCTTTGTGTGTGACTAAAAAGTCTTTGCATATCCCTACATGGGAGGGGGCAAGCCTTGAGATTAGGGGATGAGAGAGAAAGTCACACACACACACACAGGCTCCCTTTACACAAAGGGAATGAGGGACACATGTCAGCTCCCTAGGCCAGATGCCCACAAGGTGTGCCCAGTTTCTATTGGATGACCCTTGAAGTGGACCAATGAGAATTAAGCTAGAGTAAATCTAGTTTAATTAATTTAAAAACATTTAATAAAGGAAACCAATGAGAATTAAGTCTCCTAGAAGACTATTGGGCAGTCTCACAAGGGGTCCAATGAACGTTCTAGAGCCCAATGGCTTGCCTGATTCCTATTGGCCAGGAGGCAAAGGGGTCCAATGAGAGTTTAGTTTAATTATTTAATAACATAAAGCTCTCACAAAAGGGGAAAGGGGGAATCATGTCAGAAGGCTATCACTTATGCCGCTTAATAATCATTGGCTTGACTTGGGGAGAGCCAATGAGGGCTCAGCAAGAGCAAATAGCAAGAGGGCTCGCCCAAGAGAGAGAGGGGGATGATTTTTGCAAGGCATTATCACTCACACACTCACACAATCTCATGTGTGAAGAAAGAGAAGACTATCTCTTCCCAAGCTTTAATGGAGAGCTCATCACCTACTCCAAGCTTGTGAGATAGAAGCCTACATCAACACTCTCTTGGCATGTGGATGCAAATCCAACCAAGAGCCAAGCTTCAATGCATGCTCATCTCCTCTACCAAGCTAATTACTAAGCTAAGCTATGCTAATATGAGTGATTATGTGAGGAGATGTACATCTTTCTTGTAAGATACTCCTTCTTTCTCTCAATTTACTCTCATACCCTGCTAGCTCTCACCATCTTTGAAGGTGTGTGAGGTCTTGGGTCTGAGAACGGGGATAATTAAAGTTGTGTTTACTAAGTGTTTTGCTTAGTGCATGAAGCTTTCATATTCATTGCACTAGCTAGTCTTGAAGGAACACAAAGAATTGTATTGTACAATGTCTCTCTTGATGGGAGAAACCATAATACAAAGCCTTTTGGAGGGGGGACCGGCTCCATGCAAATCCGGTCCTCAACTGTTGTCAATAGCTTAATTTCTCTCTCTTTTGAAAGTATTGCTATCTAACTAGGTGTTATGATTTTTGTTGCTCTCTCCACCCAAGCACTCTTGTAATTCTCATTAGGAATCTATTCTAATGAAATGCCCACTATGTTCATGCTAATTTCCGCTACACATAAGTTTTTAGACCATTAAATGTTACAATGTGACCAAATCGGTTGAAGCAAAAGCAACACGTCAGGCTGATGCCAAATCCACTGCTAAGTTACTCTTTGAAAACATCATCACACGTTTTGGCCGTCCCTTTGAACTTGTGAGTGACAATGGTACTCATTTCATCAATTCGGTAATCAAAGAGCTCACAAACAGCTTCATGATATCACACCACAAGTCTACACCTTATTATCCCCAAGCCAATGGCCAAGCCGAGAGTACCAACAAAACTCTCATCTCCATTTTGACAAAGACAGTTGAGGCTCGTCGCACTGATTGGGACCTCAAGCTTACATCAGCGTTATGGGCTTATCGTACTGCATATAAAGTGACCATTAATTGTACACCGTTCAAGTTGGTATATGGCCAAGAAACAGTCATGTCATGGGAGTTTGTCATTCCTAGTCTTCGTGTTGCTACTCAAGAAGGTTGGGATGGTAATCCAGTAGTTGAGTGCTTACATATCCTGAAGTGGTTAGATGAAGAACAACAAATTGGCTATGTACAATGCCATTGTGGAGAAAGATAGAAGGAAAAAATGGTTTGATCGCCATTTGAAAAATAAGGATATCAAGGTTGGTGATAAAGTCCTTATGTATGGTGTTCGTAACGAAAAGAAGAAGTTGAAATATGTTGGAAAGGGACCGTATCGAGTATGTGAGATTACCCCTCAAGGTACCATTCGTGTGGAGACTCTTGACGGAGTTGAAACTGTTGGTTTTCTTAATGGGAGTAAATTCAAAAGATATTATGACCCCCTAAGCCAAGGGGAGCTACATGCCATCCATCAAAAGAATGCAGCAAAGGAACAAGCTGCGTTGCAAAAGCTACCAGCTAGAGCAGAGGCTCACGAGCGCCAAGAACGTCTTAGGCGCCAACACGAGGCTAATCTTGGCATCACACAAGCATTATTTGTGGAGACTGATGAGGATTCTTTGGATTCTAATTCACCTCTATGATACCCCATGGAGTTGAATAGTCCATATGGAAAGGTATTATACAATGTCTTATTGGACACAGGGGCTAGGCATAATCTATTATCTTATGGCGTTTGGTGCCAATTGGGGAAGCCAACCTTATCTAAAAGCACTATTCAAGTCAAGGGTATCAATAAAAACACAACCATGGTGTTGGGAATCTTGAATACTCCTATTGCCTATGATAATGGGGTTGTGGTGCAAGACTTTTTGGTCATGCCCACCGGTACTATGGAAGGCAAGTCAGCAACCAAGTGCAATATTGATTAGGAGACTCGACGTGTCACAACACAAAAGTCTACTATGAGCCTTACTGCTATAACACTGACGCAGCCCAAGTCCCAAGTTGTAATTCAAGAAATTGACACTCCGTAACCTCAAGTAGTGACAAAAAACTCTGTTGATGTCGTTAGCTCTAAGATTTCAATCTCCACGATTAACACCATCAGTGTTGTCCCAAGGGTTCAATCTCCTGTGAAACAAGTTAAATATGCATGTGAAGGAGTATGAGCGGAAGTGCGACGCCAAAGAGAGTGCGAGAAGAAGAACACGACGATATGGTGAACTCGCTCTACTATAATGTGTAGAGCATAGTGAGTTCTTATTAGGTTTTTACAAAAGAATATGTGTACATACCTGGCGGCCCGCCCACTTACCTGGGTGACCACATTGGGCTTTATACCCCAACAACCTCCCACTTAAAGTCCAATGTGGTACTTTAAGTGTGAGAGAAGCTACTATACAAGCTAATATACAAGAGATGTAGAGAAGTGATGTACTACCCTACACCTAACTGCTTGCGAAAATGCGCAAAGCTCTCTGAGGGAAGTCCTTTTGTAAGTAGATCAACAGGATTGTCTGTGGTGTGAACTTTGACAAGCTGAAGTTGCTTATCCTTGAGCATTTCCTTGATGAAATGATACTTCACATCCACATGCTTTGTCTTTGAGTGATAAACTGGATTGCGAGCCAATTGTATAGCACTTGGACTATCACAATATAACACAGGCATCTCTTCTTTGATTCCCAAGTCTGTTACTAGTCGATTAAGCCAAATTGATTCTTTGCATGCCTCTGATGCTGCAACATATTCAGCCTCTGTAGTAGACTGAGTAACACAATCTTGTAATCTAGAACGCCATGATACTGCTCCACCAGCCAATGTAAATACATACCTTGACGTAGACCTTCGGTTGTCTAAGTCACCTGCATAATCTGAGTCTGTAAAACCCTTTACACTTAGATCCTGACTCCCATAGCATATACGCATACTCTTTGTAGCTTTCAGGTATCTCAATATTCCTTTCACTACCTCCCAATGTTTCTTGCCTGGGTTTGACATGTATCGACTTACTACTCCCACTGCAAATGCAATGTCTGGGCGAGTAGCAATCATTGCATACATCAAACTACCCACTGCAGACGCATATGGAATCTTATCCATTTCAGCCTGTTCTTCCTCAGACACAGGACAATCTTGTTTGCTAAGTTTCACATATGGTGGCAATGGAACACTCAGTGACACAAGACAATCTTGTTTGCTAAGTTTCACATATGGTGGCAATGGAACACTCAGTGCCTTTCCCTTCTCCATATTGAAACGTTGCAAAACCTTGTCAATATACTCTGTTTGAGATAACCAAATCAACTTCTTTGATTTGTCTCTCTCAATGCGCATACCAAGTATATGACTTGCCTCACCCATGTCTTTCATGTCAAACGATTTTGCCATCTTTGACTTCAAAGCTGAACTTTCTTCCAAGTGCTTGCCAGCAATCAACATTTCATCCACATACAAAATAAGGATCAGCCAACTACCATCCTTATCCTTCTTTGTATATAGACAGTGATCGAACTCACTACGTTTGTAGCCTTGAGAAAGCATAAACTTGTGGAATTTATGGTACCATGCCCTCGGTGATTGTTTTATGCCATAAGGGCTCTTTAACAACTGGCATACCCAATCTTCCTTGCCTTTCTCAACAAACCCTTCTGGCTGCTGCATGTAAATTTCCACATCTAAATCACCATGCAAGAACGTTGTCTTGACATCCATTTGGTGCAACACCAAATCTAATATGGCAACCAATGCAAGAAAGCATCTCAATGTAGTCATCTTGACCCCCGGAGAAAAGACTTCATCAAAGTCAATGCCTTGTTCTTGCTTAAAGCCCTTGGCAACAAGCCTTGCTTTGTACTTTGGCTGACTATCATGAGCGGTGATCTTATACCTGTAAACCCATTTACAGGGTAGAGCCTTTTTGCCCCGTGGTAATTTAACTAGCTTCCATGTCTGGTTTTTATGCAGAGCTGTCATCTCTGACTGCATGGCCAATTGCCAATTCCCGGAGTCCTTCATTTGCACTGCTTCCTTATAACATGAAGGCTCATTGCAATCAGTCAACATGACATAGTTCATAGATGGAACAAACCTATCAGGAGGTCGCGTGACACGTCCAGATCTACGCACAATAGGTGGCTCAGGCTCAGCCACAACCTGTGGTTCCACTCTATCCTGTCCTTGCTCCTCTTGAGCCCTGACATTTTGTCTTGCACGTGTAGGTCCATCTTCTTGGAAGACAACTCTTCTAATCTCCTCAACCCTCTCTGGTTTAGAATGATATTTGGATTCATTGAAGTGAACATCATTGCTGTGGACAACCTTTCTGGATTCGGGATCCCAAAGTCTGTACCCCATCTCACCAGAATTACCATAGCCTAGAAAGATGCACTTTCTACTCTTTGGCTCAAGTTTGTTCCTAAATTCCTTTGGAACGTGAGTATATGCCTCACAGCCAAAGACTCTAAGATGCTTGTATGAGGGCATTTTGCCTGACCATACCATCTCTGGCACTGAATCCTTCTGCAAAACCTTGCTAGGAGATCTATTTACAAGATGAATAGCTGTTGATACAACTTCAGCCCAAAACCCATTTGGCAGTTGTGCATTAGACAACATACTTCTGACCTTCTCTTGTATGGCCCTATTCATCGTCTCAGCAACACCATTTTGAGGAGGATTGTAAGGAGCAGTAAGTTCACGTTTTATACCTTTTGAGTCACAAAAGTCCTGAAAGGCCTTTGAAACATACTCTCCACCATTGTCAGTGCGTAAGCATTTAAGCTTCTTGCCACTCTGATTCTCCACAAGTGTCACAAACGTTTTGAAAACACTAAACGCTTCATCCTTGTGCTTGAGAAAGTAAACCCATACTTTCCTCGAGTAATCATCTATAAATGTCATAAAGGAAGAAGCTCCCCCTAGAGATAGGTTAGGCATAGGTCCACACAAATCACTATGAACAAGTGCCAACTATGTATCTCTTCTACTGCTTCTATGCTTATGTGGCTGCTGTGTTTGCTTACCATACAGACAATGTTCACAGAATTCAAAATCATTAAATGAAAAGCCAGGCAAATAACCAGAACGAGACAAGATTTCCATTCCCTTCTTGGACATATGTCCTAACCGGCTATGCCACAAAGAAACGTTCGGCCGCTTGGTTACATTGATTACATTTTTAGAGACATTTGATGCATAAATCATGTAAAGTCCTCCAGACTTGACTCCGTGTGCTACTGTCATAGAACCCTTGGATATCTTCCACATTTTCTGTCCAAAAGTGGTGACGTAGCCAGCATCATCAAGTAAACCTGTGCTGATCAAGCTCTTTGTAATTGCGGGAACATGTCTCACATTCTTCAGCGTGAAAGAAGAGCCATTCTGAAACTTCAATTGAACATCTCCAACACCTAAGATCTCACATGTCTGCCCATTGCCTAGCCGAGCATGATCTTTAGTGGTCACATAAGAAGTAAACCACTCCTTGTTTGGAGACACATGAAGTGATGCCCCTGAGTCTATAATCCAGTCACTCAGTGCATTTCCATCAGATCCTGTAAGAAGAGCTGAGTCCATTGTATTCTTCAAGAAGTAGATGTCTCCTGACACTAGACTGTCATCCTCTGCAACAGTGTTTGTCACATTTATTTCCTGAATCTTCATTGAGGACTTGTTCTTCTCACCATGGTCTTCAGCTTTATCTTTGCCTTTTTCTGCTCTCCATTCTCTGCAGTCTCTTTTCATGTGACCCTTCTTGCCACAATGGTAGCATTCTATGTCACTCTTGCCTTTAGCACTGCGAGACTTGCTACGAGACTGATTCCTCTTTCCACCTTTGTACTTTTCTTTGGTCCTTCCCCTGACAACTAAGGCTATTCCTTTGCCTTTGTCCATTGTCTTTCTATTGGTTTCTTCAGTAAGCAGAATTCATTCTACACCTGCTATGTTCAAACCATCTGGAGGTGCAGAATTACTCAAAGCTGTGCGAAAAGTGTCCCAACTTTCCGGCAATGTGATCAACAGGAACATAGCTCTAACAGGTTCATCAAACTTGACAGCTTGAGCTGACAACTGACTGTAGATTGTGTTGAATTCATTCAGATGATTGGACATAGGTGTCCCTTCTTTCATCTTCAAGTCAACAAGCTTCTTAAGCTAGTATACCTGTGAAGCTGCACTCTGCTTCTCATAAAGATCACTCAGCTTTAACCATGCTTGATAAGCCGACATCTCGTCTGCTAAATTGAAGTAAACGCTTTCTGCCAAAGTCAGCATAATGGTAGAAAGTGCCAATTCATCCATTTCGCTCCATTCATCTTCGTCCATATCTTCTGGTTTTATCCCCTTGAGCTTTATAGGTTTTATCTGTTTCTTTTGTACCAACACGTGCCAAATATGCTTCTTCAACAATGGGAAATTGGTTCCATCCAGCTTCTTGATATTGTAAAGAGCAGTGTCCTGTGATCCAGCCATAGCTACACTTCACAATGGTTTACTTTCTTGGGAAAAATTCGGCAGAGTTTCCCTTGTAAACTGACCTCTGAACCAATATCAACCTGTCAAATGAAACAAGAAAGCTTCAGATTCTGCATAAATTTTGGAAGAGTCTCCTTTGTAAAATGGCTCTGGTGTACTCAAAAAACAGACCAAAAAACAGCTCAAAAAACACTGTCTCTCTGACACTGTAAGCTGCGGGTAAACCTGTCTTGCACCTGTACTGTCTCTGACTGTCTTGTCACTGTTCTGTAAGCATAGACTGCGACAATGCCTCAATGGTAGTAAAGCAAAGATGCAATCCCAACTGTCTAACTCACAGTCAATACATCCTAGCTGCCTATCTAAGGGTACTCGAGGGGTCGCTCCAAGACCTGCAGGTATCACCGAAAGGATCTCAACATTCGAGAATCCCCCAGCTCAATAAAACCTCACTCGACCCTCAACAAAGGCTGCAGTAAATCTGACAGTACATAGACTTCCCATAAAGTCATACATCCACAAATTTCCCACTGTATGCTGTAACCGCTGCGGCGGTTGTTTGCTGCGTGACTCACAGCCAGCAAACCCTCAACAGACATACATCATCTCTGACAATACATCCCATGTGAAAGTACCTGCAATGTTAGGATGAATCTGGAATATCAAGCAGCAAACACAAGCTACTTGATGAACTAGTGGATGTCGCCTATAGTCTGTGTGTAGATGCGCCCGTGTCGTATGTGACACGCCTCCAAGAACTGTGAGCCGTCCTTCGATGTGTAGACAGCCACAAATCAACACTCTGGGAGTGTCGATATCCTCAGCACCTGCAGTCGTAGGCCGAAAACCCCAAATTTGCAGAGTCGGATCTGCACCCGCTGAGACCACGTAGTCGAAAATGGCCTGCACAGACATTTGTCGAAGCCGAGCGGTGGCCGAGATGATCTCAGAATGAAATTCTGACAACACCAAGCCGTTCGGAACCTCCCACAAGATTTGGGGCCGTGTCTTCGCCTGTCGATTTTCACTCCAAGCTAAGCTGGTGACTCTAGCCTCCTGCAGTGCTACCACGAGCCTCAATCTGAGCTCTGATACCAGTTGAAGGAGTACGAGCGGAAGTGCGACGCGAGAGAGAGTGCGAGAAGAAGAACACGACGATATGGTGAACTCGCTTTACTGTAATGTGTAGATCATAGTGAGTTCTTATTAGGTTTTTACAAAAGAATATGTGTACATACCTGGCGGCCCGCCCACTTACCTGGCGACCACATTGGTCTTTATACCCCAACAACATGGGTTCCCAAGGCTTCATTACCTAATTCTTCTACTTCTCCACCTACTTCAAAGAGGAAGCCTCGGAGAAAGCACAACCACAAACGCAATCCTCAGAATACCTTACATTGGGTACCTAAAGTTTGGCTTGAAGCCCAGCACTACTATGAGGGAAATTCTCAAATTTGGGTGCCTAAACATTGGTTGACTCCCTCTCCACCATCCCTTGTGGGAGAGCACCCGTCCACTCCTATATTGCCAATCCCTGTGGATGAGCGGGGTAAGGGTAAGCTTATTTATCATGAAAAATTGGACCTTGCATTCAAGTCAATGCCGGAAAGCTATCCATATTATCCTTCAAGTTCAGAAAGAGGGGAGTCATCAGAAGCTTCTAGTTCTCCATTAAGCTCATCCTTTGATGTTGAAGCTTCTACACCATCCCTCTCTACCACTGTACATTCTCTTGAAACCCTTCAACCTACATCGCCCATTGTAAATTTTCCATCCTCGGATGCATTATTTTATATTCCTTCATGGGAGACTCCCTTGCCACCCTTACAGCTTGATGTGGAAACTCGGGTCTTGAAAAGCTATTTGCTGATGTCATCACCTATTATAGACTGGCCCAATTGGTTTCAGAATGTTACAGCCTCATTCCAATAGGTATGATCTACCCGAGGAAGGAGGGAGTGCTTACTTGTCATTCAATTGCTACCCTCTGTATCTTCCTTCCCTGACCTTTGAACTTTTTGATTCGAGGGATTGTATCTATATAGCTTATCGTAACTCATTCCTTTGCATTGATCCAAAAAAAAACAAAAAAACAAAACAAAACAGTAAAAGAGCAAGAGCATTTTGCATGATATTGCACCCATGTCACATCTTGTGCCCTGAAACAACAACCTATGTCATCTAACACGTAGCCACCCTCATTTGTGTCCACAGGTATGGCTGAATATTATGAATATTCTTTTTACTTGTCCCACATCACCCACATGTGTTATCCTATCTTTTCCTAGGAGTGGGACCACATCAAAACACTAGCACATGAGCATAACATTGAGGCATTAGAGTGGCTGATCCGCCTCTTGACTATTACTGATCCTTATGCTACTGAGGAAATTCATGCCATTGCCCAAGTTTACCCTTTTTCCCAAGTTGAGTATGCGCGCCTCGTGACATTCCTAGTGCTATTTTCCACGGCTGAGGATGATGGAACTTCTGATGATTGGACAGATGAGACACATGGCCTTTACGAAGTTGATTTCATTTACCTTGATGATGAGGATGGTGGTTTAGCTTTAAAGCTAGAGGCTGATCTTTACCACCTCAACTTACATTGATCTGCATCACTTAAGTGATGGAAGGTAGGTAGGGTTGTGTGTTAGTTTCATTTTATTTTGGTGACTAGTGTCTAGATGCGTCCACTAATGTGTCTTTTGGAGGTGTGTAGTGCTTGTTGTGATTTTTTATGCAGTGTCAATGATTGTGGAATTGGCTTCAAAAGCAGCTATGCGCGTGATCCATCGGATCACCAGGTGTACTTATTGCTATTCTTTTGGCCTTTCCCATTTCCAGTATTCTTTCATGGTTGTCGTTGTAGTATGCTAGGACTGCATTGCAATTATGGTGTGTTACTTGTTGCCAATCTAGATGCTCACAGGTTTTAGACCTAGTACCTTGTTATGCTTCATTCACGGTGAGTTTTAGTCTTATTATTCTGGCTTTAAGTAGGTATCATGGCCTTCGGCTAAACTCTAGTGACTTTATTTACTGACCTTGATTACTAAATTATTCATTAATGGATGTTTCCCTAGTTATGCTTTAGGCTATGAGTGTCTAGCTCACCTCTACCAGATCTCGCCTAAGTTGTGAATAAAGGAAAGGAAGTAAAAAATGCATGAGTTTTGTGCTTAAGCTGGTATTAGAGTCCTCGAGGCTCCCAGCTGCTATTGGCACACTCATTCACGTTGTGTTGCCTAGCTGGTATTAGAGGCCTGGAGTCTCCTAGCTATCTCTCGAGTGCTCAATGAGCTCGCCCAAACGAGTTTGGCACATGTGTCCAAAAAGAAAAAACCAAATAAAAAAGAAAACAAGAAAAAGGATAACGAAAAAGACAAAAACAAAAAAGAGTGAATGAAAGAAAAGAAAATCTTCCTTGTGCTTCATGCTATCACTCTTATGTGAGTTATGCAACCCGTTGGCTAGTCTCAGAAACCGATGGGCACTCCTAGGTTTGACTCCTATTAAAGGATCATTTTCAATTGTGTTAGTCCATAGAGTACTTGTTTTAGCCCTAGATCATGCTTACTTCTCTTTGAGACGCTCTAATAAGGCCTTAACTTGGGTTAATGAACCATTACAGAGGTACTGCTCTTTTATTCTACACTGGCAATGTAACACATCCTAATTTCTTGCATTCCATAGTTCCAATGCTACATGTCACCTCTTGCACTTCCTCACATGCTGCACTTGTGCTTTCACCTTTTCTTGTGTTTCTTCTTGTGTTGTAGGTCCTCTACTGTCAGAGCCATACGATCGCATGCTTTGCACAATCATAGCTTCCGAGGACGGAATCTACATCAGGAAGGGGGGCATGTTAACCCACGATGGACGTCTACCTTATTTCTTCGTTATTAGAGTCATGGGCCGGGCTTGTCGGTCTCATTAGATGTTTGGACGATCATGGATTGTATTTAGGAGATGCACCTCAACTTTATTATTTTTAGGGTTCGAGTTAGGTTTGGTCGCCCAAGTGTGGATGTCCGCCCATGTCTGAAAACGGCCAAGTGCTATATAAGTCAATGTAACCCTAAAAATACCTCATTCTCCCATAAGCTAAAACAAGGTGCTCTTGCTCTATTCTCATTCTCTACTTGCGTAGGAATATTCGTGTGTGTTTGTGAGAGAGAGAGTGTGTGCGGTGGCGATCGAGCTCTTGTGTGTGCGGCGGCGGCGAGGTGGTTGAGTGGTAGCGACACGCGCTCCTTCTTCTTCATCGCGCGAGGATCCGTCACGACGGCAGCTTGAGCGGTGAGTGAGACACCTAGTTCTCTTTGATGCTTGCTTCTTCCAGGTTGTTGTGTATTTGTAGTCTTCGTGGCTCATACGTGGTGTAGGAGGCAAGTTCCCGCATTGACACGTACGGCCGAGCATACACCACTGCACGAATATATATATATATATATATATACTAAAGGGGTGTTTTTTATTGCTGGATTTTTTTTGGTTTTTGGGGATGTGGGTCAGTCGTCCTCTGGTTGAGCACGTTGCAGCCCTCGAGCCACGCGCGTGCTTAGTGGTGTAGAGCGGTGAGTGACACACCTTTGTTCTCTTTGATGCTTGCCTCCTTTGCTTGGTTGTGTGTTTGTAGGCTTCGTGGCACACACACGGTGTATGCGGAAAGTCCCTTGCATTGACACGTACGACAGAACGTACATTTTTTGCACCGTTGCTGGAAATATGCCCTGGCTGCACCAAAGCTTGAGAGAACTCTCTTGCGGCTGCATGAAGTCTTCTTTTCAGTATATTTATGAAGGAATAGCTTTTTGTGGGTGTTGAAGGCGTGGGAGAACCACGAAGGTGCGTTTTTTGTTTATGTGTGTGTTTTTTTGTTAATCTCTTTGCTTATCCATTGTTTTGTTTGTGTTCCTTGTTAATCCGTGTGTTAATTCTGTGTTTTTTTGTTACTTTGTTGCATTGCTAGTTAATCTCTGTGTTTTTTTGTTAATTTGTTGCGCTTTTAATTTTTTGTGTTTTGCTTAATCGGTTGCATTTTACTGCAATTAGTGATTAAGTTAGGATTAAAGATTAACCTTAGCGTTTAGGATTAGCTAGGGTTAGTCTACACGAACTCGCATCTGTGCGTGCCTCGATCTGTGTGCACGCGGCCCGAAAAATGGCTGCGTGAGAATATGTGGGCATGCGGCGCGAGGCCACACGCGCTTAGTGGCCTCGAGCCGCATGCCCACATGCTCTCACTCAACCCCTTTTCGGACCGCGTTGTCGAGAAATTTGCGGTCTTGCTAGGAAAGCACCGGGCTTATGGCTGTGAGAGTTTGTGAGAGAACTCAACAAAAACTATATGAAGGAGTTAAACCATAGATGCCATGAAGACTAGGGTTTGGAAAGAAGTGCAATCAAAGAAGACTCACTCTTTCTCTCTTGCATTCACACACACAAAGAAAGAACGCAAAAGAGAATGTCAAAACAATACGAAGATGAAAACATCAATGCTATGGTCATATTGTATCATGGGTAATATGAAATGGTTAATGGATGAGTTAATGGCATTCAATCTTGGCTGACCAAATAGGCTACGAATTGTTCTTTGGAATTGTAGTTTTGTGCTTACCATAATATATATATTTTGTCTAGTGATTGGGATTAATTGTGTGTACAAATCCTCTTGGTTCATAGCAAGATAACTACGCTTACATCAAAAGAAAAATTATAGTCTATGAGAGGTAGTATGATGGGATCCGGTCATAGAAGTATTTCATTGAGCCTTTCAGGGCCAAAGAGAAACACTATACGTTGTTGAAAGTGTATTTTACGGCTAATCCATACGTTAATTCTAATAGATTGTACAGAGTGAAAGCGATAGAAATGATCATCATGTGGGTTATTCATCTAGGATAGTATGTGAGAAATGTAGATATGAGAGAAGTGAAGAGATGAGAATTTTCCCTCCCAAGCCCTATTCTTGCCCGTAGACAATAAGGATACTGCGGGGAGAGATGTACCTGTAGCAAAGAGAACCTAAAATTTGTAGAGAGGATGAATTACTAAGAGTGAGAGAGATAGATTTGGTTAAGGAGATAATATTAGATATATATATATATATATGTTGGATTAGAGATGAAAAAGAAAACAACAACAAATCAAGAAAACATCAATGTAGAACAAATTTTACTTGACAAACCCTTTGGCACCATTATTGATGGAGAGAGAGGAAGAGGGGAGAAATCCACTTTGATTGATACGCCAAGTGCAAGACCTTCTTTGATTAGAGTTGATCTTCCAAGGATAGCATACAAGAATGGCTAGTCTTTCTCTAGGAGAAAGTGAAGGCTTGGGCTTATGTTAATGGCTAAGTACAATTAGGCATTACTACTCACTCCCTCAAAAATTCCTCTCATCAATGGCTTGAATGCTTGAGTTTCCTTTTCAAGGAAGAAGAGGTCCCCTTTTATAGGTGAAGGGAACCTTCAAGGGTGTACACAAGTAGAGAGGAGCCAGTGTGAATAGGAATTGGAAAAGTTGGAAATGAGCTGTCCCTGCATGATGTGGGTAGACTGAGGTCCAGTATTTTGATCATATCCCCTCAATCGTGGCTCCAAAAAAAAAAGTAAAAATATGGGCAGAAACTTCAGCTCTTTAGCTACGATTTTCATTTTAAAATCATTTTCCAATTCGGATTGGAACCTTGTGTAAAAAATTCATCAAAATAGGGTCCATTTCTGGCAGCAAAAGTCTTTTCGTGGTCCCCTTAGCTTAGATTTTCATTTAATTCCAAAGGATACCTCATGCCATATGAAAGCATGACATTGCTCCTTGATAAATTTTTGTAATCATGCTTGCAATAATGCATAAAATAAGTGTATCTTTGAAATCATGCCACCTAGTGTCCCACTAGGATTTGATTCCCTCCTAGTAGCTATTTAAAAAGAAATATAAGAAAAGTATAAAAAATACATAGAATATATATATATTGGAGTTTACCTTAGATATAGGATGTAGCTAGGGTGTGAAATGATAATGAGATAGTAGAAATAAAGAATCAATGCTTTTTGCCCCAAGTTAAAGAGGCGGAGCTATTGATGCTTTTCCCATAGTATTTTCTGATGGTAAAGTAAGAATAGGTTACCCTTGAGAAAAATAATAGGATGAGATAGAAGGCTTATTATTATACTTAAATATGCATATGTACATTATAGGAAAGATAATTATGGATCTAAAAAATTACAAGATAACTCTTGTAGCATGCGTTCCCACTATGTACGTGTCACAGCACGACATCCACCCCCTCTAAACCTGCACATCCTCCGGTATGTGCCAACCTCATTGTAACTTGTGAAAGCAATTGTATCCCCTGTCATCCCATGACCTCCTCCAGGATCATATGGGTAGCTCAAAAACTTGTATTGTACTAAGCATTGAGATTCTTCGCATATTTTAATTGCTCTCAGATCAGAAGGAATTGTTATATACATCTGTCTCCAAAACATCTCTAACAAATCTCCATTATGCGCAAAATCTTCATGACGTAGAGACATAATTTCCTCATCCTCCTCTTCAAAAAACACTTCCAGGCTTCTTGTAATATACTTGAAAGATTTTTGAAACTACACTTCAACCTTCTGACCAACGTGTAAATCCATATGTACCTCTTTCGCATAGAAGTCTGAATCTGCATCTTCATTCTGAAAAGAATCCTCTAGATAGCCTTTCTCAACATCAAGAGAAACCTCATAAATGTGCATGGTAAACCTTTCATCAATTCTCTCACCTTTTACCAAATATCTCTCCAGCTCTATAGCATAAAACTTTGCATACCTCTCAAATATGGTGTCTAATTCCCTTTCCAAATCATCCTGGTAGGTATCCTCCCGGTCACTTGTAACCGACTGCTCAAGAACCTCCTTGGAGTTAGTCTCTGACACAATATCTTCACCCCTTCTTCCTTTTTGACTCATCGCTAAATTATCTTCAACTGAATCATGTCTCCACTCATCTAGGGAGAACCCTTCTTCATTACATGACTCTGGTGTCAGCATAGAGCTAGCATCCTCTTCTTGCTTCAAGGAATCACCATGTATACCCTTCCTATCCATAGCAGATAGATGCTCACAAACCTGCTTGCAATTTATACCCTGTGACACAAGACCTAAATCCCTTTTATGCCTCAGATATTGTTTGCATACCTGCAGGCAACCGAATTTCTTAGCACCCTGTATAGTAGGCACTTTATGGCAAGCATCTTTATTTGCATCTTCACAGAGATAAGAAATATCACTCCCATCACAAACCATATCCGAAGAGGTTTCTTGCTCTTCTACTCTATCCTCTAATGTCACTTCAACCTGTATAGCATAACCAAACACTTTTCTATCTTTGATTTGTGAATCTTGAATATTCATAGCTTCATCTGCAGAACCCCAATCCTCATGCAGAGAATCTGCATCTGTCATTCCTTCATCTACCATGGAATTCTGAAAGCTTGCTGCATCTAGCTCTAAATAAGGCACAATTTCATGAGTCATCTGCATCACATCTGCTACTCCATATATACAAGACATACATATTACTCTGTCAATGCACTCCTCTTCTTCCACCTCGTCTAACTGAGGTACTTCACAATCCGCAATGCTACTAGCAGAGCTATACTCACAAAGGAAGAGATATTTAGTCACCCCCTCTAAATTAACACTTTTGCAGCTAGGCATATCCATTTGGGTAGTACCACATGCATCAAACACGCATAGGAAAGCATTAATAATGGCTTCTTCATCCTGGTATATGTCTTCAGTATAGGCATCCGGCTCTTCTAAACTTGGTAAAAGTTACTGGATTTGCTCAAAAGTAGATTGTAGCACATCACTAATATATCCGTCTTCCACCTGTTTTCCTTTCACATCCTCTGTCAAAACCATAGCATCCTCATCCTTGTATATACACTCATGTGCATCTTCAAAAGAATCAAAAGGAGCGTCCAAATCATCTATCATAGCCGACGAGTTTGCATCATACTCTAAGTCGCTTTGAGCCGTTTCAGGCGCTTGGATAGCATCATGAAAGTCATTATCTTGAGATAAGAAGGTTACAAGACCCAAACGTGCATAAATAGCTTGCACTATGTCTGCTTCATCTGCATACAATAAATTTGCATCTTGCAAAAGATATGCATCTATTACTGCTTCTAAATTGGCCTGTATGGATGTGTTGACACTTGCATGGCTTACAAGAGGCACCAACTCTAGCTGGTCACATCCACTTCCACTCTGCTCCATCTCTTGGCCTTGATGTTCCAAGCATACCTGTGTTATAGCTATAGAAAACTCACCCCAGTTGCTTGCATATACACTTGCATAGTCTCGAACTTGGTGCTTGAAATCATCACTCACAAGTTCAACAAATGCTGCAATCATCCGAGCTTCTGGAATTGCTTGAAGCCTCATCTCTGTCACATAGCACTCAAGATATCCTTCTGGATCATAGCCTTCGAATATATTAAGCTCATTATATACGGATTGCATAGCGCTTTCAATCGCTTTTTGAATCCGGTCTTCTTCTTCAAGCCATTTGCATCTATCTTCAAGCTCTTTCATTTCAGCATTTAGCTGCTCCACTTTGCTAACCATCTTTATGTACTCTCACCCCGGCTTGTTCGCGTCGGGTTCACCAAAAATATGTCGAGAAATTTGCGGTCTTGCCAGGAAAGCACCGGGCTTATGGCTGTGAGAGTTTGTGCGAGAACTCAACAAAAACTATATGAAGGAGTTAAACCATAGATGCCATGAAGACTAGGGTTTGGAAAGAAGTGCAATCAAAGAAGACTCACTCTTTCTCTCTTGCATTCACACACACAAAGAAAGAACGCAAAAGAGAATTTCAAAACAATACGAAGATGAAAACATCAAGGCTATGGTCATATTGTATCATGGGTAATATGAAATGGTTAATGGATGAGTTAATGGCATTCAATCTTGGCTGACCAAATAGGCTACGAATTGTTCTTTGGAATTGTAGTTTTGTGCTTACCATAATATATATATTTTGTCTAGTGATTGGGATTAATTGTGTGTACAAATCCTCTTGGTTCATAGCAAGATAACTACGCTTACATCAAAAGAAAAATTATAGTCTATGAGAGGCAGTATGATGGGATCCAGTCATAGAAGTATTTCATTGAGCCTTTCAGGGCCAAAGAGAAACACTATACGTTGTTGAAAGTGTATTTTACGGCTAATCCATACGTTAATTCTAATAGATTGTACAAAGTGAAAGCGATAGAAATGATCATCATGTGGGTTATTTATCTAGGATAGTATGTGAGAAATGTAGATATGAGAGAAGTGAAGAGATGAGAATTTTCCCTCCCAAGCCCTATTCTTGCCCGTAGACAATAAGGATACTGCGGGGAGAGATGTACCTGTAGCAAAGAGAACCTAAAATTTGTAGAGAGGATGAATTACTAAGAGTGAGAGAGATAGATTTGGTTAAGGAGATAATATTAGATATATATATATATATATATATATATATATATATATATATATATATATATATATATATATATATATATATATATATATATATATATATATATATATGTTGGATTAGAGATGAAAAAGAAAACAAAAACAAATCAAGAAAACATCAATGTAGAACACATCTTACTTGACAAACCCTTTGGCACCATTATTGATGGAGAGAGAGGAAGAGGGGAGAAATCCATTTTGATTGATACGCCAAGTGCAAGACCTTCTTTGATTAGAGTTGATCTTCCAAGGATAGCGTACAAGAATGGCTAGTCTTTCTCTAGGAGAAAGTGTAGGCTTGGGCTTATGTTAATGGCTAAGTACAATTAGGCATTACTACTCATTCCCTCAATAATTCCTCTCATCAATGGCTTGAATGCTTGAGTTCCCTTTTCAAGGAAGAAGAGGTCCCCTTTTATAGGTGAAGGGAACCCCCAAGGGTTTACACAAGTAGAGAGGAGCCTGTGTGAATAGGAACTGGAAAAGTTGGAAATGAGCTGTCCCTGCATGATGTGGGTAGACTGAGGTCCAGTATTTTGATCATATCTCCTCAACCGTGGCTCCAAATAAAAAAGTAAAAATATGGGCAGAAACTTCAGCTCATTAGCTACAATTTTCATTTTAAAATCATTTTCCAATTCGGATTGGAACCTTGTGTAAACAATTCATCAAAATAGGGTCCATTTCTGGCAGCAAAAGTCTTTCCGTGGTCCCCTTAGCCTAGACTTTCATTTAATTCCAAAGGACACCTCATGCCATATGAAAGCATGACATTGGTCCTTGACAAATTTTTGTAATCATGCTTGCAATAATGCATTAAAATAAGTGTATCTTTGAAATCATGCCACCTAGTGTCCCACTAGGATTTGATTCCCTCCTAGTAGCTATTTAAAAAGAAATATAAGAAAAGTTTAAAAATAACATAGAATATATATATATATTGGAGTTTATCCTAGATATAGGATCTAGCTAGGGTGTGAAATGATAATGAGATACTAGAAATAAAGAATCAATGCTTTTTGCCCCAAGTTAAAGAGGCGGAGCTATTGATGCTTTTCCCATAGTATTTTCTGATGGTAAAGTAAGAATAGGTTACCCTTGAGAAAAATAATAGGATGAGATAGAAGGCTTATTATTATACTTAAATATGCATATGTACATTATAGGAAAGATAATTATGGATCTAAAAAATTACAAGATAACTCTTGTAGCATGCGTTTCCACTATGTACATGTCACAGCACGACAGCGTGCACACAGATCCACGCATGCACAGATCCGCGTGCGTGTAGACTAACCCTAGCTAATCCCAAACGTTAATCTTAATCATTAATCCTAGCCTAATTACTAATTGTAGTAAAACACAATTGATTAAGCAAAACAAGGAAATTAAAAGCGCAGCAAATTAACAAAAAAACATAGAGATTAACTAACAATGTAGCAAACTAAAAACAAAACACAGAATTAACACACGCATTAACAAGAAACACAGGCAAAACAATGGAAACGCAAGTGGATTTACAAAAAACACACACATAAACAAAAAACGCACCTTCGTGGTTCTTCCACGCCTTCAACACCCCCAAAAATCCATTCCTTCACAAACATACAATGAAAAGAAGACTTCACGCAGTTGCAAGAGAGTTCTCTCGAGCTTGGTGCAGGGCATATTCCCAGGAAAGGCGCCAAAAATGTACGCTCTGTCGTACGTGTCAATGCAAGGGACTTGCCGCATACACCGTGTGTGGGCCACGAAGGCTACAAACACACAACCAAGCAAAGGAGGCAAGCATTAAAGAGAACAAAGGTGTTTCACTCACCGGTTTACATTGCCGTCTGAATGATCCTCGCGCTACAGAGAAGAGGAAACGCACGTCACCGCTCCTCAACTGCCAATGCCGCTGCCACAATGCTCAATTGCACACACACTCTCTCTCACTCTCTCCCTCAAGTACACACACACACATGAGCACACAAAGGAGATGGAGAAGGAGATAGAGAAAGAGTAATCTCTATAGCATGCACCCTCAAGAATGAGGAAATTAGATCACAATCAGCCTTTTATATGGGTTTGGCCCGTCCACACATGGGTGCCACTGCCCACACTTGGCCGGTCAAAAGTAAAAATAGTGTCGAGTAATATATGCAGTGCACCTCTCATCAACAATCACCCAAGCACCTACGTAAGCACGTAACGTGCAGATATAGGACCGACAATCCCAACCTATGACTAAAACAAAGTAGTACGTCATCGGTTAACACAGAGAATCACACATATTCTTAGGAACTTGCAGCAAGAATTGTGCATAAACAAATAAATCTAGGCATTCATAGATAAACCCAGTCTTTCACATATAAACACAAGCATTCACATATTAACCTAGGCATGAACAAATAAACACAAGCATTCACATATAAACCCAGGCATGAACAAATAACCCAAACATTCACAAATAAACCCAGAAATTCACATACAATTCCTGTTACATATATTAACCCAAGCATACAGAGATAATCCAAGCACAAAAAAATAGAGTTTATATTACAAACATGTGGAAGAAAATGCTCCACCCATGCCTTCTTGGTATGGAACCAACTTAGCAAGACAATACATGGAACTTTTTGAGTTTGCCCATCTTCTTGCACCTCCCAACAAGATTGATCAATCTTGACAACTTTATTGATGACTAGTAGAGATTTCATACACTTGTCAATTACCAACGATTGAATCCTAACATTGTTCATTTTTTGGAGCATTAGCCTCAATGTCACTTACAAAGCAATGGTTTCTTGATTTGTTCTTACATCGCATGTTCACAGCATAAACCACAAAGGCAAACCAATTCCATTTTGATTTAGCATCACAACAGCATAAAGTGGCATCCCAAAAACAAAATAGTTGAATGTGGAGTTTAATGTCGAAGCTTTGTTTCTTGGGGAACACAAGAACATGTGGAGCATCCGATCATCTTGAATAATGAGGATAAATGGTCTATTCATCTCATCCAAGGCATTCGGGTTGTAGGGTTGACAATACAACGCTTTGTTTTGCTCTTTCAATTTTAATGTCTCCTTGTACATTGAAGTCCAATAATCTCTTCCTAGCCTTTCTAAATAAATGCAATTAATTCAATCAAAATCTTAGAAGTGAAACTCCATAAAAGTGGAGCCAATTGTGCTCACATGTATACAGATGTGCATACAAGTGACATCACCTGGCAAGTAAACCCTTGCAAAGAAGGATAATGTGTGAGGAAATTTTAAGAGAATACCTTTGATTCAAAGCTAATATGACATTAATTGAATTTCCTTTGGTATCACGAAGAATCTATATGACACTTGATCTACTGATGATGTCATGTCCATGAGGAATAGATCATTGGAGATACTCATCTTGGCACCATGGCAACATATTCCAACATCAAACAAATAGTCCATTCATTGTTTCCTCATAATAGGATGCACGAGTAGGTGATAAATATCCTCACATCACACGGACACATGACATTTGTCCTCAACATGAAATCTTATTCTTGATCTCTCCATGATATTATAGGGATGTTGAATCACTAACCTTAAAAGTGAATCCACACTTGTTTGATGTTTTCAAACTTTGATGATTGTGTCCAATTCTTTGTGGCTTGCCTTGTCGGTGGCACACAAGCTGAATGAAGCCATTCAAGGGTATAAGCTGCCTCTTTACCAATCTAGCCTTGTTCTTGATAGCCATCATGTTTATCACATCCTGAACAACATCCATCAACATCATGTGTTCTTGAACACCACCTTAATCCTTACAATGGCTATTTTGTCTATCTTATAAAATAGGACACTGTACTGGGAAAGCAATAGATGAGCATTCATAATCTTGAAATTCCCCCAACGTAGGCAAGGATGCACAAAGACATAAGTCCAAAAACTCCTTCATGTAAGAAAGTGGGATTCCATGTTGATTATTATTTTTAACATAGATTCAGTGGATTTCATGGTTTCTTGCACGCTTAGATGCTCATTT
This sequence comes from Adiantum capillus-veneris, assembly GCF_014529385.1. NCBI lineage: Eukaryota > Viridiplantae > Streptophyta > Polypodiopsida > Polypodiales > Pteridaceae > Adiantum > Adiantum capillus-veneris. The sequence continues at coordinate 127,317,634 of NC_140954.1, read as the reverse complement.
GAGTAGCATGTCAAACAATACGCTCCCAATATTCTATGCATGCAAGCTGATTTCCATTCCAAATAGCAAGAAACATGGAACCATCTTGATCAACCACTATGTGAAATGATTCTTTGATTTTTTCCCATTCTTTTAAGTCTAGTAAGCCTCTATTGTCTCGGGTTTTGAGAGGACCTACGGTGATTGCTTGGCCACTTTGTATGCTCGTTAGCATCAGGTTGTATGTCTGCCTATTGAACGCAAAGTACCTAGTTGATGCAAAAGTGAATGCATCCAACCTCACATTTTGATGCTTTGCAAAGAAATCATCCATCTCATGGAGATCACAAGAGTCTCCATCGACCTCCAAAATCTCATCCCCATATCCCTTTGACTCTCTACAAATTCCTTCATCTTCATGGAAGCTATCACCCTCTTGTATTGCAAAGGGGGGGCATTCAAATCCCACCCCTAGGCCCCCAAAGCTCCACCCCTCCAATGGTGGAACCTTCCATCTTTGTTGCCACACAAGTATGATGCCCTACCTAGGTTTATCCTCTATCACGTATGACTAGTCTCCCCACTTGTGCAACCTCTGTTTATTGCATGACAAGAGAAAATGATTTTGGTAGCTTCAAAAGGAGTCATAGATCCCCTTGTGCAATCACTAATGCCCCTAATGATCCAACCTCAATCATCCTCAATCATTTGGAGTGCACGTAAATTTGATGATGTGAAATCTTGACATGTGTGTGTCCCCTCAGCTGCCACATCATTTGGAGTGCACGTAAATTTGATTATGTGACATCTTGACACGTGTGCGTCCCCTCAGCTGCCATTTTGGGATTCCACATTGGCTCCGCGTTCTCCCTCCCCCTGGTGGTTTTCTTGGGTTGACATTTTGTGTAAACCTCGGCCAGTCTCCCATGTGCCTCTTTGGATAGTCCACATAGCCTTGCAATTTGCGCTGCTAGTTTCCCACCCTCGATCCCATGACCAGAATTCATTGAATGCCAATGCCATATATCTTGATGAAGGTCTATTAAACTTAAAACTTATCTCATTTCCATTGGATGTGCTACAAGATGGATTGAAAAAACCCAAACACATGGAAGGCTATCTTGATGTAGCCTAAAGAAGAATTTGATGTGGAAGTTTTTTGAGACAGGATGCACACTCGATTGAGCTTGGAAAACCTTTATGTGGGAAAGGTTATAGATTTTGGCCAAAATTAAGAGGTATTTGCAAGAAGATACAATGAAATCCTTTGAGATTTGTAGGTTTTCTCACCCACAAAATCAGTTTTTGAAAGGTAAATTCCAACAAGTGTGGTTGCATTAAACCTAGTATTTTTTCAAGCATTGTGTGTGCCTTGTCTGATGGAGTGTTCTTTAAACACATTCTAAGATGGGTTAATAGGGTCCATCTGCAACCATGAAAGAGTCCTTTGACTTCATAGTGACAATTTTTGGACATTACTTTGATACTTTCCATCAAACAATGTTTCAACTTTAGTGAGATAAATTATACTTTTACTATGTACTAGGTCAAAGCATCCCATTAGGGGAGATTTCCTTAGATTATGTTAGTATACCATCAATGCCCACCTCTCAAGTTTGCCCATGATTGATGTGTGTTGCACAATTTGTAAGGCTTCCATGTGAGGAGAAGCCAATAATGCACATATTATTGGTGGATTCCAGCTAGCATGCTGATGAGGTCTTCATTGTGATTGTAGATGGTACTGAGCTAATTCAAGAGCCCAACCTTGGGGCCCTAGAATATTCCCTTTAGTACTCGACCATATGTACATGCCTTTAAGTACTATGTCCGGTGGGTGGTGGTCAGTAGTCAATGGACGATGGTCGGTGGTCGTGGGCGGTGGGTGGCCTAGTCAATACCGCACGTGCCACACACACACACTTACCTCTACCACCTCCTTGAATCCTATAAAATGAGGCTATGTACATTATCCAAGGTAACCAATATTGAGGATATCCAGCCCCTGCTAAGTATGCCATCACTTTGTAATAAGGTGTTAATCAAAAGTTTGATTTTACACCAATCTCCCTTTGCATTGTATCTCTCTCTACTTTTGTTGCTACAAGATCCTCTTTGCTTAATATTTCTTACATGGTATCAGAGCATTAGGTGCTCGTGGCTAGCATTGTACGATAACTATTCATATTACCTTGCAAAGTTGATTTCTTATAATGGCGTCTACCTCAAATGCTGTAGCCCGTGCTACTCCACTACGTATTCGTCCACTAGCCTTCACTGAAGGCAAGTTTTATGGCATCAGCTACACTATGTGGAAATTCAAAATTTTTCAAATTTTGGATTCATATGAATTACTGGATACAATGTTGGGGCCAAATGGTACTGACCCAGAGCCTGCTGCAGCGGCTGATCCGAAAAATTCAAGTCTCTTAATTCCTCCAGATGCAACTCTTCTGCGTGCCTAGAAGAGAAGGAACGCAAATGCATTGTGCGCCATGGTAATGTGTATAAGTGATTTTGTTCTCACTTGCAGCATACGACTAAAGCACATGAAGCTTGGAGCATATTGTCTTGCCAATATGAGGCGCACAATCACACCAGAATTCAAAATCTGGAAAATTAGCTCGCTGTTGAGAAAGTGGAGGCCTTTATCAAGCGGATTAAGGATATCCAAGATCAATTATCTATTGTTGGAGTGGCTATCTCTTTAGAAGATTTAGCTCGCTGCTGCATTCGCATACTTTCTGTCAAATATGATGGTCTTATTAGGGCACTCAATACTCAGGTTTGTCCAATCCCTCTCATGTTTGGAGAATTGAGTGCTATGTTGCTTGAAGAGGAGTAACGACTCAAGATTAGGGACGATGGAGGTGGTGATGCCGCTTTCATGGCAAGTTCCAAAGGAAAGGGGTCATCTTCATCAGAAGGTGCAAAGAAGAAGACGAAGAAGAAGAAGTTTACCGACAGCTGTTTCTACTGTGAAAAGAAAGGTCATGCTGTTAAAGATTGCAGAAAGAAGAAAGCAGATGAGAAGAACGACACCATGAAAGCTTCTTGGAAAGACAAAGAATCAGGCAACAATGCTGAGACAGAGCTTGAACTTTGGGTCCTCATGGAGGAGGTATGTTAATCATCTCAAACTCCACTTGTCAATGGTTCTTGGATTCCAGATAGTGGCGCATCTCGACACATGAACAGTAAGAAAGACTGGTTTAGTTTGTGGAAGCCTTGACAGGAACCAGTCAATATAATTGTTGGGAATAATGCTAAATGTCCATTTGAAGGGTCTAGAAACATCTCTTTTTTAGCCTCTATAGGTGAAAAGAAGCATCTCTTTGATGTGTTGTATGTACTAGAGATTAAGAAGAATCTGCTCTCAGTTGCTACAATCACAGATCGTGGTCTTGAAGTCCACTTCAAACAAGCAGGAGCAGAAATCTTGGACTCTCAAGGCAATACAGTGGGAAAGGGAGTAAGGCGCAACAAATTCTGCACTATAGAAAAAGGTAAAACTCAATTATGGCATGAGAGATTGGGTCCCCTAAGTATTGATGTTCTAAAAGAGATGCAAAAATTTGGGATAGTGGCACACATGCCTCAAATCTCAGATTTGAATGAAGTTTGTGAGGCTTACATGTTGGGCAAGCAACAAAGGAAGGCATTTCCACGAGAGAAATAATCGAGCACAATCTCCTCTAGAGTTGTTACATGAAAATCTCTGTGGTAAAATGTATACTTGTGCTTTGGGTGGATCTTTCTATGTTTTTCTTTTAGTCGACGATTTCAGTAGAAAGATGTGGGTGTATTTCATTCGTGAGAAGTCTGAAGCTTTTGGTAAGTTTAACGTGTGGCACAAACTACTAGAAAAGGAGATAAGAAAGAAGGTCAAGGTTCTTCACACAGATAGAGGACAAGAATTCATCTCAAATGAATTCAATAGCTAGTGCAACAAGAATGGCATCAAGCATCATCTTACTACTGCTCACACACCACAACAGAATAGAGTTGTGGAGGTTGCAATCGGACATTATGGAGATGGCCCAATGCATGCTCAATGCCAAGGACATGCTAGATTCTTTTTGGGCAGAATCAACAAGTACATCAGTGTATATTCTCAATTGAAGCTACACAAAGGCCTAAAAAGAAAAAACACCTCAGGAAGCCTATTTGGGTAAGAGACCTTTGGTCTTGCATTTCAGAACTTTTGGGTGTTTTTGTTATGCACATGTTCCTGATTCTAAGAGAACCAAGCTATAGGCCAAAATCAAGAAGTGTATCTTTCTAGGATATAGTGAAGAGTCTAAAGCATACAGACTCTATGATCGGGAGGCAAAGAAGATACTCACCAGTCGTGATGTGTTATTTGAAGAAGGGCCACATTTAGTGGAGAGAATAGGTTCATCCACTATCTCATCAAACGAAGAGATAACCCACCTTGTGCCAGGACAAAGTCAGGTAAAGTTTAAAGAGGAGGAGTTTTATGATGATGACAGCTCATATAAAACTAACCAACCTGTTGCAGCATCACAGGAGAAGCCACTAACAAAGTGGGCTCAACGGCTCTTTGCTGATTAAAATCCTCATGTTCAAACTCCGCAGGTTGAAGCAAATGGTTTGAGAAGGTCAAAGAGAATAGAGGAGCAAAAAAGAGCCTCTAAACACATCCTCAACATGGCTCTAATGTTTGAAATTGTTGTTTTTGTAAAGGAGCCAACCTCTATAGATGAGGCCATGGCTGATCCAAAGTGGAAAATGCAATGTAGTCACAGTATGACATCATCACCAAAAACGACACTTGGAAGTTAGTGGATCGGCCACCAAAGAAGAAGGTCATTGACACCAATTGGATTTTTAAAGTTAAGCACAAGTTTGATGGCTCACTAGAAAAGTACAAGGCAAGGTTAGTATCACAAGGTTTCTCACAAATTGAAGGGTTTGATGTGCATGAAACTTTTGCTCCCACAGCTTGAATGACCACTATTCCCCTTGTACTTGCTCTTGTTGCTATGTTTTGGTAGATTGTTTTCCAAATGGATGTAGTATTGACTTTTTTGAATGGGTTTCTCAAGGAGGAGGTTTATGTAGAGCAACCACCAGGGTTTGAGTTGCCCCATTCAAATAGGAAGGTTTGCACGTTGAAAAAGGCCTTGTATGGCCTAAAGCAGTCACCAAGAGCATAGTATGTCAAAATAGACAGGTTTTTCAAAAATCTTGGTTTTAAAAGGAGTGCGTCTGATGCAAATTTATATGTACTAAGAGAAGATGGAAAGCAGGTCATTGTTGTCTTGTCTGTAGATGACTTGATCATCATAGGTGATCATTAAGAGCTCATTCAACAAACTCAAAAGAGTTTGAGCTCTGAGTTTGAAATGACACACTTAGGTCTTTTGCATTATTGTTTGGGGATTGAGGTTTGGCAATCCTCAAAGGGCATCTTCATCTCTCAACAAAAATATGCAACAAAGATCCTAAAATCATTCGCGATGATGGATTGTGAACCTGCGAGCACTCCCATGGAAGTGAATTTGAAACTTTCTATGGAGGATTATTCTCCTTTGTCCGACATCAAGAAATACAGAAATCTTGTGGGAAGTTTAATTTTCTTGTGTAATACTAAACCAGACACTTGTTTTGAAGTTGGTTCTTTGAGCAGGTTTTCCAATCAACCTAGGTAATTTTATTGGATGGAGGGAATGCGTGATCTAAATTACATTAAAGATACTTTGGACAATGGCATTTTCTACATCATTGGTACCAATACTCTAAGTGGGTACTGTGACTCTGATTGGGCTTGAGATTGTGATTCCATAAAATTTGTTGCTCGATATTGTCTCTCAATTGGTTTTGGAGTGTTTTCTTGGATTATAAAAAAACAACCAACAGTTGCTCTTTCTTCTATAGAAGCGGAATACAAAGCAACTTGTTTTGCAGCTTGTGAAGCAGTTTGGATAAGGAGAGTCCTCATGGACTTGGGTGTTCCTGCAGATTTGGCAACAACACTTCAATTTGACAACCGGAGTTTCATGGCAATTGCTAAGAACCCTGTATTCCAGGCACGAACAAAGCATATTGAGGTTCAATATCATTATGTTTGAAAGCTTATTGAGGATGAGATAGTGGAGCTACAATATTGTCCTACTAAAGATAATTGTGCAGATATCTTCACCAAAGCTCTAGGGAAAGACCAACTACTTTGACATCTTCATGATCAACTTGGAATTGGTGCACATCCAACATAGAGCATCTTTGGGTGTTCATTGAGGGGGGCTATTAGAATACCATCAATGCCCACCTCTCAAGTTTTCCCATCATTGATGTGTGTTGCACAATTTGTAAGGCCCCCATATGAGGAGAAACCAATTTAATGCACATATCATTGGTGGATTCCAGCTAGCATGCTGATGAGGTCTTCATTGTGTTTGTAGATGGTATTGAGCTAATTTAGGAGCCCAACCTTGGGGTCCTAGAATATTCCCTTTAGTACTTGACCATATGTACATGCCTTTAAGTACTATGGCCGGTGGCCGGTAATCAATGGATGGTGGTCGGTGGTTGGTGGTCGGTGATCGGTGGCCGTGGGCGGTGGGTTGGCCTAGTCAATACTGCACATGCCACACACACGCTTACCTCTACCACCTCCTTGAAGCCTATAAAAGGAGGCTATGCCCATTAGCCAAGGCATCCAATATTGAGTAAATACAGCCCCTGCTACGTGTATACCCTAATTAGCTTGAGTTGTCTAAATCGCCATCTAAGCTCTATCTTGAGAACGTATGGGTTTACGGCGCCATCACTTTGTAATAAGGTGTTAACCAAAAGTTAGATTTTACACTAATCTCCCTTTGCATTGTATCTCTCTCTATTTTTGTTGCTATAAGATCCTCTTTGCTTAAAATTTCTTACAGATTCTCCCCTCCCCCCTTCAACCCAACCCCGGCGGCCGCCACCCCTGCTCCACCTAGAGAGAGAGAGAGAGAGAGAGAGAGAGAGAGAGAGAGAGAGAGAGAGATTTTACGATTGAGCTCATGGGGACTCCTACTCACCAAAGACACCCTCGCCTTTCAAATTTCCAAGAAATTGTTATTATCTTAATATTATCATGTATTTTAAAAAGAGTAGCTAACATTTTTTCCCACACAAAACAAGAAAAATTCCTTAAAATGGGTCCAATGTCTAACAAAAAACCAACCCTAACATTGGCATCTCAAATGGGGAGAGAGATTCCCAATTGACGGGCCTTTTACCAGTCGAGAGTTATTTGATCCTTTTTATTTTTGAGAGTTAAACCATGTGCCACCCTAAAAAATCTATAAATTTTCTAAATTATGATGGACACACACACACACAGATATAAATTCTCTAAATTATGATGGACACACACACACACACACATATACACACACTTAACTAATGTCAAACATATATCCCTATAAAAAAAAGGAGAAGGTTGGTCTCTTTGTGAGTCGACTTCATACTGTATCGCTTTGGGGACATGCATGCAAATGATGGGGTTGTTACATATGTCATTGGCCGTGAGAGAGAGAGAGAGAGAGAGAGAGAGAGAGAGAGAGAGAGAGAGATTGTTCCATCAAGCTCATGGGGACTCCTACTCACCAAGGGCACCCTTGCCAATTTTAAAGAAATTATTATTTTCTTGGAATTATAGTGTATTTTTGAGAGAGTGGCTAACATTTTCTCCCATAGAAAACAAAAAATGCCTTAAATGGGATAAAATATACGAAAAAAATCAGCCCTAACACTAGCATCCCAAATGAGAGAGAGATTGTCTAGCTAACAGGCCTTTTACCTGTTTTGATAATTTTATCCCCTACTATTTTTAGGAGTTAAACTATGTGTCACCCTTTAAAATTCATAAATTTACTCAATTATGACGAGCCTAAGTATATATAAGAGAGAGAGAGAGAGAGAGAGAGAGAGCTCTACAAAAATTGACGCGAGAAGGATCGTGTGTGGGTGTATTTTCATCCTTCGAACTAGCAGTGGTGTTTACGAGAGAGAGAGAGAGAGAGAGAGAGAGAGAGAGAGAGAGAGAGAGAGAGAGAGAATAAGAGGTTGATTCCAAAACGAGGGGTGGAGGAAACGTTGAAGGCGAGAAAAATTAAAGCGGAAGACAAGCGAATCCAAGGTGGTGTGTGCCAATTCGAATAATCCAAAGTAGGTGGAAAAAAGGCAAGCAAACCCACGTCGGTGTGCACAAATATGAAGTGGAGCAAGCAAATCTGAGGTAGCAAAGGCGGAACGAGGAGAAAAATCTTGATGATATTTGAAGGTTTTCACCCTGAATTTCTCTAGGATTTGTGCTAAGCTTGGGTTTTTTTCTCGCCTTCCAGGTAAAATGTATGGCAAAGTTTCAAAATTGATTTGTAGGATTACACTAAAGCTAAGTTTACTTTCAGCATTCGCATACAATACAATGCTTTTTCACAAAAGTTTAAAAACCAACATATAGGAAAATTTGCGGCAAATCAGACGAGCAAAATCAATGTGAAAGACAAGTGTTTTTGCTAGGGAACCCAAGGCGGTATACACGAATCCGACGTGACGAGAAAATTTGAGATGGCAAAAAGGAGGAGTGAACCCAAGGCAGCATGCACAAATCTGAAGTGGCACGAACAAAACCGAGGTTGCTACTGCAAGAGGCAGCGAAAATTTACACTAAATTTCTTTAGGCTTTGTGTTAAACTTGGTTTTCTATACTATACATTATGCAGCTTAAAAATTTCAAACAAGAAGAAGACATCCACGTGTCATGCATTGGTTCACTTCACAAAAGTCTAGACCAAACATCTAATGTAAAATGCAAAAGTAAAGGGTCAGATTTGACATGAGATTTGACATGCAGAGGGAAATGAAAAGCCTTTCAAAATGTACAATGTGAAGACCAAAGACTTTAAACTATACATAGAATAAGTTTCACTCCACCTAGGCAAGTAAAGATAATTTTGATGGAGATACATAAAGCAGCTTAAAAATTTCAAGCAAGAAGAAGGCATCCACGATGTCACCATAAAATGTACAATGTGAAGACCAAAGACTTTAAACTATACATAGAATAAGTTTCACTCCACCTAGGCAAGTAAAGATAATTTTGATGGAGATACATAAAGCAGCTTAAAAATTTCAAGCAAGAAGAAGGCATCCACGTGTCACCATCACCGCATTGTTCACTTCACAAAAGTCTAAACCAAACATCTAATGTAAAATGCAAAAGTGAAGGGTGAGATTTGACATATAGAGGGAAATGAAAAGCCTTTCAAAATGTACAATGTAAAGACCAGAGACTTTCAACTATACATAGAATAAATGTATAAATTTAGTTTCGCTCCATCTAGGCTAGGCAATTAAAGATAATTTTGATGGAGATTTTTTAATTTAATAAAAATTTGATTTTTAATGATATATTTGACTTTGTTTGATCAAGGGGCTTTTTTCAAGACCAATATTGATACCTTTTATAAATTTGTGTAAGTTTTTATTTTTAAAAGCGATTGAGAAAAAGGAGAAGGTTCGCATGTCCGCGCATCAATTTAGGTCGGTCTCGCTTTAAGGACATGCATTCAAATGAAGGGGTTGTTATCTACATTAGAGAGAGAGAGAGAGAGAGAGAGAGAGAGAGAGAGAGAGAGAGAGCATGGGGACTCCGACTCACTAGGGACACCCTTGCCCTTCAAATTTACAAGACATTGTTATTTTCTTGATATTATCATGTATCTTCAAAAGAGTAGCTAATTTTTTTTATCATTTAAAACAAGAAAAATGTGTTGAAATGGGTAAAATATTTGAAAAAACAACCACCTTAACATTGGCATCTCAAATGGGGAGAGACATTTCCCAATTGGCGGGCCTTTTATCAAGTCAGAGTTATTGAATCCTTTTTATTTTTGAGAGTTAAACCATGTGCCACCCTAAAAAATCTATAAATTTTCTAGATTATGATGGAACATACACACACACACACACACACACACACACACACACGCATATACATACATACACTAACTAATGTCAAACATCTATCCCTAGAAAAAAAGGAGAAGGTCTGTCTGTTTGTGAGTTGAGTTCATTTTGTATCGCTTTGGGGACATGCATGCAAATGATGGGGTTGTTTTATATGTCATTGGCTATGAGAGAGAGAGAGAGAGAGAGAGAGAGAGAGAGAGAGAGAGAGAGAGAGATTTTACGATTGAGCTCATGGGGACTCCTACTCACCAAAGACACCCTTGCCTTTCAAATTTCCAAGAAATTGTTATTCTCTTAATATTATCATGTATTTGAAAAAGAGTAGCTAACATTTTTTCCCACACAAAACAAGAAAAATACCTTAAAATGGGTCAAATGTCTAACAAAAAACCAACCCTAACATTGGCATCTCAAATGGGGAGAGAGATTCCCAATTGACGGGCCTTTTACCAGTTGAGAGTTATTTGATCCTTTTTTTTTTATAGAGTTAAACCATGTGCCACCCTAAAAAATCTATAAATTTTCTAAATTATGATGGACACACACACACACACACACACACATATACACACACTTAACTAATGTCAAACATCTATCTCTATAAAAAAAAGGAGAAGGTTGGTCTCTTTGTGAGTCGCATTCATTTTGTATCGCTTTGGGGACATGCATGTAAATGATGCGGTTGTTACATATGTCATTGGCAGAGAGAGAGAGAGAGAGAGAGAGAGAGAGAGAGAGAGAGAGAGTTCCATCAAGCTCATGGGGACTCCTACTCACCAAGGGCACCCTTGCCAATTTTCAAGAAATTATTATTTTCTTGGAATTATAGTGTATTTTTGAGAGAGTGGCTAACATTTTCTCCCATAGAAAACAAAAAAATGCCTTAAAATGGATAAAATATACGAAAAAAATCAGCCCTGACACTAGCATCCCAAATGCGAGAGAGATTGTCTAGCTAACAAGCCTTTTACCTGTTTTGATAATTTTATCCCCTTCTATTTTTAGGAGTTAAACTATGTGTCACCCTTTAAAATTCATAAATTTCCTCAATTATGACGAGCCTAAGTATATAAAAGAGAGAGACAGAGAGAGAGCCTCACTTCCCGGTGCCAACTTCTAAAGTTTTGAGTTATTATGTGTGTGTGTGTGTGTGTGTGAGAGAGAGAGAGAGAGAGAGAGAGAGAGAGAGAGAGAGAGAGAGAGAGAGCTCTACAAAAATTGACGCGAGAAGGATCGTGTGTGGGTGTATTTTCATCCTTCGAACCAGCAGTGGTGTTTACTATAGAGAGAGAGAGAGAGAGAGAGAGAGAGAGAGAGAGAGAGAATAAGAGGTTGATTCCAAAACGATGGGTGGAGGAAAGCGTTGAAGGCGAGAAAAATCAAAGCGGAAGACAAACGAACCCAAGGTGGTGTGTACCAATTCGAAGAATCCAAAGCGAGGAAATAGGTGGGAAAACGGCAAGCAAACCCACGTCGGTGTGCACAAATCCGAAGTGGAGCAAACAAATCTGAGGTAGCAAAGGCGGAACGAGGAGAAAAATCTTGATGATATTTGAAGGTTTTCACCCTGAATTTCTCTAGGATTTGTGCTAATCTTGGGTTTTTTTCTTGTCTTCCAGGTATAATGTATGGCAAAGTTTCAAAATTGATTAGTAGGATTACACTTAACCTAAGTTTACTTTCAGCATTCGCATACAATACAATGCTTTTTTCACAAAAGTTTGAAAACCAACATATAGGAAAATTTGCGGCAAATCAGACGAGCAAAATCAATGTGAAAGACAAATGTTTTTGCTAGGGAACCCAAGGCGGCATACACGAATCGGACGTGATGAGAAAATTTCAGATGGCAAAAAGAAGGTGTGAACCCAAGGAAGTGGCAAAGGCAAGAGGCAGAGAAAATTTACACTAAATTTCTTTAGGATTTGCGTTAAACTTGGTTTTCCATACTATACATTATGCAGCTTAGAAATTTCAAACAAGAAGAAGGCATCCAAGTGTCATGCAATGGTTCACTTCACAAAAGTCTAGACCAAACATTTAATGTAACATGCAAAAGTAAAGGGTCAGATTTGACATGAGATTTGACATGGAGAGGGAAATGAAAAGCCTTTCAAAATGTACAATGTGAAGACCAAAGACTTTCAACGTTACATAGAATAAGTTTCACTCCACCTAAGCAAGTAAAGATAATTTTGATGGAGATACAAAAAAGAGCTTAAAAATTTCAAGCAAGAAGAAGGCATTCACTTGTCACCACCACAGCATTGTTCACTTCACAAAAGTCTAAACCAAACATCTAATGTAAAATGCAAAAGTGAAGGGTTAGATTTGACATATAGAGGGAAATGAAAAGCCTTTCAAAATGTACAATGTAAAGACCAAAGACTTTCAACTACACATAGAATAAATGTATAAATTTAATTTCGCTCCACCTAGGCAAGTAAAGATAATTTTGATTGAGATTTTGTTATTTAATAAACATTTGATTTATAATGATATATTTGACTTTGTTTTATCAAGGGGCTTTTTTCAAGACCAATATTGATACCTTTTATAAATTTGTGTAAGTTTTTTTTTTAAAAAGTGATTGAGAAAAAGGAGAAGGTTCGCATGTCCGCTCATCAATTTAGGTCGGTTTCGCTTTGAGCGCATGCATTCAAATGAAGGGGTTGTTATCTACATTAGAGAGAGAGAGAGAGAGAGAGAGAGAGAGAGAGAGAGAGCATGGGGACTCCGACTCACTAGGGAAACCCTTGCCCTTCAAATTTACAAGACATTGCTATTTTCTTGATATTATCATGTATCTTCAAAAGAGTAGCTAATTTGTTTTCCATATAAAACAAGAAAAATGTGTTGAAAGAGGTAAAATGTTTGAAAAAACAACAACCTTAACATTTGCATCTCAAATGGGGAGAGACATTTCCCAATTGGCGGGCCTTTTATCAAGTCAGAGTTATTAAATCCTTTTTATTTTTGACAGTTAAACCATGTTCCATCCAAAAAAATCTATAAATTTTTTATATTATAATGGAACACACATACACACACACACACACGTATATACATACATACACTAACTAATGTCAAACATCTATCCCTAGAAAAAAAGGAGAAGGTCTATCTGTTTGTGAGTTGAGTTCATTTTGTATCGCTTTGGGGACATGCATGCAAATGATGGGGTTGTTTTACATGTCATTGGCTATGAGAGAGAGAGAGAGAGAGAGAGAGAGAGAGAGAGAGAGAGATTTTACGATTGAGATCATGGGGACTCCTACTCACCAAAGACACCCTTGCCTTTCAAATTTCCAAGAAATTGTTATTCTCTTAATATTATCATGTATTTGGAAAAGAGTAGCTAACATTTTTTCCCACACAAAACAAGAAAAATGCCTTAAAATGGGTCAAATGTCTAACAAAAAACAAACCCTAACATTGGCATCTCAAATGGGGAGAGAGATTCCCAATTGACTGGCCTTTTGCCACTTGAGAGTTATTTGATCCTTTTTATTTTTGAGAGTTAAACCATGTGCCATCCTAAAAAATCTATAAATTTTCTAAATTATGATGGACACACACACACGCACATATAAATTCTCTAAATTATGATGGACACACATACACACACACATACTATACACAATACTTAACTAATGTCAAACATCTATCCCTAGAAAAAAAAGGAGAAGGTTGGTCTCTTTGTGAGTCGACTTCATTTTGTATCGCTTTGGGGACATGCATGCAAATGATGGGGTTGTTACACATGTCATTGGCACAGAGAGAGAGAGAGAGAGAGAGAGAGAGAGAGAGATTGTTCCATCAAGCTCATGGGGACTCCTACTCACCAAGGGCACCCTTGCCAATTTTCAAGAAATTATTATTTTCTTGGAATTATAGTGTATTTTTTAGAGAGTGGCTAACATTTTCTCCCATAGAAAAAAAAAATGCCTTAAAATGGATAAAATATACAAAAAAAATCAGCCCTGACACTAGCATCCCTAATGAGAGAGAGATTGTCTAGCTTAAAGGCCTTTTACTTGTTTTGATAATTTTATCCCCTTCTATTTTTAGGAGTTAAACTATGTGTCACCCTTTAAAATTCATAAATTTCCTCAATTATGACAAGCCTAAGTATATATAAGAGAGAGAGAGAGAGAGAGAGAGAGAGAGAGAGAGCCTCACTACCCGGTGCCAACTTCTAATGTTTTGAGTTATTATGTGTGTGTGTGTGTGTGTGTGTGTGTGTGAGAGAGAGAGAGAGAGAGAGAGAGAGAGAGAGCTCTACAAAAATTGACGCGAGAAGGATCATGTGTGGGTGTACTTTCATCCTTCGAACCAGCAGTGGTGTTTACGAGAGAGAGAGAGAGAGAGAGAGAGAGAGAGAGAGAGAGAGAGAGAGGGAGAGATAGAGAGAGAATAAGAGATTGATTCCAAAACGAGGGGTGGAGGAAAGCGTTGAAGGCGAGAAAAATCAAAGCGGAAGACAAACGAACCCAAGGTGGTGTGTGCCAATTCGAAGAATCCAAAGCGAGGGAATAGGTTGGAAAAAGGCAAGCAAACCGACGTCGATGTGCACAAATCCGAAGTGGAACAAGCAAATCTGAGGTAGCAAAGGCGGAACGAGGAGAAAAATCTTGATGATATTTGAAGGTTTTCACCCTGAATTTCTCTAGGATTTTTGCTAAGCTTGGGTTTTTTTCTCGCCTTCCGGGTATAATGTATGGCAAAGTTTCAAAATTGATTGGTAGGATTACACTAAACCTAAGTTTACTTTGAGCATTCGCATACAATACAATTCTTTTTTCACAAAAGTCTTAAAACCAACATATAGGAAAATTTGCGGCAGATCAGACGAGCAAAATCAATGTGAAAGACAAGTGTTTTTGCTAGGGAAGCCAAGGCGGCATACACAAATCGGACGTGATGAGAAAATTTGAGATGGCAAAAAGAAGGAGTGAACCCAGGGCAGCATGCACGAATCTGAAGTGGCACGAGCAAAACCAAGGTGGCAAAGGCAAGAGGCAGAGAAAATTTACACTAAATTTCTTTATGCTTTGTGTTAAACTTGGTTTTCTATACTATACATTATGCAGTTTAAAAATTTCAAACAAGAAGAAGGCATCCACGTGTCATGCATTGGTTCACTTCACAAAAGTCTAAACCAAACATCTAATGTAAAATGCAAAAGTAAAGGGTCAGATTTGACATGCAGAGGGAAAGAAAAGCCTTTCAAAATGTACAATGTGAAGACCAAAGACTTTAAACTATACATAGAATAAGTTTCACTCCACCTAGGCAAGTAAATATAATTTTGATGGAGATACATAAAGCAGCTTAAAAATTTCAAGCAAGAAGAAGAAGGCATTCACGTGTCACCACCACAGCATTGTTCACTTCACAAAAGTTTAAACCAAACATCTAATGTAAAATGCAAAAGTGAAGGGTTAGATTTGACATATAGAGGGAAATGAAAAGCCTTTCAAAATGTACAATATAAAGTCCAAAGACTTTCAACTATACATAGAATAAATGTATAAATTTAGTTTCGCTCCACCTAAGCAAGTAAAGATAATTTTGATCGAGATTTTGTTATTTAATAAACATTTGATTTTTAATGATATATTTGACTTTGTTTTATCAAGGGGCTTTTTTCAAGACCAATATTGATACCTTTTATAAATTTGTGTAAGTTTTTTTTTAAAGAAAGCGATTGAGAAAAAGGATAAGGTTCGCATGTCCGCACATCAATTTAGGTCGGTCTCGCTTTGAGGGTATGCATTCAAATGAAGGGGTTGTTATCTACATTAGAGAGAGAGACAGAGAGAGAGAGAGAGAGAGAGAGAGCATGGGGACTCCGACTCACTAGGGACATCCTTGCCCTTCAAATTTACAAGACATTGTTATTTTCTTGATATTATCGTGTATCTTCAAAAGAGTAGCTAATTTGTTCTCCATACAAAACAAGAAAAATGTGTTAAAATGGGTAAAATGTTTGAAAAAACAACAACCTTAACATTGACATCTCAAATGGGGAGAGACATTTCCCAATTGGCGGGCCTTTTATCAAGTCAGAGTTATTAAATCCTTTTTATTTTTGAGAGTTAAACCATGTGCCATCCAAAAAAGTCTATAAATTTTCTAAATTATGATGGACACACACACACACATATAAAATCTCTAAATTATGATGGACACACATACACACACACACACATATACACACACTTAACTAATGTCAAACATCAATCCCTAGAAAAAAAAGGAGAAGGTTGGTCTCTTTGTGAGTCAACTTCATTCTGTATTGCTTTGGGGACATGCATGCAAATGATGGGGTTGTTACACATGTCATTGGCCGAGAGAGAGAGAGAGAGAGAGAGAGAGAGAGAGAGAGAGAGAGAGTTCCATTAAGCTCATGGGGACTCCTACTAACCAAGGGCACCCTTGCCAATTTTCAAGAAATTATTATTTTCTTGGAATTATAGTGGCTAACATTTTCTGCCATAGAAAACAAAAAAATGCCTTAAAATGGATAAAATATACGAAAATAATCAGCCCTGACACTAGCATCCCAAATGAGAGAGAGATTGTCTAGCTAACAGGCCTTTTACCTGTTTTTATAATTTTATCCTCTTTTATTTTTAGGAGTTAAACTATGTGTCACCCTTTAAAATTCATAAATTTACTCAATTATGACGAGCCTAAGTATATATGAGAGAGAGAGAGAGAGAGAGAGAGAGAGAGAGAGAGAGAGAGAGAGAGAGAGAGCCTCACTACCCGGTGCCAACTTCTAAAGTTTTGAGTTATTATGTGTGTGTGTGTGTGTGTGTGTAAGAGAGAGAGAGAGAGAGCTCTACAAAAATTGACGCGAGAAGGATCGTGTGTGGGTGTATTTTCATCCTTCGAACGAGCAGTGGTGTTTACTAGAGAGAGAGAGAGAGAGAGAGAGAGAGAGAGAGAGAGAGAGAGAGAGAGAGAGAATAAGAGGTTGATTCCAAAACGAGGGATGGAGGAAAGCGTTGAAGGCGAGAAAAATCAAAGCGGAAGACAAGCGAACCCAAGGTGGTGTGTGCCGATTCGAAGAATCCAAAGCGAGGGAATAGGTGGGGAAAAGGCAAGCAAACCGACGTCGATGTGCACAAATCCGAAGTGGAACAAGCAAATCTGAGGTAGCAAAGGCAGAACGAAGAGAAAAATCTTGATGATATTTGAAGGTTTTCTCCCTAAATTTCTCTAGGATTTGTGCTAAGCTTGGGTTTTTTTCTCACCTTCCAGGTATAATGTATGGAAAAGTTTCAAAATTGATTGAGAGGATTACACTAAACCTAAGTTTACTTTGAGCATTCGCATACAATACAATGCTTGTTTCACAAAAGTTTAAAAACCAATATATAAGAAAATTTGCGGCAAATCAGACGAGCAAAATCAATGTGAAAGACAAGTGTTTTTGCTAGGGAACCCAAGGCGGCATACACGAATCCGACGTGACGAGAAAATTTGAGATGGCAAAAAGGAGGAGTGAACGCAAGGCAGCATGCACGAATCTGAAGTGGCACGAGCAAAACCGAGGTGGCAAAGGCAAGAGGCAGAGAAAATTTACACTAAATTTCTTTAGGCTTTGTGTTAAACTTGGTTTTTCTTATTGCCTTCAACTTAGAATTTTGTTGCTAAATCTATGTTAGCTTCAAACGAATACAATCCGGTCACGTTAATATAAATTCTCTCACTCAATTGTGAGTATAGCAACAAAAAAAAGAGAATTTATGGCTAAATCTCAAATTTATAGGTAAATGGTCTAAGTTTACTTTGAGCATTTGCACACAATACAATGTTTTTTTCAAAAAAGTTTAAAAACCAACTTATTGAAAAATTAAAGGCAATTTTGCTATGTTTCTTCAATCATTTTTCCCTAAATTTTGTAGTTTTTCTCATCTTCAAAACTAGAATTTAGAGGTGGATTTCAAATTTTCTAATGTGACAATACACAAAACTTGTGTTTTTTTGCAAGCAATCGGATAACCACTCATATACACAATGCTTCTGCTGAGACACTTGGTAAAAATGCATATGAAAAATTTCAGACGCAATCCACTTCTACTATATGAGCATTGGAAGCTTTGTATTTGAAAACAAATCCAAGGTTAACGTTGAACACAAGCAAAACCGAGGCAGGAGGTGAGTGAACCCAAGGCGGCGTGACCGAATCCAAAGCAGCACGAGGAATCGGATGTGGGAGGGCGAATTTAGATGTGAATCTCAAAATTTATATATTGAATTCTGGTAAAATCAAGGTTTCTTCTCGCCTTCAATTAGCATTTAGAGGTAAATCTCAAAATTTTTACGTAGGATTACACCAAATCTAGATTTTTTTTCAGCATTCACATACAACTTATATACGATATATAGTGAGCTTAAAATTTTTGAGGACGGCCCAGAGCATCCACATAAACTATTAGGTGATTTTATTTTGCTTTCATTTCTATAACATTTGAAAGTGCCAATGGTGCATAAGTGTACACAAACAAATAGTGTACAAGTACTAACCTACTTATGCATCGTTATGATCTGATGAACACTATTACCATACTTGTGCACAAAACATAGATAGAGATGCACGCAAGTGTGGCATCTGTAGAGAAACATAGATAGAAGGGCCAATCATATTCTTGATATTAAAAGAAAGTCAACTCATCTCTTTGCAACTTGACTCATCTCTTTCACTATAACATATGCGCGGTATTATCGCTCACATTACCGCAAAAAAACAAACAAACTCGAAATATAAAAATTCCCGTATGCGGAAAATACTGCGGCAATGTTTGCGGTAATGGTCCAACGGTAACTTCCGCGGTAATGTCTGTGAAAATATTTCTGCGATCATTACCACGTCTTTTGCTGCACAGATACCCGCAAACATTACCGCGACAGAGTTATCGCAAGCATTACCGCGGCGGGATTTATTAAAAAAAAACAGATGACCGTTTGGATTGTCCTTTGCAGGACCATCCAAAAGGTCATCTATTTTTTTTATTTATTTTAGTTATTTTACAAAATTACTATTAATTACAACAAAATATCACAATTGGACAATAAATACATTGAGCCAAAAAAAGATTGATAATTTCATTTACATAAGTGGAATTACAATTGGGGGAGGTATTGAGCCAAAAAATGATAGGTATTGCATTTACATAAAGGGCAAAAAAAGCCCGCGTGTACAAAATAGAGTATGGTCATGTGGGATAGGGTAAACGGGGCCCGCCTATACAAAATAGAGGATGCTAATGGGGGAGGTGGCGGCATTTCACGTGGAACTCCTTGACTCTACAAAACCATAAAAAAGAAACAATTAACACTTTGTTATTTAATAGTTGATATAAAATCAACAATTTGATTATTTAGATAAGATTATACTTACATGTTGCAGACTTCTGCACGCATTTTCGAACTCCTCTCGAGAGATCATTCGATTTTCAAACAACCAACACCAAGTTTGATACTCGGTATGGTTCTCTCTATATCTCTGCACATCTCTGGTCGGGCGACTCATGGTAATGTTATACTGACAAAAAATAGCAACCAATTAATTAAATGAAAAACATTAGATTTTTTACAATAAAACTTATATTTTTACTTACATATTTGTCTTTCCAAGCCGTTTTTCCTCCCGAACTATAATGCGTAGGAGTATGATGGGATCTGGCCTCAACTTGACGCGTATACATCCTCGCACCCGTTGCCCTTTCGTCCTCTTTCTCGCCCATAGCGGTCTCCCACTCCACATCATGGACATTTCCTGGCCGATAGCTATGCTCTGGAGACTCCATTGTCTTCTTTGCCGCTCTCCTCACACTAGATTTTTTGTTCTGCAGAAATGTTTTGACATGCTCTTGCAACCATTGCCTTGAGAATTGTTGCCCCTCAGGGTTGGGAAAACGCATGTGCATGGTTGTCTCTATATATGTGAGGTTGTAGGGATCTTGTTGATCAAATTTGAGAAAACGATTGATATATGTGGAGTGGATTAATTGGTTGACGTGTGTGCGGAATCTCCTGCCCTGCGCTATCCCGAGATCCACCATACCTCCTCTATAAACCTGGTAGTATAACCCGCGAGCTGGTCCTCATCTTTTGCTGGAGCAGGGAGCGGTGACTGCGGAGGAGAATTTGTAGTACTTCCCCCCCCCAAAACAACAACTAGCTCCGCTCCCTCGTCGAGATTGACCGGCGCTAGCGCGCGAGCTGCCCTGACGTTGATTGCTAGAAGAGCGCCGACGTGAATCTGGGGCAGAAGGTGGGATAGGTGATGGATAGGTGGACGCCCGTGGCGTCGCACCCAAAGGCGTCGGACCTTGGGCCGTTGGACCCTGTGAAGGAAAAGTTGAACCTGGAGCTGTAGCTGGAAAACTCTTCAGGTATGGAGTGCCACCAGTCGGAGTAGAGACCTCTGATAATCCAAAAGCTGCTAGCTGCGCCGGTGAATAGCGTTGCGTAAGGGTCTGCTGTGAACCTAACCACTCAGCCCGAAGACGCCATGCCCTCTCCACATCTGGATCGATCACAGGTACGGCAGTGGACCCACCTAGAGCGTCCCGAAACCAGCCTTACGCTAACATACTAATTAGTGTGTGCATTGGCTTGTGTAATTGGACTATGCATTGGCCAATTCCATTGGTCAATGCATACAGTAATCACACACTAAATAGTGTGTGTATTGGACAATCCAATTGGCTTGTACACACACTAATCACACACTAAATAATGTGTGTATTGGCCAATCCAATTGACCAATGCACATACTAATTAGTGTGTGAATTGGCCAATCCCATTGAACAATGCACACACTAATTAGTGTGTACATTGACCAATCACATTGGCCAATGCACACACTAATCACACACAAATTAGTGTGTATTAATGAGCACTAATTAGTGTGTGAATTGGCAAATCCCATTGACCAATGCACACACTAATCACACACTAATTAGTGTGTACATTGACCAATCGCATTGGCCAATGCACACACTAATCACACACAAATTAGTGTGTGTTAATGAGCACTAATTAGTGTGTAAATTGGCCAATCCCATTGACCAATGCACACACTAATCACACACTAATTAGTGTGTACATTGACCAATCACATTGGCCAATGCACACACTAATCACACACAAATTAGTGTGTGAATTGGCCAATCCCATTGACCAATGCACACACTAATCACACACTAATAAGTGTGTGCATTGACCAATCACATTGGCCAATGCACACACTAATCACACATTAATTAGTGTGTGTTAACACACACTAATTAGTGTGTACTGCATGGCCAATCCCAAATTTAACATATTAGGTTATGCAAGTAATAAATTTAACAAATTTGACAAATCTAACAAGTTTAGATTTTATAAGTAACTAATAATTAACAAATTTAAGTTTTTGTGTGTCTTTACTTACACTAATTAGTGTGTGCATTAGAATAATGCACACACTAATTAGTGTGTGTAATTAGTGTGTAAAGAACGTACACGTGCACTAATTAGTGTGTGTGTATGCATGTGTATGCATGTGTGTGTATGCGTGTGTATGAGTGTATGCATGTGTGTATGCGTGTGTGTATGTGTGTGTGTATGCGTGTGAAAAACTCAAAAAACATAACAACAGAACTTACATGGAATTGAAGTGCTTGTTGGGAGAGGGTAGGAGAGTGGAAGAGTAGAGATGGTGGAGAGTAGAAGAGTAGAGATGGAGGAAGAGCTCAAGGTTGTGAGGTTCGCGCTCTCTGCTTCTGTGGAGAAGACGATGAAATTCGAGTTTTAGGGCTTTGAACTTCACGGGCCACGCGGGTGCCCCTATTTATAAAAATTTGAAATTTGATTTTCCGCTCCTATTACCGCGAGTATTACCGCGTGGCGTACCGCAATCATTACCACGTCTATTACCGCGGCGCAAATTCGGGCCATATAAACAGATGGCCACGTTCTGACATTATTACTATTGATCCTCAAAATCTATTGGTACTATGTTTTTTATAAAATATATATAAAATGAAAGTATTCCTAGTAATTTGAAAATGACATTTTTACCTAAAAGTTTAATTTTTAATTTTTACTGATATTTTATTAACATTCTTTGGTAATTTGATTTTAATTAGTGTATGTAATTTATTAATGTAGGTTGCTTGTGATGATTTTGGCCGGTCCACTGAACCGGATAGATTATGGTGGTTGGCCGAGCGATTACCATGCCTATGCGTGCGGTGCAAATGCGCCATTGCTCAACTTCGACGGATATGCTTGAGCCATGTAGAAGATTATGGACTATGGGACGATCCTCGCAAGCGTGCACGGATGGAAACAAATGATCCGCGAATTGTAGCGGCTATTGACGTCACCCCTCATTGGCGTGTGGTTGGTGGATGAGGGAAAAGGAGGGTGGAAGAGCGCATGCGCCAAGAATCCATTAGAGAGGGAGGAAGCACATCAAATCAGCCAAGTACTGTTGCTCCCTCTTATCCGAGTGACCACATCCCATCTCCTTACGTGGAGGCAGAAGACGACCATTTGCATAGAATGGTTGAGGATCTCTTTGCACGAGAGGAGGAGCATGAACCAGAGTGTGCATGCGAAGAAGCTTCCGAGCGAACGAGGAGTGAGCTACTCGATTCGGCACACACCGCACTATATGATAGATGCTCTTACTCCATTTTAAGGGCACCTCTCGAAGTTCTTAACCTTTAGGCGATGTTTGGATGGAGCAATGCTAGTGTCGACGCACTTTTGAGGTATGTATACAAATTGTGAAGGATGCTTGTGGAGTGCATAAATTAGCTTCTAATGTACTTTCTTCTTGTGATAGATTGCTAGGAAAGATGCTGCTAGCTGGCAATCACATGCCAGAGAACAGACGAAAAGCCCGCGAAGTGGTGACTGCATTAGGGATGGATTATGATCGCATTCATGCTTGCGTGAACGATTGTGTGCTCTTTCGTAATGAGCATGCCGATTGTGACACATGTCCATCGTGCGGGGAGCCTAGGTTCAAAGAAGGAATGTAGAGCAACAGAATTCCACGTAAAGTTTTGAGGAATTTTCCACTCATCCCTCGCATCCAACACATGTTTAGATCGAAGGGTACGAGCGAGCTTTTGAGTTGGCATGCAAAAAATCTCTCCACAGATGGTATTATGAGAGTGCCATCTGACTCACCAGCGTGGAAGCACATAGAGGACACATGGCCAGAGTTCAGAGATGAGCCTCGTCACTTGAGGATTGGGTTAGCTAGTGATGGAGTGAATCCATTTGGGCACCGCTCTACTTCATGCAGCACTTGGCCGGTGGTTGTTGTAAACTACAATATTCCGCCTTGGGAGGCAACAAAAAAGGAAAACATTTTACTATCACTTCTCATTCCAGGAAAGCACAAGGTAAAAAACATGGATGTATATCTGCAGTCTCTTATTGATGAGCTTCAAGAACTATGGAGAGGCATAGATGTCATTGACATTTCACGGCCACCACGAGGCCGCAAAGCCGTCATCAAGTGCATCCTCATGTGGACCATGCATGATTACCCAGGATTTGGAGAGGTATCTGGTAAGTATGCACATGTTAATTGTACTCTTTGCTTTAGGTTTATCGTCTCATGTGTAACGTTTGTTTACCTCTTGGCAAGATTGGCAACATCTAGACATAGTGCGTGTCCCACTTGTGGCCCTTCCCTTGTGACAGAGAGACCTCCTCTTCTTGGGAAGGTGATCTATCCCAACAACCATCGCTTCCTACCTCCTTCACAACGTAGATATGCTCCCCCTATCAATGGAGTGCAACCGTTCCATTGGAACATGGCTGATTGGGCGAAGCATTGGGAGGAGCATCATGGTACCTCACCGCCTCCCAATGGGTTGCCAAAGGGTATGTCGAGGTACTCAATCTTCTTGTCGCTCCCCTATTGGCCTTCGTTGAAAATTCAGCACTTATTGGACCCTATGCATGTATTCAAAAATGTTGGGCAAGCTATATGGGATCATATAATTGGCAAGAAGGATTCATTGGGTGCTAGGGAAGATTTAAGAGCCATTAGACGTCTCCCCCCTTCAGCGACGCCCCACATGGGGGAGCGGGGAAAGATGATTCTCCCAAAAGCACCGTGGATAATGTCAAAGGCAGACCAAGAGTGGACAAAGCAAGTTATTGCATCCATCAGAACTCCAACGGGATATATGCGGTCACTCAAAGGTGCTTTCACAAAAACCAAAAAGGGTGGCTCCACTCAATTGTATGGATTGAAATCCCATGATTGGCATAAAATCCTTCAGGTAAGAGTAGAACAGTTTGTGGTGTCTATGTGTCCTTATATATAGGTTGACATTCACTAAGATGTTTTTTTGCTTGTAGTTTGTACTTCCCATAACTATTAGTGGTTATGGGGACACTAAGGTGAAGGCTGCAATATTCAAAGTGGGTGAGATTGTGAGGTAATGGGTTTTTTTTCAAGTACTATATCATGTTGTGCATGCATGAACTTTGGAATTTTTTTTCATCTACTATATAACGTTTGCCCTGTAGATTTGTGAGCTCCAAGGAGATAGAAGTAGAAGCCATACCAGTAGCCCATCAGCTAGCAGTAGAGGCAGTGTGTGCTATTGAGGATGCATTCCCACGTACAATCCTTGTTAGCCAAATACACCTATTGCTTCACCTTGTTGAGGAGATTGCCATTTGTGGGGTGGTTCACTTTAGATGGATGTTCTTCTTGGAGAGATTCTTGAAGACTTTAAAGGATTTTGTTAGATTGAGGTCACAACCGGAGGTATGCAAAATAAATACAATATAGATAGAATTTATACGCTATGGAGTTACTAATAAAAATATGTGGTTTTAATGTTTTCAGGCGAGCATGGCAGAAGGTTGGGTGGTGCAAAAGGAATTTGTGTATGTCTCACAGTATCTCATCACAGTGGATCCATCATTGCCTCATCTTTGGAGTGAAGAAGAGGATCCTAGGAAGCACTCAACCATTCCCAGTGGAAAAGGCTCACTCTTGGTCATGGATAGAGAGTTTCATGCCATAGTCAACAACTACTCTTTACTCAATGCCACTATCATGACCAAATGGGTCAATATGTACTTGGAAGCCTGCACAGCTAGAGAAAGGGATAGAGATGCATGGAAGACGTCCCATGGAGGTAGACGTGCGCCTCCTTTTCCTAAAGAGGTTGCAAAATACCCTGACTTGATTCAAGTAGAGTGGATCCATAATGCCATGACCAATGCCAAAGCATAAGGAGAACAAATAAGCCCTAAAGAATGGGAGTATGCGCGAGGATGCTTGCGCAAGGTGAGTGTGTATATGTTATGTATACATGTATGCAAATCAATTAATGAAATGCGATGTAACCTCTTATGTATTGTGATTGTAGGGTGTCATTTTCAACTCCATTTGGTCCGAAGGCCGACATTTTTGCACCCGCAAGATAGATGAGCGTCGGACCACTAATGAATGTGGCGTGATGGGAAACTTTGACACAACAACAGATGAGGTCAGATATTGTGGTACTATAGAGAGAATAATCAAAGTGGATTTCATATCTTTTCACAAATTCCTCTTTGAGTGTCGATGGTTTGCGGGTGAGGTCAAAAGACATGAAAATGAGCTCATTATGGTGGATTCCACCCAATTCCATCGGGGAAAAATTGACAACTTGGTGTATCCTAGTAGTTGCGAGCAGGTAATTTAGGCTATTTGCAATTAACTTAAATTAAAAATTTAAGTTATGTATATCAGCTTATTCTTAGTGTGTGACGTACAGGTCTTTTATGTGCCATGTATATATCAAAGAAGACTTTGGTATGTCATTCCAGTCACGCCGCGGGGTAGATGTATCTTTGCAGAGACGGACATTGAGCCAGTAATTGATCCCATCATACCATCACCACAAGATGTAGAGGAAGATGTAGTAGAAGTTGAAGAAGGTCAGCCAAGCCTTGAAAATAGTCATCTTGAGGAGGAGGAAGAGGGAGAAAGCGATGATGATTCTACAGGAGGTGATGGAGAGGAGGAAGAATCTCTAAATTTGTTTATTGATTTGAATACTATGGGTCTAAATATGGATCCTAGTGCTTGTAGAGATCTTCTACAAGATGAGAATTAATAAAACTCTCCATTCTTTCACTTGGTGTAGTATATGATTAATTTGCAAATGTTTCGTTATGTGCTTATGAATAGTATTTATAATGGTTTTGTTGTGAGTTCAATGATTTATGTATAGAATTTTTAGAGTGAAAGAGAGATTAAGTGAAGTGAGCAAGCATTCTGGAGAGTGTAGGAGTTGTATTGGATTTAAATGGAAACCCACGGGAGAGGGAGGGGGAAGGGGGTCCAGCCTATCTTAGCGGTAATGTGAGCGGCAATAATCGCGAAAATTTACGCAGTAATATTTGCGGTAAAGTGTCGCTTCAGCATCAAAAGGATTCTCTCTCCTCATTTTGAATTCCTCTCTCTTGTTTTGCGGTAATGGCCCGCGGTAAACATCACGATCTCTCATAGTGTTTGAAACTTGAATCTTTCTTGCTACATTGGAAACTATGAGCCCTAATAATTTTTTCACAACTCCACTGTTAGACATGAAAAGTTTTATGATTACACAATGTACCAATTATGGGAACTCATATTTAAAAACTTGCTTACTTACTCAGTTTGTACTTCTGCATTTGGTAGCACTTCTATCAATCCTAGGTAGACCAAGGGAAAAACGTCCTTCCTACTATATAGTAGGTTATGATGTGCACTATTGCCATGCCTTGCTCTCACAAGAAAGAAGCAAGTAAGAGTGTGGAGTCAAAACATTGAATCCAATTGTGTTCCCGTTGTTGACACCAAGTCTATTGAACCCACTCCATTGTTGAAACCAATTTTGTTTCCATTATTGAAACCAATTCTATAGAACCCAATCCATTTTCAAACAAAGTTTTATGATCACATTGAATTCTCTTAGCTTTCAAATATTTCATACCATGCTAACTTATCTAAGCTATATAATCAAGCTTCGTAACATTGCTAGACCCAGACACACAAAAGGAGGACTCTCTCTCTCTCTCTCTCTCTCTCTCTCTCTCTCTCTCTCTCTACAACCTAATAGAAGTTTATTGAACAAGGGCTAACAACTCACAAAAAAATAATTTCTATGAGCCTAGCTCCCAAGCTTGGTATTGAAAAATGATTTGTAGCTACTTGCATATATTCATATTTGTTAGAATTTATCAAGAGGTTGTGTCATGCATCACTTTTAAAAATACAACAGACTATACATGTAGAAAGAGAGTATTGATGGTGTTCCACTGGGAGGAAAAGATAGGCCTATGAGAATAGTGGCCATGTTTCTTTGTTCGCAGCAACGCGCGGGTCACATACTAGTACTAAACAAAATACCAAACAACCTAAACAACAAGGGCATCACATGAAGTCTCTCATAGGCCTCAATCTCCTGCTTTGTGAATCTGACAGGTAAGTGTAAAGGTAATTTTGGGTGGGAACGTAACTGAATCCAGCAAAATGGCCAAAACGTAAATTTAATCTAGCAAGATAGTACAAAATTTACAATAGAAGGAAGGCTAGCATGAAATAAGGCAAAATGGCCAAAACGTACATATGGGAAAGTAAGTTCAAGCTAGCAAGATAGTAGAAAATTTACAATGGAAACGAGACTCCCGGCCCCATGCATCACATGAACAAATTATGCAGGACATAATTTGTTCATACAAACTCCAAGTATGGGCAATATAGATCAACAGGTCTTAGGGCACGACGAAATTTGTGGTTTGGGAGAAATCCCTTTTAAGGCAATCAAAATCTACACTTTCTAATCATAAGCCTGAGTCTCCTAACCCTGAAACACTCTCCAAATAACAGAAGAGCCACCTTCCCCAGCATGACCAAACATGAGTCCTGAGTCCTACCGAGCGCTCAGTTGTGTGGTCGTATCATGAAGAGTACTCCATGACTTCGTCGAGGTGGATGAGAACGATATAAACTCTTTGAGCTGATATTGCTGAGACGATAAATCAATATCGAATGGTGGCAAGGGAGGCAGCGGTGCCTCGTTGCTCAGTATTTGAACGACTTGCCGCATGGCTGGCCTAGCCACCGGGTCTGGATGAGAGCATAACAGCCCCAACATGAGTACCGTCTGCACTTCCTCTACATTGAAGAACCCATCCAGCCTATTGTCCACAGCTTCAAGAGGCCTCCCATGTGTATACAAGTCCCACACCCCCTCCACAAGGAAGACATCTTGCTCTTCTCCTGGCCAGTGTTCAATCGACCGACGCCCTGTCACGACCTCCAGAAGCAGCACACCGAAGCTGTACACATCGGTGCTCGGAGTTGCTTTGCCTGTCCTTGCAAACTCCGGTGCCAAATACCCTAGAGTGCCTATGACTCTTGTTGTATGTGGATTTTTCCCATGCTCATATAGCCTTGCCAGCCCAAAATCTCCCAATTTCCCATTCGTATCTGCATCTAGCAGCACATTGCCTGCCTTGATATCTCTGTGAAGAATCTGTTGCTCCCATCCCTCATGCAAGTATAACATTCCCGCTGCGATGCCTCTCACAATTTTCATTCTTTGCTCCCATCTCAACAGTTTGCAGGGTTTGCCAAAGAGCAGCTTGTCCAAGCTTCCATTGGGCATATACTCATACACCAAGAGCAGCTCACCTCTGCGGCGACTCCATCCTAGGAGCTGCACAAGGTTACGGTGCCGTAGATGCCCTGTGCTTGCGATCTCAGCAATGAACTCTCGTTCTCCTTGATTGGACTCTCTTGACAACCTCTTTACAGCCACTTCTAGCCCAGAGTTAGGCAAGACACCTCTATAAACGCGGCCAAAACCCCCGATTCCGAGCAGCTCCTTTTCATCAAAATTTCTTGTGGCTATTACCAGATCTTTGTAGCTATATCTATGCAGGCCAAACTCAAGCTCCCACCTCTCCACTATCTCTCTTTGGCTCCTCTTATGCAAAAGAAGCCCTATTAAAGAGCCAAGTACGAGTAGAGACACCACAGTTACAATGCTAACAATTACCTTGAACTTGGTAGATCCAACTATGGAGGGTTTTGGAAAGACAGATGGCAGCTTGGCCAAATCCAAGCTCTTGGCCACTCCATTACTGTTGAAGCTCCACGAGAGTACTCTGTATGTGCCTACAAGAGGCCCTATGGAGCTTGAAAACCCAACAAACATATGCTCCCGCAAGACAGCTGAGAGGTTAACGTAAACAGAAAGGAGCGGGATATAGGGCCGGGGCTGCTGAACAGGAGCAATGGTCACATTTAGCTGCTGGCTTTGCCCATCATAGTCTATCCATGCCTGGATATTTTCACTGCCCTTCAAGTTTATAACTGTTTTGGAAGAGCCTCGTGTGGAATTTTGAGAAGGGGTGATCCAGTACCCAGATGCCGTAGAATTGGTCGAAATCATGCTGTTTAGATTAATCCCCACATGGTTATCATTAATGTCTTCAAGGTCAAGGTCAAGGGCTGTGTCGAATTCGACTCCAAATACATGATTGGATGAGTTGCCGTTGTGGGAAGCATTTAGCATGCCGAGGTATTGGTTCGCAGAGATGCCTGTAGTGTCAAGTGAGGGAGACATTACAAATGTCATGCCATGACCTCCAAAACCGGGCAACAAAGGGGAGATGCAGATCACAAAGGTTGTGCTGAAGGAGGAGACGACATTGGTGGATGGATCCTTGATACGTATGGAATGCGAGTAGAATGCTCGGCCAAAGAGAGGAGAGGAATTGAAGGCATGGATGGAAGTGTTGGTGAGCTTGATGAGCCCATGGTCGACCAAAGCAATTCCGCTCAGACTAATGTTTTTGCCATCAAATCCATTGAAAATGAAGCTGGTGGATGCAGATGCTTGGATGATGAGTAGAGACAGACAAAGGCAGGCAATAATAATAGCCTGCAAGGGAAGGGACCTAGGAGAGAGCTTCATGCTGAGGAAATTCTATGTTGCAAAACAATAATAATAGCCTGCAAGGGAAGGGACCTAGGAGAGAGCTAAAAGAGAGTGCTCAGAGAACAGAAGGGACTGAGAGCCTAGTTATTATACTCTTTTAAAGTAGAGATACATAAAGGATACCAATTTTGGTGGTCTCCATGGAGAGGATCCATCAGCAAGAGCAGTTTGACCACATGGAGAAGACTCAAGAGGACCAAGCCAACAAAAAGTGTGCCAACAAACAATACAAATAATTGGGTGCAAGGAATTGTGAATGAGGGCTCCCCGGACCCCCACTGGCTGAGAGGGCCCGTCATTTTTTTGAGGGCCCTTCAAAATGCCATGTAGGCCCCCACACCCACGAGTAACCTCATGTAGCCCTTCTCCCATCCTAATTTCATGTAGCGGGAAACTCTCATGAAGGGGCCATTGCATGAAAAAAATCAAGGGTTCTCTCTCAAAAGTTGAAAAAGAGATAATGAACGGGACTTTGAAACGAAAAAATTCAAGGGTTTCCTTTCAAAAGTTTAAAAAGTTAGTTTGTGTAGCAATTGTCAAACCATATGGTAGTGCCATTCAATGGACTCCCGTTGGGTTGAGTGTGACAGTGGTGGAGCATGCAAGGACTTGTGATTGCCCATGTTTACATATAATCCTACATATGTTGTCTTCATTTACCATCTCTTGTTTGCCGAGGTTTACATACCTTGTGCTTGTCCGGGTTTACATTTTTACCGTGTATGTTTGCTGAGGTTTACATTCCTTGATTTAGGTCGTCTAGGTTATTGTGTCTGCAAGTGTGGCACGGATTTACATATTGAGGTTTGCTACCTTGTTTTTGTCTAGGTTTTTGGAAATTACGTAGTTGTGAAAAATTGCATGGGTGCTCAGGTTTACGCTAACTGAAATGCCTTCACGTGAATCCCAGGGTTTACACAATGTGTATTATCTTATGTAGGTCTTATCTTCTCGTGGCTGGCGGTGGGGATGACACTAGGAACGGCAATGGGGAAGGCAGTGAGGACGATGATGACAAGGAGGAAGCAACGACGATGGAGATGAAGAGGACGGGGCTGGCCAAGATGGGAGTGATGACGATGCCGGTAATGACAATGTTGGTGTTGATAGTGAGGGCGAGCATCGTGGTGAGGGCGATAAAAAAGAGGAGGATGATGGAGATGAGGAGGACGACAGACGAGGATGACCTAGATGAGGAGGCCGCAGATGAAGATGAGGAGAGCGTAGAATGGCCAATGGTATGATGCAGCATGTAGAGCCCATTGATGTGGATAGTTCATACCATGACGCACTTGATGATTTAATGGATAGGGTCATTTGTTGCGGTCCCCATGGGATGCCATTCCAGGTTCAAGGGACGTGCAATGGCATGTACCCTTTCATGCCGCATGGGGTGGAATTACTGGATTGGAGGTGAGTTAGGCTACCCAAGTAATGGTTTTTATGCATGCTTCTTTGGTGGACAGTGTTTGGGTTTACATGTTAGTCCACTCGTCTAGGTTTACTTTGATTCATAGATTTGTATTGAATGCATGGGTTTACATGGTGGTTTGTCTTGAATTTGTAGGAGTGGTATGCTACTTTTTAGACTGACCATTGCTCGCTCCATTTGTTTAAAGAGCACACTAAATAGGGCTCTTGAGGTTGAGGTCGACAAGGTTCTTCTCCACCAATTGTTGGTGGGTGAAGCAAGCACCCAATCGCTAAGTCTCTTCTCTATCAGATCCGTGTCATCTTTAGATTCCATTGTAGCAAGCAAAGTGTGGGTGCATGGTTACTAGCAATAAAGAACTTCAAGACTAGATGAGAGTGTTGATTTCAACATTATCTCACATATGTTTTTGCCCATTGTGACACGGTACGTAACTTGTGCCATGTTCATATAGGTTTAGCATATGTTATTACAGGGAGCTTCTCTATGCACATTAACAAATTCTAATATAGGGGTCATTGGTTTGTGAGTGTAACCTTCAACCATATGCACAAAAGTCTTCAACCCATACCGATTGACAAGCTTTCAATTATGTTTTATGGCCATTCTTGGACTTTAACAAATCCAAGGGCGTCTTTCTGCAATCTATAGATATAAAGACATTGGCATGATTATCGAGTTTTGTGTTATTTTCCAAAGGAAATCCCTTGTCGATATGCATGTGTTGTGCCTTTGTGTGCCCTGCTACAACTATTAATAGCATGCTATTTGGATTCAAGGCTTTCACAACATCTAGCTAGCCCAAAGGTGAGCTTTCAGGCGATAGCAATTAACACCCTCCAATTGGCTGCAACGAAGTCTTGTGACTGAGGATTTGTGAATGAGTGTGTAAGAGGGCTCCCCATAAGCCCTCTAAGTTTAAGGCCCCTTCAATTTTTTGAGGGCCCTTTTAAATGCCATGCATCTCCCATACGCCCCACCATACACCCACAAGGAACCTCCTATAGCCCTTCTCCCATCCTAATTTCATAGCTTGAAACCCTTCATTTACGGCTAGGTGATATTGTATTAGATTGTACTAGGAGCCTTCACTCTCATAAAGGGGGCATTGAAAGGAAAACAAAGAGAGAGAGAGAGAGAGAGAGAGAGAGAGAGAGAGAGAGGATCATGAACTCCCAAAAATAAGAGAGGGCACACAAGTGAAGGATCCCCTTTACACGACAAATGCTTCCAAACTCAAGGGTTGAAATAAATAAGGCCTAATTTTGAATGCAAAGAGGCATCCATTGGAACTATAGACTGTCCCAAATTTCTTAAGTTTTTTTCACCGAGGCCTTTGCATGCCGAAAATATAAAGAAAAAATTAGTATGAAAGAAAAGTAAGAAAGTGGGATGTCAAAATGTATGTTTAATTAAGGAGAAAAAAGAGGGCAAGAACTCACATGAGGGCTTACAGAAGTTGATAGAGAGAACAACGAGAACAAGGCCACTAATTTAGAGAAAATGGTAAGAACTCATGAGGCAAGAGACAGAGAGAGAGATGTCAGAGTGGGCAGGGGAAGGTGAGAGGAAGAGAGAGAGACAATGGCGCAAGAGACACAGAGACAGAGAGAAAATCGTGAAAGGCTAGCAAGCCAGCAATAAACTCCAAATGGCAATTGAAGGGGATCGGGGAGCACCACAGACGGAGAGTGAGAGAGAGAGAAGGAGACACACACACGATGTGGGTGGGGAGACTGTGAAGTGGCAGCTCCTCCTATACAGTATACTCACTATAAGTATAGGGTAACAGTGGGCGGGCGTCCATGACCTGGGTGACCGGTCAAGGCACATAGGCCTTAAGCCCAAAATTGAAGGGGACCGGGGAGCACCACAGACGGAGAGTGAGAGAGAGAGAAGGAGACACACACACGATGTGGGTGGGGAGACTGTGAAGTGGAAGCTCCCCCTATACAGTATACTCACTATAAGTATAGGGTAACAGTGGGCGGGCGCCCATGACCTGGCCGACCGGTCAAGGCACATAGGCCTTAACCCCAACAACCTTCCACTTAAAGGCTAATGTGACTTTAAGCAAGATCTACTAGTGTACAACTAATAGAAGGTGAGATATTCTCTCAACCTATGCCCACTGACTCTCGATGAGCTAGTACATCCGGCTCTACTGATAGATAAACATCCCGCTGCGGAAGCCACACAGAGCTAGCTCCAAGCTCTGCAAAGAGTCTACAAGAGCTCATGCACTCTTTCAAGTATCGGTCCAATACCTGCAAACCTCCCCTATGCTCTATGCCGAGATCAGTCATCGAACAACTAATCAACCCTGCTGCAAATGCTCCCACTGCAGCTGCTATGTCAGGCCTCGAGATCAACATCTCGTACATAAGGACACCGAACGTTGATGGAACTCTGGCAACCTCTACCACCTCCAACTCAGAACTCAACTCATGGCAATCCTGTCCCCTATCATAGAGACCATGGCACTCTGACTCCGAGCTCTGGAGTGACTCCTTGTGCCCACCACATATCACATGTGTACCAAGAGTATCCATCTGTCCAGAATCTGCATCAAGCTCTGGCATAAGCATATCAAGAAATGACTCCACAATAGCCGACATCTCAGCATCCATGTGAGTCATCTCTGTCATCACCTCTGACGACTCATCCTGTTGTGACTCACTAGAGCTGTCCCGCTCTACCTGTGCATCCGTAGACGCAACCTGCACAACAAGGTCACTGCTCTGCACTCCATGCAAAGCATCCTGCAACCCACAAGAAAAAGAGACTCGCCTGCTCTCTCGCTCTCTACCTGGCTGTATGATCACAGAGACAACACCGTCTCTCCCGTGATCCACATGCAATGGGTAACCTGTACCACTCCTGGCACCTCTTGCAATCACTAGCGAACCCAAATGCATCACAAAATCTCGCTCTCGTAGCGAAATCTGACATCCACAATCTCTAAGCTGACCAATCGAGATCAAACTCACTGTCAAATCTGGTACATAGCGCACATGTCGTAACAAGTAAGATGCACCACTCGGTAATGACAGTCTCACATCTCCTGCACCTGCTATAGCATGCACCGATCCATCGGTCAAACGTACACTACCAAGCATCCCGCTAGAATAGCTACAAAACCATTCACGATGCGGCGTGACATGAAACATAGCATCTGCGTCTAGCAACCACTGCGAAGGGAGTGCACTATCCACATGTATAGCATCTCGTGCATAGCTCGAGGTAAAAGTGACATCCCCGTCACTGGTATACTCTGACACTACATCTGCCTTAACTGTCAAAGCAACTGAGTCCATGGCATCACTACATACATCTCTAAGACTGCCATGTCTCCTACGATGTCGCATACGACGAAAACAACGCCGTCTAACGTGTCCAGAATGACCACAATACCAACATGTCACCTCGGCGTGCTCGTGAATGTATATGTCTCACACGAGTCTGTGATGACTCAGATCTATCATACATATCATGTAATCTGCATCAAAGTTCTCTCGAAGTAGTCTCAAACATAACAAGAGCATATACAGATTCCGCAAGATGCAAAGAGAGTGTAGATAGTGCCATCTTCTCTAGCTCCTGCCATTGATCGTCAGACATGTTTGAAGGTCTACTTGCATCACCACTCAATGGTCGATGCAACCCTCTCTATGTCAATGCATCAAGCATACACTCTCTCCATGCTGCAAAGTCTGACCCATCAAACATGCACATTTCAGAGAGATCATAATCTGAGCGATCACTTGTCTCTGTCATGAGCACAAAGTAGCAAACTAGAAAGCAAAACCACCTCACCAACAACACCTGGAAATTGTCTACAAATATGGCCAGAAACACAATGTAAAACCTGTGAGACACACTCCAAAATAGAGCTCACACAATGTCAATACAAGCCTCGCATGCTCTAGTATCACACTGCAATCTGTGAGCTAATCACCAACCCACACTATGCGGTATCGATGCATACACACGCACAAATCTCCCACCTGCAGAGAACACCGCACGCAAATGCTGAGTGCAACCCACAATCTCTACCTAGATCGCATAAATGATACGCATAAAACTCCTGGGAAAATTTCGCCAGAGTTTCGACGCACAATGGCTATCAACACAAAATAACCATTTTCCTGCAAGCTCAATACAATGAGCAATCAATGCGCATCAAACTACACTCAACATACATGCATAAGCTCTACAAAACTATGGCAAACAATGCACAAAACTCTCCCACCCGAGAGCAAACCACTATCTCAAGCAAAGAAAGATACACAACTTCTCACTCTTGCGAGAGTGGATACAAAAACACAAAAATGTGTCCAAACTGACAAAACCTGTCAAAGTGAGAGTAAACACTCGATCACAAACTATGGTGAGAATCTGGGAAAAATCCTACAGAATTTCCCCTGAAAACTGAGCAAAAAACTCAAGTACAATCTCTACCATAAACCATAACACTACTCAATGCCAATGAGTAGAAATGCCAAAATGGCTCCACATTTTCACATACAATGGCAATCCGCACTTAACGTACATCAACGAAGTGACCGCGCATAAGCAAGCGCCAAAAGATTTGCAGTCCGGAAACTTGATCAATGCAAAAACAATGCTCTCAAGAGAGCTCACCGGCACTTGAAAGTGCTCGCCAAAATGCATGTATAATGGGCATCAACCATGCGCCATAACCATATGCAAACCATCCGCAAAGACCATGAATCCAAGCACAAAATCACTGTCAAAGTATCCTGTGAAAACCAGTGAAAGAAGCTCCACCTGTGTGCTCCAAAAGCTGCGTCTCTCAAGAGACCGCCTCGGTGGTCTGTAAACGCCTCCGTAATTCGTTGCCCAAGTCTACCAAAAAACCCTCAAACCACAAGCTTAACACAAGCTGCAATTGCATCTTCAGCTCAGAATTTATGCACTCAACTTCAAGCATCTCCCGTGCTTCCAAAAGTGCATCAAATTCGCACACAATGCGACAACAGAAAATCTGGAATTTCTGTATACAGTCAGTCTGAGCTGAATATCAACAAAACGGTGAGGAATTTGCAAAAAGTTTCTTCTGCAAAGTTGTAGACCACGTCGAAACGGATGGGCCATGGAGACAGAATTCTCAGATCTGTATTCTACAAGGAGGAAAACGAATCTTAAAATAGTGCTGCTGCGTACACAGTTTTAGGGCAGCACCTTCACTTACACACAATCTTCTACACTCCTTTCTGAGCTTCCACAAGAGCATACATCACTCTCAACTGAGCTCACAAACTCCCATTGCATTCTCACAAAGCTTCCAAGCTTTCTTAATCTCTCTATCGTCGAGAGCGAGCGAGCTATCGCCTCGAAGCTCTCAAAGCCGTCGTGCTCTCCGCGGTCACCATAGCTCTGATACCAATTGAAGGGGATCGGGGAGCACCAGAGACGGAGAGTGAGAGAGAGAGAAGGAGACACACACACGATGTGGGTGGGGAGACTATGAAGTGGCATCTCCCCCTATACAGTATACTCACTATAATTATAGTCCCCCTATACAGTATACTCACTATAAGTATAGGGTAACAGTGGGCGAGCGCCCATGACCTGGGCGACCGGTCAAGGCACATAGGCCTTAACCCTAATAGCAATGATGTACACAATGTGATGATCTCTGAGATGGACCCCTCCCTCCTATATATAGGAGAATGAGGGGAGGTCGGGCAGACCTACAAACCCCCCACGACCAAAAAATGAAGGATATGAAAATGACCATCCAAAGTGAGTGGGAGAAATGACCAAGCAGGTCTAAGTGGGCAAGTGTTGTGCAAACCCTATGTGTGTGCTTGAGATCCCTGTCCAGCAGGTGTATGGGTGGCCAACCCACAACCAAGGGCCAATGCACGTGAAGTGTGTGAGCTTGTATGCAAGGTGCGAAGCATCTGGAGATGAGAAATCTAATACCCCATCTCAGCCACAGATGCGGAGCTGATGAAGAAGATGCAACACACCTGACAAATTTGGAGAAGTGTAATGTGAAGAAGCGTCAGCCAGACAAAACGAAGCGACGAACCATCCAACACCAATGTGATGATTACCAAAGCGTGGTCAAAGTTGATCAAGTCGCACAAAGATAGCTGATGGAGAGGCCAACAATGGAGCAAGTCGCTGAAGAAAGGAAGTGATTGAAGATGAGCGTACAATAGCCCATCGGTAATGATCACCACTGATGTAGAATATAGTGTAGCATCCGGAGACAAGACGGGGATATATGGGGAACCCCCCCTAAAGAGGAACACTCTGACCACGAGGAGATGAAAGCTGCCAAGGTGGGAAACCGGTAGCATGTCCAAGCCAAAGAAGCTCTAGCAGTAGAGGGAGGAAGAGCAGGATGGAGAGGCTCAGTAGGGAAGACATCGTCCACCAGAGTAGACAAGATGGTTGTAGAAGCATCCAAGGGAGAGGTTGTCCCTGAGTAGAGGCCGAGAAATCTACAATCTTCCGGGAGAAGAAGTCGTCTCGAGCGTATATAAGCTACGGTAGATGATCTGTTGTTCCAAGACAGACACACAATATCATACAAGAAAAGAGCCAGAGGAGATCCTGGGGGGACGCGATTTTTGGGCGAGCAGTTTCTGGCGAGCGCTTTTTAAGAATCGGGCGAGCGGATTCTCACTACCCATCTCTCTCTCTCTCTCTCTCTCTCTCTCTCTCTCTCTCTCTCCAACTAAAATTTGATTCTCATTTCACGACCAACTTACATTCAAACAAAAAACACCGGCGAATCATTCAATACACTATTAATAAGAGAAATAGAAGTTCCTTACACACAATTACAGTCTATTTCAAATAGCAAACCCCAAATCTATGAGTTTCATTGCATCCAAAGTAAATACATATGGGGGGTGATACATCATGGGTGACGTGGAGGAAAGAAGGGCGGTGGGGGGCCATATCCTCTGGGAGGAAACAAAGGTCATGCCAACGGGGGCAGTGCACCAAATGGTGGGGGAACTACTCCAAATGGCAAAGGGTATGAACTATATGTGGGGGGGGCTGCAGGTAGTGAAAGAGGCAATGGATCAACCCCGGGTGGGGCCTCAGATGTGGAGGCAATGAATGCACTGGGAGACGATCCGGTTGCACGCCATGCCAAAAATGGGGCTGTGAAAGTGGGATATGGTGCTGCTACTGTCCCGCCCTGACTGCTGAGTGGTGTCGGGAACGGTGGGTCAAGCGAATGAAGCTACTCGGACACCTGCTGCAGTTGCTCAGTTACGTGAGCTTTGACACTCCTATGAAACATCAATGTCGAGCCTAAATTGAAAGGTAGGCGCTGAGCTGGTTCCAAACAAGCACTGAAAACTGCCCAATCCTTATCACAACTGATGCAATGTCTACGTAGTAGTAAACATTGTGCTGCCAATGTCCCAACTCCTGCAAAACAATCCAACACAGCATCTCCCATATCTGTGAAGGTACCTAGTAGCCATCTACAAAAAGAAAGTTACCTTTAGATTTATTATATCTATAATTTTATAGGAACAATAAAAACAACTACCAAAAAAATTCTACCACCTGGCAAACACTGGACTCCTCTCAATACCTCTATGATAAGGCCGGCCCATACGATCAAGCGTCCACTGTGTGGAATCTGATTCTGGTAGCTTCTCCCACAACATGTCGTCATCTACAGAGAAGCCACGTACATTTTCTGCAATCTCTCCATCCGCTCGATCGTACGTCGGAAGCCGACACCCACCAGTTCTAGGGGGTGAAAAAATGGCTAGCAACAAAGTACCAACGTGTGGGGAGCAAGTAAACATTATTTTTTGACCCGTGAACATCGAAGTTACTATTCGTTATCAAAACAAAAAAATAACATACCCCCTCTAAATAGTCCTGAACAGTCATACAACTAGCCTCCGGTAGCCGTAAGTACAATATCCTCAACAGCTAGAAACCAGCTCCCTCTGCCTTCGAAGTGACGATGGAAAGATGTTCTGCACGACATGTCGCCACAATCATGACATCCACCAAAAGAAACTCGGATGCCAGAAGGAATGCAGCATCCACAAGGTCACTATCTCATTGGTTCCATAAAGGAACCCCACCCGTGCTAGCTGCATGCGGCCTAGTGTGTAAGGGAAAGGCCATGTACACCAAACGTACGCCACCCAATCTCAAGCTGGGGTTCATCTGCCCTGTTCCTGATAGAGAGCCCAAGAATCTACGTAGTGACTGCATAGAACTGCATGCAATTTTTGTTAGCACTATAAGTGTGCACATAACTATGATTGAAAATAAGCGTGGCTTACCTGTCATTGCACAACACATCTGGAATAGCTTTTGCCAACTCTTTGGCACTAGCATGCACTGCAAGGTGGCGTGGCTCTACATGCATATCTGTATGTAGAAACATAAGATCAAATATATCTTTCAAGCAATGCTAAAGAGCACAACACAACATTAAGCATTTTCACGTACCTGGATGGGTATCTCCCACAACTCTGGCCATGTTTGATAGGTCCTCTGCAGCCCTACCATGTGCTGGTGAACATGGAGGGGACTCCTGGATGCCCCCCACTGGTCTGGGAGTGAAGGATAGTGTAGGTACACTGTGACTCATAGCACCAAGGCTATGAGCACTATCGCTGACTTCTACAGAATACTCCGTAACCACATGCTCGCTCTCACTGTCGTTGGAAACTACAGCCCTCTTCTTTCTCTTCCCACGTTGCTTGTCATCTTGTTGTGCTTGCGATTCTTTCCTTGAGGTCTGTTTGTTCCTCTCTGGTTTCTTTGATGTGTTTGGAGATAGAGCATCCTCTATCACAACCGCTTTCTTCCGTGACGCACTATGCTCCGCTATTAATTAAAAGAAGAAGAGTTATTGAGCCCATATTCTATTGCTTCATGGCAAAGGTAAAAACTACATAGAGGCATACCTATGTATAGCTCTTCCTCTTCGGGTGGGTACTCCTTGTCCGGGTAGTCCAGCCACCAAGGACACTTGAGCCACGCTCCCTTTGGCCGCAAGTCATCTATCCACTCGTCAGGATATAAGCCCATCTCGTCTCTCTCCGACCTGCACCATGCATCACTGGGGTGCTCGGGAATGGGAAAGACAAGAGCATCTCTCCACCATCTACAAGACAGACCACAATGTTTTCATTTGCATAGAACAAGATTAGTGTATCCTACTACATTCTTAATTTGTCAATTAAAGATGTCGAACCTGTACAACAAGAGTCGTGCTGTACAAGCAGAATGGGGTTGCTCTTCGGGTTCATGTGTGGATTTGATCCGAGCACTGCACTTCTTGAAGGCCTTCTCAAAGTGATTGCGTCTGTATGTCAATAATGTGTGTGGAAGTGTGCAACCATGCCTACCTTCAGCCTTCTCATATTGGATACCAACATCATGATTCTCGGCCTCCATTTTCTCGGCCATCTCAAGCACTCTCTTGCAACAACAAATCATAAGTCACAAGTTACATAACAAATTGCTAGCTGGTGCAAATGTTCACTAAATCTAACCTTTCCAACTTCCACCAGTACACGCGATATCGAAGCCATTGGATCTAGGCCTTCTCCGTCAAACCGATGCCCTTCTCCTTCAAGGATGCATCACCGCCTTGGAGCAAATCAAGCAATCGGCACTTCCTATCAAAGGAAAAGCGAAACTTATTTTTTATTGCTACATAATAAAAAGAGAAATATATCCAATGATTTAAACGACTATTACTTACTCTGTTGGGCTAATGCGTGCACGCGCAACCTCTGCCACTCTCGAGGGTGTCATTTTCATGGTCTTCTCGCCCCAACCTATAAATGAAATACATTTTTGGAAAAAATCGCTGCCATTCTCTGGATTTGCAATGGTGGCTATCTCAAGCCCTTTGCGCGTAAAGTATTGCTCCGTTTGAGATAGCGTTAGATTGATGCTTTCCTCGTATGTGTCAGGTGCCAACTCGTAGTCAAAACGCCCTTTTGATGGCAGCCCTTCTGTTTTACTACTAAACATATGATCGAACTCTTCCTATTATTTTCCAAAGACTCAATCAAAATACACATAATAAGATTTCGTAATCAAAACATATTCTCATATACAATTGGTTTGAAGCATACCTTCCAAAGTAGTTGCGCAAGGACATCCATTGGCAATTTTAGCCACTTTGACTTATTTGGACCCCTAAAAGTCAAAGCCCTTTCTGCTGCCAAACGCGCTCTTTCGGGGAATTTTTGCAGAAGTGATGTAGGGTCCGCCAACCCTAGCTTTCTCATCATGAAAATATCATGATCAGTCGTGTGAGGCACTGAAACCCTCGTGGCCCTGTTTAACAATCGATTATAATTTATATAGTTTACAAATAAGATGCATTTACAGTAGCAAAAAAAAAAAGGCTCACCTATTGATCATACCCAAAACCAATAGAAACTTTGCTGCCTCATGTGGCTGAAAGTCAACTAGAATGCACTCCACCTTTGGCGCTTTCTCAATTGGAATGTCATTCTCGTTCATCCACCGCATCCATGCCTCCAATCGGTGATTACCATCCCAAACCACAAAGTACCTCTCGACCATGTGACTAAGCTCGGGGATTTGGCGAAGCTCTTCATTCAAATCATATGACATTGCAAGATCCCTCATAGCGTGACCACGATGAGTAAATTGTTTGTGATCCTCCCTTGGAATTTGTTCACTAACAATAAATCTTGCCATGGTTGGTTGGTAGCTTCTGTTTGCAATAGAGAGTTGCAAATCGGCCACATGGTCATCATGCGTGCGGATGGCGGGGTTTGAGAGAAGTCGACAAATAAGCAATCGTGGAAGTTTCCCATCGTATGGTACTCTGTGAGAATCCACCCAACCCAAAGAAATGTGTTTGTCGACAACATTTACAAACGCTTCGTCTTTGACATTCTCAATATCGGTACCTGTTTCCACACGATGACTGGGTCCGGCGCTTGATTGTGATGTTCCAGCCACTCCAATTACAATGGATACAATGAGATCAAAAGAACTCAATGCCTGAGATTGTTGGGTATCCTGTGTGCCTAATGGAGGTACTTCTTGTGAGGTAGTAACATCAACCTTATCAATTGCACCAGTATTTTTTGTTTGGTTTCTTGTTCTCATGCTTGCGAGAAAGAAGGATAATTTACAAGAAATAGATATAGGATGATTTATGAGAATTTGTAGGTTGGAGTTTGAGATGTGAACAAAAAGAAACTTGAGAGAGAGAGAGAGAGAGATCTGTGTAGCAAAAGAGAATAGAGAAGAAGAAAATGAAGAAGAGAAGGCCACTTTATAAAGCTTTTATTTTTTTATTTTTTTGTGACTGTGTGTGTGAGAGAAAGCGTGTGTGCGTGTACGTGTACGTGCAGTGTGTGTGTGTGTGTGCGTGTGCATGCAGCGTGTGTGTGTGTGTACGTGCAACGTGTGTGCCACACACACACACACACTGCACTGAGGCGCGTGTGTGTGTACACACACGCGTCCGTGTGTGTGTGTGTTGACACACACACATACGCTTTTTGCGTGTGTGTGTGTGTGTGTGTGGACACACACACGTGGCAAGGCACGTGGACACGCTGGCGCAGGTGGCCGTTGCGTGTCCACGTGGACATGCCACGTGTACTGTCACCAACCGACAATACACGTGGCAGTCCACGTGGTCACGCAAACTGCCACGCAAGCAATGAGCTGGCCATGTGTCCTGCCACGTGTACTATCGTTGGGCGACAGTACTCGTGGCACTGCGCTTGGTGTCATTTTTGGTGCCATGTGTCGTGCCATGTGTACTGTCTCCCAGCGAGACAGTACACTTGGCAAGACATGGCCACCCATCCCGCTCCGCTCCTCCCCCCCCTCCTCTCCTCCCCCCCCTCCGCCCGCCCCCACCTCTGCTCCTGTGTCGCCTTGCCCCTTGCGTTGCCTGCTCCTGCGCCCACTTGCCCCCCCCCCCCCCCCCCCCCCACCCAGGTTGCGGCCTCCGCCGCCCCCGCTGTCCCCTTGCCCCCCCTGCCCTCCCCCCCCCCCTACCCAAACTGCCGCCTCTGCCCCGCCGCCTCCGCTCCGCTCCTACGGCCCCCTTGCCCCTTGCCCCGTCCGCCTGCGCCCGCCTGCCCCTGCCTCCATTGTCCCCTTGCACCTTGCCCCGCCCGCCTGCCCCCGCCTCCATTGTCCCCTTACACCTTGCCCCGCCCGCTCATGCGCCCCTTTGCCCCTCCCCCCCCCCCCCCCCCCCCCCACCCCCAAAACCTCCGCCTCCGTCCCTACTGGCGGCCCAACACGCAAAACCCGGCTGCCCATTGCCCTGGTCTCTCTCCCTCCGCCCCCCTTGCGTTAGTGCCTTGTTTCCATCCACGCAAAACGCTCCAACCCGTGATCACACACACAGTCACAAACAAATATTTTGTAACATTTTTTAAAAATATTTCATATTTTTTAACATTAATTTTTAAAATTAATAAAATAATATTAATTTTAAATTTATAACGGCTACTTATTAGGCATGAGTATATAATCAATTTGTTTTAGCTTATACAATGTGATCTTGTGCTTAATTATTTGCTTAGCATATTATTATGTCTTGCTCTTTATTTTTCTTGGGTAAAGAGTTTTCTTATCCTTTTTACAATGGTAAATTTATAATATCCGAATCATTTCTTTTAGAATTAATTTCTCCAATGCAATTTACAACTTTAGATGCTGTTATCGAAGTAGGTGATATTGAAATGAATTTGCCTCTTGAGAGGACTCTCAACAATTTGGGTGAATTCATCTATGTATTGGACGAGCAGCTTTCACGTAAATACAAAGTCAACGTATCTCATCAAACACAGTATGCCGGCTCACCTAGCATGATTCCCATTTCCATTGTGGATAGTCCATCAAAGATGCAATTCGGTCCAAAGGAGTTAATAGATCTATGTACCCCCCCTCGATTTT
The DNA here is from genome assembly GCF_014529385.1 of Adiantum capillus-veneris. NCBI lineage: Eukaryota > Viridiplantae > Streptophyta > Polypodiopsida > Polypodiales > Pteridaceae > Adiantum > Adiantum capillus-veneris. The sequence goes on along the minus strand of NC_140954.1, from coordinate 127,273,270 downwards.
TGCCCTCAAACATCTTCAAAAGGAGTACAAGACAAAAGCTCTTACAGGCCGAGAAGAAGGGCACATTGACAAAGCTGTTAATGCAAATCAAAGTAGTGGAACAAGTTATAGAGATTCCAAGGTCTTACAATGGAGATCTCGTTCTAGAATTTCCACCTACCATGGGAAAGTTGCACCATATGGATGCGATGGAGCATAAGTATGATCCTCATTTGTGGTCGAAGCCTACTACATCCAATATTGTATTTGCAGGTGTAGTGCGTCTTAGTCAGTGCATACGATCTCTCAAGTGCATGAATGAACAATGTGTCCGCTTGGTTAATTACCATATTCCCAATACAAGTCATTTCAACGGGTACATACAAAAGGCAATTGGACCTAGGGAATATTGTAAGATTGGAGATAAGAGCCTTACATGCCATTTTTGTAAGGCAATTGCTTTCTGTATTGCAACATGTGATTGTGTAGTATACTATGTCATGCCATTCGATGAGACTGCCACTAGAGTCATGATTCATCGTGGCACACATCGACACGATGTGCGCAGCGGCACATCCAAAACACTAACGGACAACACCAAGTTGATGGTGCAAAGGATTTTGACTGTTGACCCACACGCAGGAGCCAGGAAGGTTCAAATGTGTTTGGCAAAAGAAATTATAAGTAGAACACTTCTTCGCAAAAACACCAACGAAGGTATTTTAGGCGAGCAACAGCTATTTCCAATCGCTGAGGAGTTGGGCCCATTGGTGCAAGATAACTAGTATGAGCATTTCCTAGATTCTTATTTCGATGCACAAATCTATGCTAAATTATTTTTTAATCTGAAAACTTTTAACATTGACAGGTTTCGGAGGTCAGTATCTATTTTACGTAGAGGGGTTGACAAAGAATCTTTTGGCATTGATGCACTCCTAAAACTGAAGCGAGACTGCACATATGAGTTTTTCCATGGAAGCCGGTTTCCTGGTCAAGGTATGGAGGGGGAGAAATGTTATGTCTTCAAAATGTCCACAATTGGTCCACCATCCGGTGTGGACCTAGTCAACCGAATGAGACAAGATCGGGATGGTGATTTTCGACATGCGTGGATCGAGTTTGATCACACCATACGTGTTAATGATTGGGTGACTATGGCCTGTCATGTCTATGATCCAAGGTACATGGTGCATCTTAAGAGCTTTGTGGATTTCCATTTACTCTCTCTAAAACAATTTGTTTGCAGCATGCAGGACCTTTTGACTATTGCAACTTGTGAAATAAAACAGGAAGACATGGAAACGCAATGTTTGTTTTGGGAGTGCCTTAATGATGTAATGATATCATGTGGGTGTGAAAAAGCAAATTTCTTTGGCTACATGGCTGATGAAGCTCAAGAAAATTGGAATGCAGTTCGAATTGTTTTCAATGGTGGTGACAAGACCAATACAATGAGCGGCCGAGAGCGTTCTTGTCTTTTCCATTGGAAGCAAAGCTTGAATCAACACACAATGAAGTATGTGGTGCAAGCTTCTCAACACACACACAAAGAAATGTGTGAGAAGTGGAGGCAAGCACAAACAAAAGAGGTTGCAGCAGTAGAGGCTCGTCTGATACGCCAATGGTGGCGTAACGATCATTGCATAGACCGTAGCATTCCATACATGGATTCATGGCTTAGTTGGTGGGAAATTCGTATTGCACATTGGGGTGGCATTATGACATGCGTAGAAAGTAGCTCTGATGGACCAAACACTCCATGCACTAACCTTGCGGAGAGCAAGCATGGCAGCTGGCTAGTAGGGGAGGGTTTCCGTAAATGCATATCATTATATGATGCATGTACGACCGACCTTGCAAATTCCATCTTATAGAGCACAAAGTCCATTTCATACAGCCATGGAAAACACATTGGGAAGGGTCCATCAATACAAAAGCTTACGGAACGCCATGAAAAATGTCCTAGCCAAGTGATTAGAGCAGTGAATGCGGCTACTGAGGACACTCCAATGTATAAACAACCAACTCCATTAACAGGAGATAAGCAGACATCAAGGCAAAAACAAAAGCCAAATGAGGTTATCAACGTGGAAGATGATGCATCACATAGGCCTGAGTACAACTCGGTCACCAAAGATCGCAAGAAGTGTGGAAGACCACGTAAGATCAACTTTGCAGAAGAAGGGATATCACAAACCCCAAAACGAAGTATAGGTACTGGTGGGCAGTATGTAGTTGAGCGCAAGGTCAATGAGGCAATGTGGGCCATACGTCGAACTCCACAAGGTAGTAGGGTCACATGTAGCGGCACACCAAGAGGCGGACGTAGGTGTGGATGCAGTATAGCAGGTCCTAGCCTTGGTATACCAGCCCCATCATTTGAAGGATATCGAAAACATCCAAATGGTGTGGTGCGTCAATGGTTTTGGTTTTGTCCGGATCATGTCTTGCATTGTCATATAGTAGACCAGAACATTGAGCCGCAGCCTCTTCATCCACCACACACTTGGCCCGTGCATGTGGGCACCAACCTATCGGAGGATGAAGTGCAAATATTGCATGAAGGGGGGTATCAAGTGGAGCTAAGCAAAGAAGGAGTATCTAATGTAATGCCAGTTGCTCAAGAACAAAACATGACAAACTCTCCTTTCAAGTCAAAAGATGCATCCACTCCTGAAGGCAGTGCAAGAGCCACAGTGAGAGATGGTCTACGTGTACGGTATCGAACTTCCATTTCCGAGGATGCTGCTCGCAAGATCAGTCTAGCACTAGCCCGTAGAAGAGATGTGTGCAGCAGATGGTGTTAGTGAGGTCTTCAAACTAGAGACGAAAAGTGAAGATGGTCATGTCGGGATGTACAAAGTTTGTATTAGCAAAACCAGCCATCGTGCACATGCCTAGACTTCATGGAACGGGTGTCAAAGCAAAAACCATACCTTGCATATAAACATTTGTATTTTATTTATCAGCGTGTGCTAGGGCTAAGACAAAATGAGAACTTGTTTATCCATCAACCAATCCTGGCAGATGTTGATATCTTCAGGGCACTGAGTCGAAGCCGGACTTATCCAGGCATGGATGCATAGCATTTGACAATGCTCACTTTTTCTTAGTATGCTTTACCTAAACAATTGTACTACTTTTTAATTTTATCTTAGGATGGTCACATTGGGATACATTCATTTGCAACTTTTTTTCATATTTGAGTACTGGTTGTTTATGTGTCAAATCGTGTATAAAATAATATAATATTACCACAGTGGCTATAAATTGCCATAGCTTGAGTTATTTTTGTGAAAGCATCCACTAGCTTCCTAGCACACCTCTCCTTCTTTCATGATGTCAGACGATCTTCATAGTAAAATAAAGTTTACGTGGGATATGTGGAGCTTAATCAATTTGAACAAGACGGGACAACTAGCTTTCACTTGCTGGAAGAAGATTGGGCTCATCACAAAGGAGGGTGAGGAGGAAATGAGGCAGCAGCTAAGCAACGTGGTGAATCTTAATATGCCAATCGAAGGGAGCATATCAACTACTAAAACCGGGCCTTCCAGAAGATGAACACTTCTTGTTTATGTAATGCAAGTTTAATAAAATGTAACTTTTTTATTATTAATGGGAGTTCTTGGTTTAAGTACCCTTGTCTATATTGTTTTTGAAACAATTTGTCTAGCTTCCATACCTTTGACTGTGTCTCTCTCTCTCTCTCTCTCTATCTCTATCTCAAAGAGAGAGATAGAGATAGTCCACAAACAGGAAGAGAGAATCTTTTTAGGAATCTGCTCACCTGATTCCTAAAAAGCGCTTGCTAAAAACTGCTCGCCTAGAAATATCCCCCATCCTGGGGAAATCAACCTGTGGGAGCACATCCACCACCGGGGTCTGGACAAGATATCCAAGAGAGAGTGTACATGTGCAAGTATGAAAGACACGCATCAAAAGAGAACTCCCCCCCTCGGGAGGTAATGAAATGCATGGAGGTAAAAGACGGCCGAAAGGATGCATTGGGAAGAATGACCGGTGATGTAGAAGTCATAGCCTCGAAGAAGATCAGCAAGTGGATCAACCAAGAGGTCTTCACCGTGTAAGTGGAGCATGGGTACATCCAAACTGCAACTGAAGGAGCCACAGGACCAAGCAGGTGCAAGGAAGAAGCTCTATCAGGGAGAGGTAAGGCTGGAGAGCCACCATGAAGCAGTAGGTAGGAATAAACCCTGCAGGCATCCAAATGCTAGAGGATACTCACATTTAGAGGATCATGTCCAAAAGAAGTGCCTGATGTGCCAAGAGGTACAAATCTGTAATACCAATAGCCGAAAAAGGAGGTGGATAGGGCAATCCCATGGGTAGAGGGAGTAGTCGAGGGAGAGGGTGGGAGGGTTACCGAGGGAGAAGTGGTAGTGATAATCACGAGCCACAACCACAAAAGTACCTGTACCAACAAAATCCGCTACATCTTCCCAAGGGCAAGAGAGCCACTAAGAGGGAAGTCCTGCAATGTCGAGGGAAAACCGTTCTGTATGCTTGAACCTATGATCAAAAGTCTCGTGTCAAGAACAGAAGCAAAAGTGTGTAGATAGGATCAAAATCCTGATGATACGCCAGACGAACGCGAAGTATGTGGAGAGGTGACAGGGAAGGCAATGAGACTCCATGCAAATGCAAAGGATGCAATGTCGGGTGGTTGTCCAAACCTAAAAAACGCAACAGAAGGGCCCGTAGACTCCACTTGAAGTAGAGGCTCGGCAATCGTAGAGACTTTGTCTCTGAGGTCAAAATCAGCATTGAAAATGTCAAAAAGTCGTGCCGATAAATCATCGAGATGGAGCATTGGGTAGCCCAAGTGCTGGAAGTGGCCAATAGGGTGTTTATACCTAGCTTTCCAAAGCGCCAAGGAGGCTGAAAGAAATTGCTATAGATGGGCAACAAATTGCAAGTATTGAACATGTAGCTTATGAGTATTAACCACCGGTTGGGAAAGACAAATCTCAAGCAAAAAACGATGCTATGTAGAGAGAAAAATGCAGGATATGTGTTGATTTCACCTGCCAAAAAATGTTGTTGTGTAGGCAAAAATGATGGGGCACAAGGTGGGCAACAATAGGCGATGTTGATGGGGGAAGCAGAGACAAAACACAGGAGTGTATTCTGAGGAAGGGGCAGCCCAAAAAAAACATTGATTGGAGCCAAAACGCTGCTGGGCTGAACAGGTATCCTTTGCGATGGATCTCTCCCACGGGCGCTCATCTTGCTTGGTGTAGGCTGATCGCTACTAGAATGTATGATGCTCTGATACCATGTCAGAGTGGGTAGCGAAAGGTGAGAGGAAGAGAGAGAGACAATGTGGCAACAGACACAGAGGCAGAGAGCAAATCATGAAAGGTTGGCAAGCCTGCAATAAAGTCCAAATGGCGATGATGTACACAATGTGATGATCTCTAAGATGGCCCCCTCCCTCCTATCACTGTTCTTGTTACCATATACATGTGGTAGTGATGTGTGTGAACACACTAGGACCGCCGGGGCATTTTTTCCCTCTTTAGGAGGTTTTTTCCCCCGTGCATTGTATATACGCCCATCACTCTAGGGCTATCTATCTTTCCATTGCGCACTAAGTAACACACTCTCTATTGTGTGCCTTGAGCTTCCTTCGTCTTCTCCAAGCTGTGTGTGTTTCTCTACAACCCTAATTCTAACAATTGGTATCAGAGCAGGTCACGTCCTCCCGGGCTTAGTCGCCAGCTGCTCCAGCACACGCCTGCTCACTTTCTCCGATTTCAGTGAGCTTTGGCGAGCGTTCGCAGGTCGACAAATATTTTGGGCATGCTCGAAGAGCTCGGTCTGCTCAGAATTTTGATTTGGGCTCATTTCGGCCTCCGTTTCCACTACGGGCAGTACTGCACAGGCTATTTCGTCATTTTGTGCAGATTTTCTGTCAGTGCCGTTTTCTGCATAACAGGTGCCTTATAGTCTTCTACGGTTTGTGCTATATAGCACAAGTTGTTCCCGCTCCATTTCTCCTATTTTCGGGCAGTTTTCACATCAGGTGCAGCATTTACCATGGCTGACAACAACAACACAGATGTGTTCAAGATGTTTGCTGCTGAGGACAGGTTGGATGGGGACAACTACCCTATGTGGGCTTATATGATGCAACACGTTCTTGTGTCAAAAGGTGTCTGGAACATTGTGCAGGGCATTGATGTACGTCCTGGTTCTGAAGATGTAGGCGATATTGAGGATGTTGCAGGTCTTGCTGCAAGGATTGCAGCTGTTAGAGTTGTTTTGCCTACAGCAGAACAAGCTCGTTGGGATGTTAAGGATGCGCAGGCTCATGCATTGATTGCGTTGTCTGTGAAGCGCACCATTATTCCTCACATCCGTTCAGCAAAATCTGCAAAACAGGCTTGGGATATTCTAGCAGGTCTTTATGCAAGCCGCAATGAGGCTAAAATTGCTTTGCTGCGTAAAGAGCTAGAGTCGAAGATTATGCATGAGGAAGATGATATGGACACTTTCCTTGCTAGTGTCAAGGATATCAATGAGCAACTCATTTCTGCAGGTGAAGTCATTTCTGACAGTTCCCTTGTGCAGACTGTTCTTGATGCCTTACCAGATTCCTACCAGACTTTTGCTAGTACTTGGAGACTGATGACCCAAGGAAATCCTGAAGTTGTCAAGTTTGATGCATTATGCACATTGCTGTTGCAAGAGTCACTTTCTAGAAAAAACAGGACTAGGCAGCGTGCAGTTGAACAGGCTTTTATTGCTTCTCAAAGAAAGGGTGGTAACAGTAATGCAGCCACTTCTTATGGTTCTGCTGCGAGTGGCAAAAATTATGTTCCTAATGCTTCTGCTGGCAGCACTTCGGCTGGCAATTCTGGTGATAAGGGAAAAAAGAAGATGCGTTGCCAGTATTGTAAAGCCAATGATCACTTGATCAAGTCGTGTCCTAAGTTGAAGGCCAAAGAGGCTAAGAAGAAAGAGGGTGGTTCCACTGCAAATGCTGGTTCCACTACAAATGCAGCCATTGTTGAGTCTTCTGTGAAAGGAGATTGTGATGCTGATGTTGATGCAGAATGGGCTTTTAGCGCAGAGTGCACTTACAATCCTGCTGTCCATGATGCATGCTTGTCAGTTGCTGCAGATTCACATGTGTGGTATTTCGACAGTGGTGCTACAAAGCACATTACCTCACATCATGAATTGTTTACCTCTCTCGAGTCTGTCCCTCATGGGAATTCAGTCACTTGTGCCAACAACGCCTCTTATCCAGTTCAGGGAGTTGGAAAGATTGTGCTCACTGCTGCTAATGGCAGTTCCTTCACACTTGTTGATGCACTTTATGTACCTGGGATCAAGAAGAATCTATTGTCTGTATCCGCACTTGCTAGACTTGGACTTGTAGTCAAATTTGTGGATGACAGATGTACAGTTCATGATCTCAGTTTTGGTGATGAAATTGTTGCATCTGGGCTTTTGTGCCGTGGGCTGTATAAGCTCACTTTGTATGACAAGTGTGGACAAAATTTTGCAAATGCTATTGCAGATTCAAGGGCTATTTCAGATGCAAAACTTTGGCATGCACGTTTTGGTCATCTGAATTTTGCCAGTTTGCTGCGTTTGCAGAAATCTGATATGGTTGCTTCTTTGCCTCCTCTTGAAGCACCTATCAAACATGTTTGTGAAGGCTGTATTCTGGGTAAAATGCAGCGTTCTAAGTTTCCAAAGGATGGTTCAGTTAGGGCCACATGCAGGTTGCAGCTTGTGCATAGTGACGTTTGTGGGCCCATGCAAACTCCGTCCTTGGGCAATTACCTGTACTTCGTGACTTTCATTGATGATTACTCCAGGCATGCGTGGGTATTTCCGCTTAAAGCGAAGTCCGAAGTTTTTATGTGCTTCAAACAATTTTTGGCTATGGCTGAAAATGTCTCAAAATGTACTATGGGCACCCTCCGTTCCGATCGAGGGGGGGAGTATATGTCTCATGAATTTAATGCATTTCTGGCTAGTCGTGGGATAAAACACCAATGTACAGTGCCTTATACACCTCAGCAAAATGGTGTTGCTGAGAGGAAAAACAGGTCACTAACGGAAATGGCACGATGTATGGTCAAAAGTCAAGCTTTGCCGCATTCTTTTTGGCTTGAGGCCATCATGTGTGCCACTTATGTACTTAACAGGTGTCCTACGAAAGCTTTGCAGTCTATTACTCCATATGAAGCATGGCATGATAGAAAACCTTCTATTGAGCACATGCGTGTTTTTGGCTGTTTGGCATATGCTTTGGTGCCACAAGTGCAGCGCAGAAAATTGGATGATAAGGCTGTCAAATGTATTTTTGTTGGTTATAGTGCTGAAAGCAAAGGTTACAGGTTGTATCATCCGCAAACAAAACGTATTTTGGTTTCACGGGATGTAGTGTTTGTGGAAGATTCTGTTCAACCCTTGCTGTCATGTACTAGAGACAGTAATGTAAGCTCACAGGACATTTATGACACTTTGTTGCCTCTTTTCAGTGGTGGAAATACGAATGTAAGTTCCAATGAGGCAAATGTACAGCCTATGGGGGTTTCTGAATATGTTTTAGAACAGCCTATTACTGATGCAGATGTACATGATGTACTTGATGAGGAAAGGGCTGAAAATGAGCAGGCTAGAGGTATGCCAAAATGGCTGGTGCACACTTTGCGTGACAGTAAATTGGATGCACCTTTATCTAGTCGTACTCGTTCAGGCTCTCGCCATGCATCTTATGCATCAGATTGTTATGCTTTGGCTGTGTCTAGTTTACATGATGTTGAGGAGCCTCTGTCTTTTGATGAAGCACAGAATTCAGAAAATTGGATTGCTGCCATGAAATCAGAATATGATGCACTTATAGAGAATGACACATGGACTTTATGTGATTTGCCTCCTGGCAAAAAGGCCATTGGTACGAAGTGGGTTTACAAGTTGAAACGCAAGCCGGATGGTGAGATCGATCGCCATAAGGCTCGACTTGTTGCAAAGGGTTATGCACAACAAAAAGGCATAGATTATGAAGAGACTTTTGCTCCCACTTGTCGTATGACTACTGTGCGTTTTCTATGTGCATTGGCAGCTCATTTTGGTTGGGATGTACATCAATCAGACATTGTTACTGCTTTCTTGAATGGTGACATATTTGAGGAAGTTTATGTAACGCAGCCTCGCGGTTTTGTCATAAAAGGACAAGAGGACAAAGTGTGCAAATGTAAGAAGGCTTTGTATGGGTTGAAGCAATCTCCTCGTGCTTGGTATGAGAAAGCTGACACTCATTTGGTTAAACGAGGCTTTCGTAACAGTCCAACAGAAAGCACATTGTATGTAAAGCGTGAGGATGATGTATTTCTCATTGTGGTTCTTTATGTTGATGATTTGCTGATCACTGGACCAAATGAGAGACATATTGCTGAATTTAAGGCTGATTTGAATGCTACTTTCAAGATGAAAGATTTGGGGCTGTTGCATCATTACTTGGGTATACAGTTTAAGCAGTGTGATGGTGGTATTGCTTTGTGTCAGAAAAGTTACATAGAGACATTGCTATGTAAGTTTGGACTTGAGGATTGCAAACCTATTGCCACTCCCATGGAAACAGGTTTGAAGTTGAGTCTACATGATGCTGGCGATCCTGCTGATGTCACTCTTTACCAAACTGCTGTTGGCTGCCTCATTTATGTATGCAACACGAGGCCAGATATTCAGTTTGCAGTCTCGCAGGTCAGCAGATTTATGCATAGCCCAGGGTCTAAGCATTGGCAGGCTGTCAAGAGGATTTTCCGCTACCTTAGTGGCACTTTACATCTTGGCTTGTTTTATCCCAAGGGGGGATCATTGCCGCCAGACTTACATGCTTTTTCGGACTCAGATTGGGCTGGTTGTTTTGACACGCGAGTGTCCACAAGTGGTTTTTGTTTCATGCTTGGCAGTTCATGTATATCATGGTTGAGCAAGAAGCAACCTACTGTGGCCACTTCGAGTTGTGAGGCTGAGTACAGGGCAGTCTTCACAGCTACGGTTGAGTGTGTATGGCTCAGACGCCTTATGGCTGACTTGGGTGTTGGACAGGACACTGCCAACACTATCTACACTGACAGTCAGAGCGCATTGGCAGTTGCGAGGAACCCAGTTTTTCATGCTCGCACAAAGCACATTGAGGTGCATTACCACTATGTTAGGGAGAGGCTCTCAGCAGGAGAGATCAGCTTGGCTTATGTGCCAACACAGGACAACCTTGCAGATCTTTTCACAAAGGCATTGTCTCGTGAGAAGCTTGAAGCTTTCCGCAAAGCTTTGGGCTTACTCCCCTTTGTGGACTGATCCTGTCCTCAGGGCATGGCACTTCCCTTTACTCATGTGCCAGCTCTCGTTCACCGCATCACTCCAGGGGGGATTTGTTACCATATACATGTGGTAGTGATGTGTGTGAACACACTAGGACCGCCGGGGCATTTTTTCCCTCTTTAGGAGGTTTTTTCCCCCGTGCATTGTATATACGCCCATCACTCTAGGGCTATCTATCTTTCCATTGCGCACTAAGTAACACACTCTCTATTGTGTGCCTTGAGCTTCCTTCGTCTTCTCCAAGCTGTGTGTGTTTCTCTGCAACCCTAATTCCAACAGTTCTAATGATGGAAAACTTCTTGATAATATTTATCACCTTGAAAACATTACTTTATAGTGTAGTTAAGTTACAATCTTATCTTTAGACTTCACAACCAAGGAAATGTGATTTATAGGCATAATTTTAAGATGTTAAAATAATTCCATGATAAGATATTTCACTTTCCAATCATGAAAAATATTTCCTAAGGTAAGAATGTGTACTTTAAGAGATGCCATTCTAACGTTACAATGCTCATTTTCTAGCTTTTAAGATGAAAATGTTCACTTTCAATGATACTTTTACAAGATTTCTATGGTTGGAAAGTGAGATTCACAAAGTTGCAAAACTTTCATACCTTAGTCTTTATCAAGATAGAAACATGAATATTCCTAGGGTAATTATCCACTCCAAAATTGAATGTATTTAACATCTTATTAATTGAATGTATATAGTTATCCACTCCCAATTTTGAATATATTTAATTTCTTGTTAATTGAATGCATATACTATGTAAGATATATATATATATATATACACACACACACACACCTAAAAGTCTCACAGTTATCTACATGCTAATATGTATATTTTTGTAAAGTCTATCAAAATGTTAATATTTTTCGACGTGTACACATTTACTCTATGGAAAAAAATATTTTGATGCATCTTTATATCCTCATGTGTATCATCTAGAGGAGTACATGCATGTGTATATATTTAATTTATATTCATTTATGTAAAAACTTTCTTACAATGTTGCAAGAGATACTACACTACTTTTACATAACGATCATAAGTACAAATGATCAAATATGTTTAGAAAAAATTTATATCAAGTCCCACAAACATGATTTCACTTAATGTATAAAAAATGCAAATCAAAGTATAAGAAAACAAAATTTATCAAATCATGTTGCTATTATATGAACACACTTGTAGCATAATATATGATTAGTTATTTTTTTAGCTTTTTAAAACCTTTCATTTTAAATCCATCATCAACTCAAAGCGTCAAGACCTTCTGAATCCAAAGAAGCTTACAAACAAGTATAATCTAGGATTAAATTTCATATGTTTTGAAGAAATTTTCTCATCACAAAGATTTTTCACTCAACATATATGGTATTTAAAGAAAGTCCATTGAAAAAAAACTACACTTTAGTTGATTTGAAGAATTTTCACTCAACATATATGGTATTTAAAGAAAGTCCATTGAAAAAAACTACAGTTTACTTGATTTGAAGTTCCAAGCTAACCAACCTTCCATAAGTTCACGTAAACGTATAACCCAATCCACCTGTTAATACTGTCTCATGAGCGAAAGCTTAAAATTTTCAGAAAATGAAGTTATTAAGTTTGATCCTTTTTAAAAAAAATAATCCACAATATATAAGGAAAGTGCCAATATGTAGTATAAGATACAGTTAAAAGAAAAGGTATTCAAAAAACTTGAATATACATGTTAAAATTGAAACTTGAAAACTAACTCGATATCCTTGTCTTCCTATTTCCAACGAAAATAGTTACCAATATGGTTATCTCAATACATAAAGCAAAACTAAGACAACGAGAGCAAAAAACCATGAGTCAAGAACATCCCAACAAAAATATAGTTTGTGAGACCAAAAAAAGAACAATACACCAATCTCTGAATGACTACGAAACGAGCTTATCTTTCCTAGTAGGACGTACACATCAATAGTAAGGGACAAATTACAAAAGAGTTACAAAATTACTAGTTCCCAAATAGACAGTAAGCAAGATCGCCTAGCCAAAGCTAATTTACTTTCTCAAGATATACTTGTCCACATGAATAGTCACACCTATCTCCGAACAACAAAAAAGGAAAAACTCGTATGCAAAAATAAGAGAGAGCCTCCAACCTGAAACCTAACCTGCACATTAACCACAACATAAACTAATCAATACAAAATCTCAAATTAGTACAAATGCCTTCAAAGGCCTTTGTCAAAGCAAGAAATATCACAAGTAAGAGGGAGTGACTACATAAACTTCATTTCAACAAAAATCAACAAAGAAAAAGCTTGCGTGTCAAAGCCTTTTATTCTCGACAAGAAAACAAGATAAATCACATAAACAACTGAACATTCATGAGACTGGTGTGATTCAAGTAGGGGAGTCCCTTTCTTGAGTTCTATATAAGAAAGAGCATAGATTCTACTTGTAAGATAAGGATACCTTCTTGTTTTTTAAAAAATGCTTAACTTCAACAACTTAATCACGGTGGAGTGCTCTCTTATTTTAAAAGGGCTTGTTTGGGGTGGCTGTGTCTGTGCGCACCTCGAGACATTCGACATGGTATCTCGCACCAAGCTACTGTAGAGACCATAGACATTGGGATCTCATCAAAAGATGATTTAGACGAACATGACACTACATGAGCATGTCATTGCTAGAGTGCGATGTTTTGGTGGTATGTCTAAGCAATTGAGCACCACTGTGGGGATAAAGTAGGCTGCCCCCTCTCCCCCACACTAACTGGGTTATACATAGATTGCGATAGAGGATTCCATCGAGAGAGTAGTGGAGGTGGATCTTCTATTACATGGACCTTAGTTTCTATTCTGTTGTATAGAAATGAAATTGGGCTTATTACAAACTCACAAGAGGGACTACAACACTCCATTGGAAGAGTTTTGCAAGGAGAGGAGGCTCATAGTTGACCTTGGTAAAATGAAGGTTATGGTCTTCCATACATCGGCCCTCGTTCAACAAACCACCAATTTCATCCACAAAGTGAGTAAGATAGGTCAAAACACATCACATATAGAGTATGGCTAGCATCAAGAGCGAAGGCAGAACAAGACACATAGTACACATGGTGTGCATCGGTGTTGCAATGGTTCTCACACCATGGACTAGATATAGGGCATTTCTCCCTTCCTCTCAGGTGGAGCGGAATTGAAATGCTGAAGATCTAGGTTTTATACTTCAACAAATCTTTACTTCTTTCCTTTCATTAGTGATTGCTTTTAGCTTGAACGATGATTCTTTTTACCTTCCTTGAAGAGAGGGAATGAGAGAGGGCAATAGAGATGTGTAGAGGGAGCGAAAAAGAGAGAGAAGAAGAGAATGACACCCAATGGGGTCCCAAGAAACTCTCTCAAGGGCCCCACACGCCATTGCCGATATGATGTTTGCTTTTGATTGCGTACATGGAATGTAAACACATGCAATACCTCAAGTGTAAACTCTACTATCTCGAATGGGGAATGTCGTTGCGGTAACTCCTCAAGGCGAGGCACCTTCGGGGCGGATTTGATGCACCTTCCTATCCTTCTCAATTGGGGGCTATGGGTACCACTAAATTGCTCTCTTTATGTGAGAGGAACGAAGGGCTAAAAACACACAATTTGCCTTGCTTAGCACAGAATCGGACGAGTCTCTCCTCCCTCTCTATGTCATATCTGATCTATTCTCCGTTATCTTCCTATGGTGAAGCCTTAAAAGCTTGAAGCTAGAAACTCTCTCCTACTGGCTCCAAGATTGTCTTCATGCTCCAGTTTGACATTGTGCTGCATGGTGACATGTGGGGGTAGATCTTTTGAAGAATCTTGTTATCTATCTCTAATGGAACTCCCCTTCATGAACCTCTTGGTCTATAGAGATGCCTCTTTGTATCGTTGGATCTGTAGTAAGAATTGACCAATCTGCAAAAATCAAGAGTCTCTAGAAGCTATCATAGAGAGTGGGGCTCTTCCAATAGAAATGGAAATGAGGATGTTTGGGTCTCGTTTCTAGCTGTTGTGGGTGTCTCACTCGACTAAGGGGTATTGCTTTGTCCAAAAATGACTCCACTTGATGGCGAAGGCATCGACGCGAGGTGGTGCATCTCTGCTACTCTCGACGAAGCTCTTGTGGTATCAACAACATTTGTACTCTGTCATGTAGATAGAGAAAAGTCCATGATTGTGCTTTGAGTACTCAAAAGTTGAGACTCTCTCTCTCTCTCTCTCTCGCCTGTACTAGTGTCTACTAAAAGACAAATTGTCCTATGAGACAAAAGCTGATACAAGTTACAACTGATCCATGTCCTTGTGAACATGAATAAGGTGGTCAAAGGAATGAGCTCCTAGGTGTAGAAAGCGTGAGTTTATGGGTGCATCTAATAATCATGGCAATTCCAATGCCATGCATGTCTAGCTCTATGATCCTATGCTTAGTGTACAAGTATGCTCAACTAGGAAAAAAGCTCCTCCCATTTGGAAGATATATGGGAAATACAATAGAGTACATCGCTAATTGTAGAAAGAGGATCTTTGGTAGCATCTCAACAGAATCTCTCAGTCTCATGTCTGTTGTCTTCACTTGATGTCTGGCTAGAAATTCTTGGGTTTACCGTTGTATGCGATGTGGTGTTTCTGAATTTGATTAATGTGGTTGTCCCATGTCTCAAGTGCTTATAGCCATCTCTAAAGTAACACCCCTCCTCTATGGTTGTCTGTATCCATCTCGCATATCGAGCTATATCTCGTGTGCTGTTGTGGATGTGCTAGTCTGAGGCCCATGTCTCAAGTGCTTATAGCAATCTCTAAAGTAACACCCCTCCTCTATGGTTGTCTGTATCCATCTCGAATATCGAGCCATATCTCGTGTGCTGTTGTGTATGTGCTAGTCTGAGGTTGAGCTCTTCTTGTAGGTGGAACCCTCCCTCGTTCGAGGGATGAGTTGAAGTAGTTATTCAGATTTCAGATTTCAGCCCTTTTCTCACTCAAACCGGATTGGATTTGCACTCGCCCCCTTTTATTGATATACACCATATTGTACCTCAATACCATCTCAGGTGGAGCTATTTTAGCATATCATGCTTGTGTAGCTGACACATTTAGTACTGCATTCCAGCAACCACTTATAGAGTCCCATCTTCACCCACCTGTCATTGACTATTGTTGTGTCGCACAATTATTCCACTCCAATGATCACATCAATGCGAGTGTAGTCATTTTTTGAGGAAAAAACGATGATCAACACATTTGGACAAATTACATGTGTGATGGACAACACCATGATGACCTCCAAGCTCATAAAAGAAGATTTCGAAGCCACTAACACAACATTGTATGCTTACATTTTGGAAACCAACAAACAACAACTAACAAATATCTATATGCATTCAACAGTTTTTAATTCAAATTTCAAAGAAGATAAATAACATTTTTTGCATTATAAAGTTCAGGTTTTACTTGTACTAGCAGAGAGAATGATTAGGAGCACAGATAGGAATGCTACATCAACAATGCAATCCCAAGGATAAAAAGGAGAAACTTAAAGTTAAGTTACAAAAGGAACATATCAATTCACTGTTCAAGCATTTGGCTCGGACCTCGGTTTCATGATCTTCTTGCTGAGACATCTCAAGTGGGTTGCAGTACTTTCACAATATGCTTCCATAGTGGAGGTATCTAAAAAAGTAAACAACAACCCTGCAAAACCTACAAGCTGAGAATGAACCAAAATTAAATTTTATGCTAGCATGAGCCTTTTACTTCAAGCAATGGAACAAGAAGAATCATTTTTATGTGGTTATTTTACTTAAACTATACATAAAATTCACAACATGTATGCCTTCTTCACATTTCCTCACTGTAAGACACTCATACACTTCATATAATTTAAAATGAAATATAAAACATGCGTACATGTGTTGTCTATGCACCATTAAGTGAAAAAGATCATACTCACAAATTTTAGGGGTTTTCATGTTTGAATCAGATCCCTTTGCTAAGTGAACCATCCGCCCCATCGTTGTAGACCATTGCTACTGGAGTCCAGCCAGACAATACCTTCAAACATGTGCTCCAATCTCTCCATGTGCCTTCCTCTCTCACAACCTCCCATTCATCTCTTGCCACTTGAGACATTACTCCCAGCTTCACTTTGTGAGACTGATGGCAAACATCTTGTACGACCGCATGTTGAAGATTAGAAGCATCACCATGTAGCTTTACCATAACAATGTCACTACGTTCTATCCAGGGTGGGAGACAACCAGGAGATCCAAGCTCTATCAAACGCTTTTGCACTCCAAGGTCTTGCATTTCATAGACCACATTGTCTCACTTTGACCATAGGGTAAAAGAAAACATTTATGCTTTATGTGGGAAATAGGCATTATTTTCAAGCATTCACTCTGGAGCTGTAGTGCTGAGATTACTTTCATACCTGTGACTTCATTTATTGGTAGATCATTCAAGCCTACACCATTGTTGGAAAAGCTACCAACAAAACATACCTCAATGCTGCCACGATTTTCATGAGAAAAGAACTCCTTTGTTTTACATAAGCCATTACCTTCTATTTGTTTGCAAACGGCTATCACACTCTCTTGGACTTTATACTTGTCTCCCTTCAAAAAAACCTTGGTAAAAGAAACCAACTCATTGGTTAGCTGATCAGATCTCCAATAAGACTTAAGGTATGTCCTCTCAAAATCAACCATACATCTGAATTTTCTCCTTTGTGCACCCACTAGCACTCCCTTTGAATCCAAAAGCTCCTTTCAAGAACAAGGTTGTAGAATTTCATAAATGTGAAAAAGATCTCGAGCTATCTTCTAAGAAGTGGCAACCATGATGCCTTCTTTATGCCATTCCTCACATGAAGTGCCAAGATCTCTATCAAGTAGAATACCCTCGGGCCTTTGTAAACATGTATGCAAAGATAATAAAAGTCTTTCTTGTGGCTGCAAGCCATCTTCTTCCATATTTATACTTTGCCTCAGTTTTGTAAACAAAACCCTACTATGATAATGAGCATACGTCATCTCATTTGCTTTGTTGTTGGTTGGTATAGCGACGAATCCACTTACGCTTCTTTCATTTCGATAGCACCACATACCATCATGCCCTCCATGACGTAATATGTTATCCAACATCTCTGCATTTCCTACAAACATGTTTACACAAAAAAATGCATGAGCTACTAGCATTGTGAAGGATTTTGAGGCCTACATAGACTTCAAAGCTTGAGAGACATTGGAGTGTTCTTACCTTCAACATGCTCTAACGGAGAAGCATTGGGCCCTTGACTTTCCTCCAATAAAATCCGCCAAGACATTAGCAACATACGAGTGACTTTCAACTCCTCTTGTGACCATCCATGAGTTCTTGTGTAATTATAGAATATATGAGCAATATCTATTAAGAGAATTCCAAGGTCCTTCAACTCCTTCCGAATGCTTGTCACAATATTCAAAACATGGGGTAAACACCACATAACAAATTTTTGGTGCTCCTCACCTGTAAACATGTTGTGATGTTGGCTGGGTGTTATGGAAGGCCATCGGCCTTGATGTTTGTAGGATTTTGGAACTACCAAAGTAGCCTCTAGTGTACATGCATCTATAAGTTTCTTTTGTTGAATATTTGATCCATCAAAGAGGCTCTTTATGTACTTCTTGAACAAGTTTAATGCAAGGATGTGCATGATGTCAAAAACCAAGTCTTTGCTGATATCAAATCCATAAAGATCGTATAATATCCATAGGCGAGATTCACCTGTAAGTCCCACATTTGCAAGTTTCTCCTCCTTGGCCTTCTTTGTTGACTCGCGCTTTGAGGGCCCTATAGCTTCATACATGTCACCAACCTTTCTTTTAGGGGCTGAATACCGACCTTGAAACTTGTTTTTGTCATAAACATAGTATGGAATTCATCCTGGTTGGTTCACTTGTGTTGTTTTTGGAAAATCCCTTCGACAACCATTCCTATCACCATCTTTCAATAAGACCAATTTGCATTGAGCCGGGTGATCTCCTGTCCAAAACATTAGCATGGCTCTTAACCTACAACCATCTTCACCATCATCAGGAAGCACATTATCAATGAGTTCCTTGGGATAGCAATACTTCACCATAAACCCATCTGTGAAGGATAAAACTAGCTCATCCATTAAAGCAGCCAAAAAGTATTGTAGAATATCTCCATGCCTTTGCTCTATTTGAATCAAGCTAAACGGCACGAAGAGAAGAGGTACAGGGCCAAGTTTTCTTCCTTTGTTTGCATTGACAATGGACATTTCCAAAACTCCAACCTCTTTTTGTTTGGTCGATGCTGCTTGGAAGCCATCCCAATGACAAATCAATGCAAAATTTCTTGGATCGCCCTTCAACACATGATTTAGTTCATCTCAATGAGAACTCACATTGCATGATAAAGTAAGGTGAATAGAAATGACCAGTGCACCTTTAGCTTTCCACTACTAAGTATGAAGACCCGAAATTTATAGAAACACAACTTCTAGGATTATGTCTATGCAACAAAAATACATGAGTTGCCTAAAGTTCTTAGAAAGTATAAGCATGCAAGGGTGAGGAGTGATGGGCTGAAATGTACAGTTTTTAAAAAAAAGAAGCATACCTTTGTCAATTGTTGCTTCTTTTGAATCCAAGATTTGCACTTTGTGCATCGAAAACTATACGCCTTTTGTGTAGCATTCCAACCACAAATAAGCTCCTTACTTTTCATGGAAATAGGAAATGCCTTATAAAACTTTCTGCAATTCTCATTGTCACATCAAACTGGCAGCTCCCAAAGAGCATTCGGGTTCCAAAAATCTTGGAAAGATCTTACCTTCTCAGCATCCCAAAACTCCTTCACATGTCTCTCTTCTTCTATGGTACTCTCCCCAAGCCATGTTCTTCTTTCCCGCCACATAGGAAGAAACTCATGACAGTTTGTGGAACTTTGGCATAAAAGCTTTAATTGTTCCACAAATGACATATAATCAAATGGAACCATCTGCTTGCAAGAAGCTCCACATTTGTCACATGAAGTGGAGCACGAATTGCAATCATATTTGATTATAGAAATATCACTTGCACGTGAGGGACAAATGCACCTCCTTGGGCTGAAAACAAGTCCCTTGTCCGACTCCGCCGAACCCACCATCTGACTTGCTCTGTCGCGAGGAGAGCAAGAGAGCGTCACAATAGAGGTGGAGCGCCTTCAAGCCACCTCTGTCATCTGCAAGATTATTGGCAGTCATCCTAGTCGAGGAGAGGTACGCGACCTTCTGCAAGCCCACTTTTCAGTAGAGGTGGGGAAGATCATTAACATCTAGCTTCTCACGTGAGGATACTATCAGATAGAGTTTGAGACTCCCGAGATGGCTACCAAGGTCATCTCGATGAGCCCATTGGCCATCCGAGCGATGAAAGCTCATTTCTGACAGTGGCGCCATGGGTTTGATTCAGCATCGGATGTTCTAGTTGAGGAGACAGACTTACCTATTTCGGTCTGCTTCCCTCTCCTATGGCGGGAGTAATTACCGCTTCTTTCTAGGATTGGTTCCAAGATAGGGACAGTCTTGGAAACCCTGAGCACGACACCTTCCTATACAACCAGGGCTGCTGGTGTGCCTTCAGTACGCATTCTGGTTCGTGAGACTCTTAGTCTCCTGAAGGTAGTTCTTCTACCTAGGGTGATTGGGGGATGGTTACGTTAGAGGTGGGAGTATTGGGGATTTCCGAGCCAGTGCTTCATTTGCAAGCAAATGGGCCACTTAGCAAAGGCATGTCCTCGCAGGAGATTTCAAGGTAGTTGTAGGCAAACCGGGTCTCACAGTACTTCAAGAGAACCTTGCCCCCTGACCGCTTCAAGAATGCAGCACGAAGGAGATTGTGATTGATTATGAAGGACACTAGCTTGGACGCACTTGTAATGTGTCACGTGACACATCCAACCCTATGTGTCCGTGGACAAGCTACATCATGACAAGGGTTCAGTTCAATCCAGTCAGTCTAGCTTAGAAAGTGTTCTGGCACTTTTGTGAGTCTGTTTGTAGACCGTACATGCCCATTCACTTAGAGTAGATGCATATCCTCTAGTTGCACACAGCATGATCATCAGATTCCCATCAGATTCCATCAGGATCATTTTTCAATGCATTAGACCTATTTTCCCTATTTTTGACATTTTTCACTTATTATTTTTAAGTGACTTTTGTTGGAAACTAGGTAGGGCAAATTCACTAAGGAAATAAATAAGCAAACCTAGCGCTAGCACTTATGGGCAGAAGAGGCAGTAGGAACCCTGTGTTCATCAAGCAACTTGTTATGTGCAGTGGAATGGATGTTTGCGCTTTGCTCAAGATGAGTGCTCTGAACTGTGCTCAAGGTTCCTTTTGTTCTTATGGAAGGTAGGGCCTTCCATTTTTAATGAGAGAATGCTATGATCATGAACAAAGTGAATGGACACTGTGCGTGCAAGTGTATGAGACTGAGAGATAGAGAGAGAAGAGAGATACGACACCAGAGACGTTGTAAAACCCTCCTCTGAAGGCCCCATTCTCGTCGGCGAGAGTGGTCTACTTACGTTTGCACAAACTGGTACAATGATGATGCATGGAAACTGTTGCAACTCGGGACTGTGTAGGAGTTGACAATGGGGATGACGATGATGACCTAAAGGCTGAAATCTGCAACCTTCTAACTGCTGAAAATCTGTTGAACTTTGGGGTTGTTTTGGGTGGCTGAAAAACGAAGGTTTTAGGGCTGAAAAACTCTGATCTTCGTTGCGTTTTCTTGATGCTGAAATCATTTGACAAAAACGCTGAGGCTGCTGGTTCTAGGGCTGAAATCCTGGGCTCATTTGTTGTCCTTAATGCTGGAAATCGCAGCCTGATCTGCTATGCCTTTAAAGATGAAAAACGCTGGTACATCTGCTATGTTCAAGCTGAAAAACGTTGGATGGCAGCCTTGCTGGCGTTAGTGGAAAACACTAGGTCTAGGGTATGCTGTGGCGGTTGATCAAAAACGCTAGGCATGATCACTGTAGGCGAGGCTGATTCGATGCAGAAACGCCATGCTGGGGATGCATTTGCAAAAACGCTAAGAGAGGGAAGGGGGCAACTTGGCGATGGTTCTTGCTTGGGGGGTTCTTGCTGAGAGAGGGGAGTACCTGCTGCCTGAGGGCCTGTTGTGCTCCTTGCTCATCTGCCAAAGAATGCTAGCTTTGGTTTGCTTCTATATTTCCTTACCCAATTTGCCCTACCTACTTTTGTTGGAAAGTCACTTAAATTAATAAGTGAAAATGTCAAAAATAGGGAAAATAGGCTAAATGCACTGGAAAAATCCCCTAACTGATTCTAATGGATTCTGATGAGAATACTTATGATCATGCTGTGTGCAACCAGAGGATATGCATTTATGCTAAGTGACTGGGCATGCACGGTCTACGAATAGACTCACAAAAAGTGCCAGATCACTTCTAATCTAAACTGACTGGGCTGACTGAACCCTGTTATGGTGTAGCTTGTCCACGGACACATAGGGTTGGATGTGTCACATGACATCCCCTCCTTTTCAAAGTGAGGTACTGGTACCGAACTGTATGGCGTCGAGGAAGATTGCCAATAGTTTCTGGAATCTTGGAAGGGACTCTTCGCCGGCCCACTCAGATGTGTGGGTCGTGCGGTACTTGAACATCATAAAGGTCTGCAAAGTCTTCTTCTTTGGGCTGCGCCGAAAGTGACACAAAGTCTTGTGTGGCTCCTTCAATGCTTCAACTTCGTTGAGATTCCTGCTTCTTTCTTCTTCAAGAATCTCCATGGCTGAAAATTCCTGAAACCATTTCCAACACAAAACCATGAACATACCTATTCCATGTAAAGTGACTGGAAAAAATATTGTCTTCCTCAAAGACTATGCATGCAATGTAGATGAACCAATAGATGGAGTGCCAAACCGGTCACCACACACATGCAAACAATGAGATCGAATCTTTCTCTTTTGATTGAAAGTAATCAACTGTGGCAATTCAAAACGGAAATGCCCATGCTTGGTGCTCATACTTCCATGTTCTCTTTCTACAACTGTGTCATGCCAAGGAAGAGACATGGGATGTGACTTCCTTAAATGCATACTTTTCAGCTTTTCATGAATAATCCACATACATCCGTGCTCATTCATGAGTGAAACATGCTCAACGTACAATATGTCATGCGTTTGGAAAGGGATCACATAAAGACGCTGACTAAAATACAGGAAATGATCAGGAAGGAAACAATCGTACAATGCGTGCATATCAATCATGCAAACACATAATACTTCCTGTGAGGGTTCTTTGGACCTAGGCTCGAGAGCCAAGATCGGTTCTTCCGGAATGATCGAATCGTCCTGTCGGGGTTCTTTGGATCTTGACTCAAAAGCCAAGATCGGTTCTTCGTGATTGATTGAACCTACAACAAGGTTAGCTTCGCTAGAAAAAGCATCAACTAACTCTTTTGAAGAGTGACAGGAAACCCAAGAAAGAAGGGCTTGTCTAGCCTCCTTGTCACGTGACACATCCAACCCTATGTGTCCGTGGACAAAATACTTCATAACAAGGGTTCTGTCAGTCTAATCATTCTAGATTAGAAGTGTTTTGGCACTTTTGTGAGTCTGTTCGCAGACCGTGCATGCCCAGGCCCTTAGTGTAGATACATATCCTCTGGTTGCACACAACATGAACATAAGCATTCCCATTAGAATCCATTAGAATCCTTCAGGGGAATTTTCCAGTGTATTTTACCTATTTTTCCTATTTTTGACAAATTTCACTTATTATTTTAAGTGACTTTTGTTGGGAACTAAGTGTTGAGATGTCGAGCTCTACATCTTGAGCTGGCATCCACTGCGGGTCTTGGCCGCTTACGGCATTTACTCACTGGCGCATTAGGTGACCGACACGGAGGATCTCTGCCAGTGATTTTACAGCTGGACTACACTTATAGTGCCAACCTAGTACGCTTCTAGCGAGTTCACACTTAGTGACCATATGTACATATGTGCAACTTTTCAGCTTTAGCACTAAGTCATTTTGTACTCTCTTTTCTGTGAAGAAGAAGAAGCTTTCCATCTCTGTGTGCTTTGTGCTTGTTTTGTGTAGCTCTCTTGCATCCTCATTCTTTACATGGTATCAGAGCCTGGTGCAGGCAAGAGAGGCTAAGAGAGCAAGAGCATCACAACCCCTTCGTTTGCAATCCACGACCAGATGCCTGAACAGGTCAAGTTTCTGAACAGGTCTCCAAAGTGCAGTACACAGAGATTTACTGTACAAGTACAGTGGTTGTATGTACGCTTGATTGTGGACACTCGTTGAGTGTAGGAGGCGTTACAGGTACCACGATAGCAGGTTCAGTAGATTTGCAGGTTTTTGCAGATTGCAGCTATTTTGTCTTAGTGCTTCAAGATGTCTGACGGTTTCAGTCAGATTGTCACTGAGAAGCTTGAGAAAAATAACTACCCTGCATGGAAGTTCAGAATAACAAATTTCCTAAAAGGAAAAGGTTATTGGGACTATGTAGAAGGAGACAATGAAAAGGAACCAGAGATTCCCGAGGCAAATGCTACAGCAGAACAAAGGAAAGCTTTGAGGGACTGGCAATAAGGCCAGAGCAAAGTGATGTATTGGCTTTCTGTGAGCATCACAAATGGCATGGTGGGCTATCTCCAAGATGCTGATACCCCCGCCATTGCATGGAAAAACTTAGGCACAGTGTTCGAGGTGAACACCAAGGCCAAGAAGCTTCAACTAAAGTCGGAGCTAAATGAGGTTAAGAGGAACAACCTCTCAATCAATGATTATGCCTTGAAGATCAAGAGTATCATTGAGGCTCTTGGATCTATTAAAGTCTTAGTGGAAGACGATGACATTGTCCGTGCATGCTTGGATGGTCTAGGAGACGACATCCCCGTGTTCCAAGATTTGATTTCTATGCTTATTCTGGAGGAGAAGAACCTTTACACATCTTCTTCTCATGGCAAAAATAATTCTGAACAAGCCTTCTATTCTAACTCCAACAGAGGTAGAGGTAGAGGTCGTGGTCGAGGCCCAAGAGGTTGCAGGGGCCAATTTCAAGAAGTTCAATCAAATCAAAACAATACAGGTGGCAGGGGAAACTAGTCTCAAGGCAGGGGGAGTCAAGGAGGTCGTGGTGCAGGATCAAGCAGGCAGCAACATACTTGAGATAGCAGAAAATGTTGGACTTGTGGTGAAAGAGGTCACATGTCACGTGACTGTCCAAAGGGAAAAGAAAGTGGAAAGAGAGAACATAGCAACTATGCATCTACTAGCAGAGATGCAGATAACAACAAAAATGAGCGCATGTTTGTTATGCAGCATGTAATGAATACAATGACTACAGAGAATTCCACCCAAGATGATGTTTGGTATGTGGATTCAGGTGCCTCTAATCACATGACGTCTCGTGGAGAGTGGTTTAGAGATATGCGCAAACCAGATGTGTCAGGCTATGTGCAGACAGGAGATGACATAGCTCACCCCATTGCTCATGTAGGAGACATACCTCTAAATACGAAGAGTGGCAAATCAAAGTACTTAGCAGATGTACTTCATGTCCCAAACATTACAAAGAATCTTGTTTATGTTGGACAAATGGTTGAGCAAGGTTTGCAGGTTCGTTTCAATCCGAATGGATGTTATGTAGAAGATTTTCAGAATGGCTGTAAGCTGATCACAGAGGGCAAATGTGTGGGCAGAATGGTTACGCTGAATGTAGACATGCATGAGGTAAAAGCTACATTATTTGCACAGGGCACAGGTGTTGTGGCTGATGTTGACATTTGGCACAAACGCATTGGCCATGTCAATGAGCAGAGATTGCGCAGCATGCAATCAAAACAGATTGTCAAAGGTTTGCCCAAATTCAAGGTGGATGGTATGCATAAAGTGTGTGCAGCATGCCAGTTTGGAAAACAGTCAAAGGGCTCATTTCCACATGAGCGCAATGTATGTAAAAAGCCACTTGAGGTGGTGCACACAGATGTTTGGGGTCCAACCGATACTGCAAGTATACATGGTTGCAGGTATTATGTCTCTTTCATTGATGACCATACAAGGAAAGTATTCGTCTACTTCATGCGTAACAAAAGTGAAGTGTTTGGTCACTTTCAAGACTTCAAAGTCATGATTGAGAAGGAGATAGATATGCAAATCAAGACATTGAGGTCAGATGGAGGGGGAGAGTACTTCTCCAATGATTTTTCAGATTTTCTGCGAATGCATGGTATACGCAGGCAGTTTACATGCAGATATACTCCACAACAGAATGGGGTCGCAGAAAGGAAAAACAGGCATATTGGAGAGGTTGCACGTGCATTGATGAATGAGAAGAACATGCCTCATCATTTGTGGGCTGAAGCTGTAAATACAGCTGTGTACATTATGAACACGACACCTACAGCTGCGGTGCATGATGTAACACCTGAGGAAAAGTTTACAGGTACAAAGCCATATTTGGCACACTTGAAAGTGTTTGGCTGCATAGCTTACGTGCATGTACCAGATGAGTTGCGTAGGAAATTGGATCCTAAAGCAAAGAAATGTATTCTTGTGGGATATTCCCTTGAACAAAAGGGGTACAGGTGCTACAATCCTACTACACGAGAATTACGAGTGAGCAGAGATGTAGTCTTTGATGAGATGAGCAGTTGGTACAGTAATGCACATGGCACTATTGGGGCTGATGTAAAAGATGATGTGGTTCTACAAAATGTGAGGCCACAGTCACAGGTTTTGAGTGGACCACAAGAGTCCTCTTCTCGTGGCTCTATTGAGAAGCCATGAAATGGTAGACTACGTACGCAGGTTACTCCACCAGCAGGTACAGGGAACGTATCACGAAAAGGAAAGGAAAAGGTTGATGAACCTCCCTTTATGGCTGATGCATCATCAGGTTTTTCACATGTAGAAATGGATTCAGATGGTTCTGAACAAAGTCTTGATGAGGAATTTGGAATTCCGGCTGTCAGGACACCTGGTGTAAGGAAAGTACAAGAAGATGCTAGAGGGCAAAGAAGTGACCCAGGACCGCGTAGATCTAATAGAGTCAAAAATCCAGTTCAAAAATTGACTTATGATGGGTATCTAGCGCATCACCAAGGCTACATGGCTAAGGTGATACAGGATGTGGAGCCCACATGTTTTGAGGATGCAGTTGGAAATGTGCATTGGGATGATGCAATGAATGAAGATATGGCTGCATTGGAAGCAAACAACACATGGGAGTTGGTGCCATTGCCAAGTGGCAAGAAAGCTATTGGCTATAAATGGGTGTATAAAACCAAGCATAAGGCTAATGGTAACATTGAGCGTCACAAGGCAAGGCTGGTCGTAAAGGGTTATGCACAGACGTATGGCATAGACTATGACGAGACCTTTGCTCCAGTGGCAAAGATGACGACTGTGAGAGCTGTCATAGCAGTGGCTGCAGCTAGAGGATGGATTATGCATCAAATGGATGTAAAGAATGCCTTCTTGAATGGTGAGTTGTAAGAGGAAGTGTATATGGATCAGCCACCTGGTTATGTCGATCCAGGTTACCCAAATTATGTATGCAGACTTCTCGAAGCTTTGTATGGTTTGAAGCAGGGCTCTAGAGCATGGTATGACAGGATTGCCAAGTATCTTGTCAGTATTGGGTTTAGGAGAGCTCATGCAGATCATTCACTCTATGTACGTGAGAGTGATGTGGGGATTGTGGTCATTACCATATATGTAGATGACCTTATTATTGTGGGTGACAATGCTATGGAGATTGACCATGTGAAGGGTCTTCTCAAACAGGAGTTTGAAATGAAAGATTTGGGCGAGTTGCGCTACTTTCTTGGCATTGAGGTGATCAGGACTCTAGAGGGTGTATGGCTGTCACAGAGACAGTATGCTTTGGACATGTTGTCAAAGTATGGTATGGCTGATTGTAAGCCAATTTCTATTCCGTTGGATGTGAATGCAAAGCTGAGTGCAGAGAAGGGTGATGTTGTTGAGGATGTCAAGATGTACAGGAAGATTGTGGGTAGTCTAATCTACATGACTATCACAAGGCCAGACTTGAGCTACACAGTAGGCTTGGAGGTCAGTTCATGCAGCTTCCGAGGAAGCCACATTTGGATGGAGTACGACGCACACTTAGGTATGTGCAAGGGACTCTTGACTACGCATTGTTCTATGCAGCAGATGTGCCATTAGCATTGTATGGGTATACAGATGCAGATTGGGCAGGTAGCATTGTTGATAGGAGATCTACCAGTGGCTTCATGTTCTCTTTTGGGAGTGCTGCTGTTACTTAGAGCAGCAAAAAGCAGCCTATGGTTGCTTTATCGAGCACAGAGGCCGAGTACAGAGGTGCAGCAGTTGCGGCGTGCGAGGTAGCTTGGCTACGCACATTACTTGAGGACTTGGGAGTGCAGGTGGACCAACAGATTGTCATCCATTGTGAAAACCTCAGCAGCATGCAGTTGGCTAGGAACCCATTGCTCCATGCCAGGACCAAACACATAGAGGTCCATTACCACTACGTTCGAGAGCGAGTGTTGGCGGGCGACATCGACTTAGTGTACGTCAGCACAGAGGAGCAGATAGTGGATATCTTTACCAAGGCCCTCAGAGCTGAGAAGCTTTGACGTTTCCAGACTATGCTTGGACTCTGCGACATGCAGAGCTCGAGGGGGAGTGTTGAGATGTCGAGCTCTACATCTTGAGCTGGCATCCACTACGGGTCTTGGCCGCTTACGGCATTTACTCACTGGCGCGTTAGGTGACCGACACGGAGGATCTCTGCCAGTGAGTCTATAGCTGGACTACACTTATAGTGCCAGCCTAGTACGCTTCTAGCGAGTTCACACTTAGTGACCGCATGTACATATGTGCAACTTTTCAGCTTTAGCACTAAGTCATTTTGTACTCTCTTTTCTGTGAAGAAGAAGAAGCTTTCCATCTCTGTGTGCTTTGTGCTTGTCTTGTGTAGCTCTCTTGCATCCTCATTCTTTACACTAAGTAGGGAAAATTGAGTAAGTTTGTATATAAGCAAACCTAGACTAGCACTAATTGGCAGAAGAGGCAGCAGGAGCACCATTGCTCAACAGGCAACTTCTAAGCAAGAACCATTGGTGGCGTCTTCTCCTCCAAGCAAAGACTCCCCTAGCCCTAGCGTTTTCATCAACAAGCAACTAGCGCCAAAGAATTTCAGCCCTTGGGAGTTTTCAACAGGCCTTTGTCGCCCTCTTTCCATAGCCATTTCAGCCTCACGACAGCAATAGATTTTCAGCAATAAAGACCATCAAATCAACGTTTTTCCATAGCGTTTTCAGTAGTAGCAGAATTCAGCCATAAGTGTTTTTGGACAGCACTACAAGAACAACAGATTTCATCGGCCTCGCCATCCCCGTTGTCGTCATCGATCTAGCCTAGATTTGCATCAGTTACATGCATCCACTTTGTACCAGTTTGTGCAATCGATCGTAGACGACTCTTGCCAACGAGAGTGGGGCCTTCAGAGGAGGGTTTTACAACGTCTGGTGTCATATTCTCTTCTCTCTCTATCTCTCAGTCTCACACACTCTCATGCACAGTGTCCATTCACTTTGTTTTGTGTCCATTGCACTCTCTCACTAAAGGAACGGAAGGCTCTCCCTTCCGTAAGTAAAAGGAACCTTGAGCACAATTCGGAGCACTCATCTTGAGCAAAGTCCGATGTGTGATGGATGAAGGGTGGGAGTGGCTAATAAGTCCGGAGTCGAGACACGAAGATTCTTTCACAGAAAACTTGTTTTCTTTGTCAGATTCTCCTCGAGGATAGTGACACGTGGCAGGACGGTAGATAAAAATCCCTATAGACATGATTGCAATATAGATTAGTTAATTGGGCATCTATGAGGTCCTGATTGGATCTAGATGCGATTGCTAAATACGTTGCCGATTAATCATGGTCTGAGATTTGGAATGATTTTGAATGTGATTTTTCCTGTGATGTCTTGTGATGTCCTGTGATTGGTACATGTGCTAGATGTGTTGTGCCTAGTGCGTCGGTACTAACAGTCAATGTCTGCTAAGACAGTTTATGGCCTCTGTCTGTTTTGGAGCCGTAATCGAGGGCGATTACAATGCTTTCAAGAGGGAGGTATGTGACATGGTAGCAAACCCAAACAGTGACACGTGGCAAGCCGATACAAGAAAATCCCGGACAGCAGGCTGACATGGCAGGGCTGTCGTACGGAATCTTTGTGAATTGCGGCGGAAAAAAGCGGGCTGTATGGATCTGCGTTATTTGCGTTGGCTGAAAGTCATTGGCAACTTTTGGATATTAGCTTTTGAGTTAAAGGCTTTTGAGTTGAATGCTTTTGGGGCTCTACTTTTGGGCATCCCTTGTATCAATAAATAAGTAGGCAGGGTCTCATTTCTCAAAGCATCTGGACACAAAGTCTGAGAGTGAGCACCTACCACTCTCTTGTACTTTGAACACAGATTAATACAAAAAGAAATACCAAAAGGGCGCCAGTCTTTGGGGCCAATACCTCTAGGTATGGAACTGGGCCGGGTTGTGTCGACCTAATTGGGAATTGTGAATTGTTTTGAAGTGAATCTCTGCTGTGTGTCCGTAGAATCTTGACTTGGGGTGTCCAAGTTTGTTACACCATACATATTGACCAAAGCATTGCTAAGCACATGGTTCTCTAGTAGCCTGTGCCTAGCAATCCGATCGTGAATTCTCTTTTTCATGTCAATGTCTTGCGTTAGGCCACATGCCTTCAAGGTGCAAGCATATTTGGTTGCATCTAAAGAAAGGCATTTACCTTGCATCGGATGAAAATAGTGCATATTTTCTTGACCCTATTCTCTGCGATCAACACACTCCAGTAGATGACATCCCAGATCGAAAGGTCGTGAAGAACTCTTTATGCTTTCGTGAGGGTGACACATTTGGCAAACATATCGACCAAAGTACCAGTAAACACGACATGTTTCTCCAACAGGCCAAGACTAACAATCTCATTGCAAATCCTCTCATCATGAGACGACGACTCTGCCATGTCAATGTCTTGCATTAGGCCACATGCCTTCAAGGTGCAAGTGTATTTGATTGCATTGTAGCATAGATAATGTGTTGTTCTCTCTATAGTGGGTGCTCCTCAATGTGAAAACACTGTAGACAATAAATAACAAAGCAAACACAGTGACTCAGCAGTAGAACCTAAACAACATGAGACTACAAATGAACCAATACAGACTTTGGCATGGCAGTACACTCAGCTCCAAGCCCACAATCCATGGTAGAATGGGGGTGTCAAGGCTCAAATTTTTAGGGATGGTGCAGTCGTGATGTGCATGAACTCAAAATGCTAGACTCAAGACGCTCGACCATACAAAGTAGATGATGATCATGATGATGATGCTATCTCATGTTGGAACCAACCACACATATATGTATCATAAAGAGCCACCAACAACTAGCGAGATATCTCAACTGAGCTAAGCCTATCTACAAATTGTTGTGGTGGTGAGCTGACAACGGTGTCTCGTGGACCACCATCCGTATCACTTGCCATGTGTCATTGCCCAAGCCAGAGTACATCCAATGTTAACTCTCGCCCAACTGTAGCTAGCTATTTGTCCCGTGCCAGTGACACTGTAGCCCTGCTACATGCATTTGAAGAGAGGCCTTCATGAAAGTAGTGCAAATCTTCCTGACATGTTCTCTACGACACACTCCAAAAGATGACATCCCAGGTTGAAAGGTCGTGAAGAAGTCTTTGTGCTTTTGTGAGGGTGCCACATTTGGCATACATTCCAAGTTGAAAGGTCGTGAAGAAGTCTTTGTGCTTTTGTGAGGGTGCCACGTTTGGCATACATATCAACCAAAGCACCAGCAAGCACGACATGTTTCTCCAACAGCCCAAGACTAACAATCTGATTGCAAATCCTCTCATTATGAGACAGTGACTTGCATAAGGCTACAATCCTTCAAGGTGCAAGCATAGATGATTTCATAAGTAGAAAGGCCTTCACTTTGCATTCAGTGAGAACATCATGTAGCATCCTGACCCTATGGTTGTTGAGCATATGCTGCAATCAACCCACTCTAGGAGATAACATCTTGGACATAATGATCATCAAGAACTTGTCGTGCTTTTGTGAAGGGGCCACATTTGGCACACACATGACCAATGTGTTCCCTAAGTATGTGTCTTTCTGAGGGAACCCTGTTTGCAAAGCTTAGTATGTATCCTAGTGACTTGTACAAATCCTTCTTTACGGATTAGTGTTCTACAACAGCTCCTTGATTGTGAAGTCTCTCCGCCATGTCAACATCTTGCGTTGGGCCACAAGCCTTCAAGGTGCAATCATATTTGATCGCGTTTGGAGAGAGGCCAATGAAAACAACATAAAGATTCTTGTCCTTGCCCTTTGCAATCAAGGAATCTCAGAGATAACGTTTCAAAGAACAAAGTCATGAAGATCACAACAACAATAATAAGTCTTTGACCCTCAAATCAAAGTTGGGCAAGCTCCTAAAAGTTGAAGTCTCTAAGGTAAATAACCATGACTTTCTTGAATAGCTAGTACATGCATATGTTGACGTAATTTAACAATGTGTCCAAAAGTGCGAAAATTGCTTGTAAGGTTATTATGTTTGTGTACCTAAAGAATTGTAGATAGTACGCTCCTTCCTCTGGTTTCAAGCTTTAGCAATTAATCACTTTTGTTTGTTTTATCGCAAAGAGAGAATTTGTTGTACTCTTGCAATAAACTAACATGATTTTGCATTGTGATATTTAGGAACACAATCAAATCAGCGATGCACATTTAAGTGATGATCTTTTGGACAAACTTGGAAACAAAGATGATTTGAAGGTAATGTATATTTGTGGCATGTTTTTAAATTTCTATTGTAACTACACAATTATAATTGTGTGGCATGTCATCTAAGGGACACGTGTCATATGCTTTCTATTTCCATGGTGATATATATTCTAGTGGTCCATGCTTTGGAATTAATTGATAGTTTGTTGCATAAAAGTAGAGCAATTTTGTGCTTTTGTATCAAGCACACTTAAATTTAGCAAAGATTCATAGACTTGATAGTGTTGAGTGAGCAGCTATGGGACCAGCCAAGTGAAAGTGAAGAAAAAATTGTGAGCTTCCAACATGATGAAAAGATTGAGGTCTCACTTAGTATACACATTTTTATTTTATTTTTGTGTGTAAAAATAAATTTTGAAGTTCAATGAAATGCTAATTGATCAGGTTTTGGATGCGGACAAGTCAAGCAAGACCGAGGATGAAGGGCGTAACTTTCAACACAAGGAAAATAATGAGGTACATCTTTTGAATTACTCGTTCTTTGTTTTAGCATCTATAGTCCAACAATATTTTAAACATGTATCATGCATATTTGGTCTCAAAATACTCGACAAGGTTGAATTTCCTTATGCAGAAAAGTGGAGATATCCATGGTCAACAAATGTGTTTCATGCCATCATTAGGGCTTGTAGTCTCAAAGGCATGTGAAAAGAACAATGCCAAGAAGGACAATGATAATGTTGTCAATACCTCAACAATGGAGAATCGATATGAGAGAGAAAACATGCTAGTTGATGATCTAGTTCATGAATACCATTCGGTAATATATGACATGATGTGTTTGCGACTAGTGTTCATATGCTTTTTTTATTTGGTTCTTTTTTCAATATTCTTTTTTATTATGTATCTTGATTCTTCCTCTTAGATCGATATGACCGCTACTCTTGCACGAGAAGTGACACTTCGTACTAAAGAGGCTTTCAAGAAGAAACAAGACGGACTCATTCATGACAATTCTTCACATCTTGAAATTGTAAGTTGAATAGTATGGGTTGATTGTAAGTGACCTAGGGTATCTATTGATTTCTTCTATGAAACATGTAGGCTACTGTCATAAATGGTGATTTGGGAAAGGAAAACGTTTTTTTTTTGAACTCTAATCTTGTAAGATTCGAATTGAGTTTGTAAATGTACATTCTATTGTAGAGTACATTGGATTCTCAGAATTCGCCTCCCTATTCTGGCTCTTTCCTGCCTCTTTTATTCTGGTTTTGTCATACATCAAGAACGTCTCCACAACTGATTACTGGGAGACCGTTCAGAAAGTTATGCCTATGTGTTACATAATGGGCTTGACCCTGTGGTCTCTACATTTCCCCCCTCCCCAAACAAAGGAACAGAAGGGGTTACTGGGCAATAGAAGCATGATAATGCTTCATAAGGTTTACATGGGCAATGGTGATTGTACCTGAGCTTTCTCATTGGAGCCGATATGTATTGTTCCGCAAGCATGGTAAAACCCTAAATGGAACTAACCAACGGTGTAGTAGGGATTCACCGAGGCCTTGTCGTCGGACGGGGTAATATAGTACAACTTGGAAGCCTTCTGCATAGGTGATGTCGTGGCGACCTTTGTCATAGGTTTTCTTCTGACGAGCTTGGGCTTGTTGTAGGTTCCGAAGCATAGAGCTACGCAATAGGGGTTGTGACTGCTGTAGGTATCGCATCTGCTTTTGCAGGCGTGATCTGTAGGGTATGTAGACTGGGAGGGAATTGGGGGTCTCTGTCATACAATGCTCGGAAGGGGCTAACCGTGTGGAAGCTTGGACTAATGTATTATAGGCATGTATGGAAAAGGGTAGAACTTGATCCCAACGCTAGTGTAGAGGGGCAACAAAAGCTGCAATTACCTTCTTGATAGTGCGATTGAGATGCTCTGTGAAGCCATTCGTCTGTGGGTGATAAGGGGAGGCAAAGAGTTGTTGTATGCCGAGGGATTTGGCGAGAATAGCCATGACTTCAACTTTAAATTGTGTGCCTTGGTCAGACAACAATTGCCGTGGATAGCCATGACTGAATATCAGCTTTTGTGAAAGAGTGCTGGCAATTGTAGAAGCCGTGATATCGGGTATGGTTGTTGCCTCACACCAGCGTGTTAAGTATTCCGTGATTACTAAGCATGGCTGATTACCTGGGGAGACATAAAACAGGACATGATTAATAATACAAAACCGCTGCTGGTGATCATTCGGAATTGCACTGAGTATGCGCTGAATGATGGTTTGGACTTCAGGGTCGTGCTGCTGAAATGCAGCCATCTGTTCCAAGGAAACAGGTAGGCTGACTGTCATATTGGTGCATTGCATATCTGTATGCCCAGCTCGGAGAGACCATTTGCAATGAAATTGTGTACGCCTTTACAATAATGTAAATAGAAACGGTACTCTTGTAGAGCGAGTGCCCAACGTAGTAGCCGCCCGGAAGGATGGTGTTTTTGCAACAAAGGGATGAGAGGTTGATGGTCAGTTTCAACTGAGACTTGTGTGCCATGAAGGTATGGGTGGAATTTGGCGAATGCCCAGATGATGGCAAGGAGTTCTTTTTCGGCCGTGGAGTAATTAGCTTCGGCATGAGATAAGGAGCGGCTACTAGCAAAGGAAATTGGCCGCCATCTGCCCATCTCATCTTGTTGCAGCAGCACAACACCTAAACCCTGGTTGGAGGCATTTGCCTGGAGCTTAAATGGCTGCTGAAAATTTGGGTGTGCCAGTAGAGCAGCATCTTGGATTACCTGCTTTAGAGTGTCAAAGCTCTGCTAGAAAGCCGGACTCCACCGATATGTAGCATTTTTTTTTAGCAGTTGACGAAGAGGGTAAGTGATTGCAGAGAGGTTTGGCACAAATCTAAGGGAAAAATTTGCCATGCCCAAAAATCTTTGAAGTGTTTTGACACATGTGGGTGGAGGATAATTTTGGACGGCTAAGATTTTTGAGGGATCCATCTGAATACCTTCACCTGATATGACAAACCCCAAGAATTTAAGCTTGGAGGTGCCCCATTTGCACTTGCGGAGCTGAAGTTGCAGATGAAATTTTTGCACTCTGTTGAGAACCTCTTCCAAGACCTGTAGATGTTCCTCCCATGTTGGGGTATGGATGAGGATATCATCCAAATAGACGAGCAGCACACCCTTGAGAATGAGGTCGTGGAAGACTGAGTTAGCAGTTCGTTGGAATGACTGCAAGCATCTGAGAGGCCAAAAGGCATGCGTGTGATTTCATACAAGCCTGTAGGAGTTCTGGAAGCTGTTTTGTGAGCATCGCGAGGATTAAGGGGAATCTGCCAGTATCCAGAGGCTAAATCAAGGGAAGTGAAATATCTAGACTTGCCTAACTGGTCGAGGAGATCATCAATACGAGGTAACGGGTAGAGTTCATGAACTGTTACCTTGTTTAAAGGGAAAAAATCGATGCAAAACCTAAATGTGCCATCCTCTTTCTTCACTAAATGAGGCTCAAAAATCCAATCACTACGTGATGGCTGAATGATTCCCTTTTTGAGCATGTCTTGGACATCGTCATTAATCCTTTGCTGTTCCAATGGGGATCTCCGTCGAGATGCCATGCGGACTGGGGAAGCATCTCCCGTATTAATGGAGTGATGGACTGGGAGATTGATCATGGAGTCCTTTTTTGGTCTATGAAAGAGGCTAGGGTACTTGTATAACAGAGATCGAATGCTATGAGTGCGGGCAAATATATCTACTAATGTCTGTTGTGTCTGGACAAAGTTGCTGGACAAAGTTGGAGCCTCGTGAAGAACACATCATGGGTATGGGAAGCATTTGGGACAAGACTAAGTGCTGGCTATCAAATTGCAAACGGGCCTGAGTTTGATGAACCAATCATAATCGAGAGTTAAAAGGAATAATTGACGCGGCAATACATAAAAATCATGTGTGAATGTCTTGTGTGATACATGAAAGGTGCAATGGGCTATAGTGTGAGATTGATACACTTCTTTATTATCTCCAAACAATACATATATAGGAGTGGTTGTGCTTGTGGAGATGCCTAGATGCTCTACCAAATTCTGGCTAATAGAGGATATGGTGCTACCTGAATCTAAAAGTGCCTCATGAGGTGTGTCCTGTACCTGTACCAGCATTGAACACACCATGCGTCCGGAAGTCGCCGAAGCTTGAATCTGCGGGGGGGTGCCCTTCCATCAGCCACCCGCTCAGATGTTTTCTGGAAGTGTTGCTAAAGTCGTTGCATCAGCTAATTTTACTTGATGATTAGCTCGTAGTCGTCAATAGTGCTTGCGAATATGCCCATAATTGTTGCAGTAGAAACATTTTGTGCGGCCTTGTGCATCTCAAACTGGCAGGTCACGACAATTACCTTCTTGGGCATTTTGGACGTCGATGTCCATGGGGGTCGGCTGATGATCAACCACTTGCCATGGATGAACTCGTTGTGCAACCAAGATGTTATTTTCCTCACTGTTTGCTGTACTATCAATTCGTTGTGCAATCTGGATTGCAGCATGAAAGGAAATTGGGCCTTGATCACGAACTCTGCGGGACAAATCATTGATGAAGGCGAGGCCAAAGGAAGAACAACTTCATTTCTTCAGACATGGTGGGATTAGCATGCAGCAATAGTTGATTTAGCTCAACTTCAAATTGTGCTACTGGTTCCAATTGTTGCTGCTTGAGTGTATTCAATTGCTGGAGATCAGTCTGTGTGACATTTTTATTAGCAAAATTTTGAATCAATAAAGACCTAAGATTTACCCAATCTATTTTGATGACATCATCTTGCTGGACAAACCATGTGGCAGCTACGCCTTGGAGTAGAGTGCGAGCCTCCATCGCCTTGCGAGTATCTGGCCATTGTTGATAGCTAGCAACATTCTCAAAATGATCCAACCAAGTCAAAACATCTTCTGTTGGAAGGCCAGAAAAGGCTTTGGGACGCACTTTGGGGTTAGGTTTATGTGTGTGTGAGCTTTTTGTAGATAGATAACTGAGGAGGGACTGATTAGTATGGTTGATCTGAACCAGCATGCTAGACACAGCTTGGAACATTTGTTCCATTGGAGTTTCATGGGAAAACTCTGGATGCATCGAGGCATCCTCATAATGTGGGCTTTGAGGAGAACAGTGAGCCAGTCGGGGTGAAATCAGGTGACTCATGAGGGCAACGAAGTGAGGAAATATGACCAGAGGTCGGCTGTGCAAGTTAGCAGGTAATGTGAGGAGCAGAGAACTGCTGCGTGATGTAGGGTAGGTAACCCCGTCAACTCCACCAATGTAGAGTACACTGGATTCTCATAATTCACCTCCCTATTCTGGCCTTTCCTCCCTCTTTTATTCAGGTTTTGTCATACATCAAGAACTTCTCCACAACTAATTACTGGGAGACTGTTCAGGAAGTTATGCCTACATGTTACATAATGGGCTTGACCCTGTGGTCTCTACACTATAATATAAAAGTGTGCAAAAACATACAATAACAAAACTTTTACACGTTTTTTTGCATTGCAGGAGGTAGAAGTGGACTCAGAGAAGAGGACACGTACCAAAGGGCTTGGAAAGAGTGTGAAGAAAAAGGTTATATTTGTTTATATTGTTAGTAATGTTACTTCTCTCATTTGGATATTTGATGTTAAATGAGCATTGTATTTTAGGCCTTGAAAGATATTACAAATGCTATTGTTGAGAGGCCCAAACAAACAAACAAACAATACACAATGGTGAGAACTTATCTTTTTGAAATCGTAATAGAATATTCATTACATAAGTGGCAAGTTTCTTGCAGGTTCCGCATGTTTCTATTATAAGGGCAAGATGTGAGCGACTTGTAAGAGCTCCTTCAAGATATAGAGATTGAGAAACTCTTTTTTTCACACATGCTTTTGGTCTTTTTGTTTTGGTTTTGTAAGACTTTCTCTATGTATACATGTTGCCTTCATAAAAGAGATAATATGTCTTCAAGATTTCTACTTATCGATCTAATATGAGATGGCCTTTATAGAGACAATACTGTTGTTGCATCCTTTTTTGGGCTTTGTAATTTTTGTGTTGCACTATAATATAGAAAACATATTACCATGAAAAGTGTTTTCATTGGTTTGGTAAAGTTTGTCTTACATTTTTGTTGCTTAAAAATATATTTTTGGCTTATATAAACTTTTTGGATTGGTGCATTTTACCATTGTTATCACAAAGACAAAAGTGGGAAAAAAGAGACTGAGACAAGCAAAACATAAAGATGTTCAAATATGGAAGCTTTCATATTATAAACCACCTTCAGAGGTTTGCAATCTTAATTTTCATTTAGCTGTTCTTTGTTATGTGCTTTGATTGTATTCCTTATGATACATCAGCTTTATGTTACTTTGTTTGGTCTTTCATAGATCAACATTACAAGAAAGTGTAGTGTGGACTTTGATTTGCTATCAGAAGAGGACAAGGAAATGATCATCATGAAGTATTTAGATGAACATGATGTAGATGCTATGCATGGAAATTTTCCTTCTAAGGTAAAGCAACTACAAAAAAAGGAGAAGGTACATTTTGTGGATCTAAAGGGGTCTTCTACATCAAATAGTTTCATGTTGGATACAATAGTTTCTTGGATAATTGCATCAGGAAAGGTCTTTATCGACCAACACGTGGGACTCGTTGCCACACAAGATGTAATTTGTCTATATTAATCCTTCAAATTTGAACTAAGGGATTAACTTGAATGAACATCTTAATGGATCTAATATAATTCTTCTTGATAGAAGATGAAGAATATTACTTCAAACTATCAAATGTTCTCACTATGTGCAATGGAAAATTGATGAAAGTTAAATGTGCTTTGTAGATGGCTTAAAAGTGTCATGCTCGTTATTCTCTTCAACTTTCTAGTTTTTGTAGCAAATTATCTAGATTTGACAATCTCTACATATGCAAAATGGTTATCTACAACTTATTGAAATACATAGAAGGGATCCTTGAAATAGTTTGACCTTGAAATGAACATAAAAAAAGAGAATTATAATAGCCTCATCTTGTATACATGTAATTATGAGCATGTGTTTAGAGAATGATGTGTAAGTGTGAACATAGGAGCTAAGGCTTTTTGTTGTATGTTGTATTGACCTAGTTCTTTTTTGATACTAGTAGTCTTGAATGTACAATGAGCATGTTCTTTCGGAGAGGATGTCCATTGCTCAAAACATTCATATCTTGTATGGGATTTTGTTGCATGTCGTATTGACCTAATTTTTTTTGCTACTATTAATAACACGACTATATGCAATAAGTTTGTATCATCTCTTATCACTTGAGACATGCATAGAAAACATAGGTACACTCTCACCTAATAAAAAGGAAGATGAAAACTAACAATTAGGATGCAACACAAATATTTCCAGGTCTTTACTCCATGTAAAGTTTAACAAAGATGATGCAAACAAATATACTTCTCCACTGTTTATTCTACTTTATAGCTTCTCTCTATTTTCATGAAAGGAGAATATACTCTTTAAAGAAAATATTATATATATATATATATTCATGATTGGATGAAGATCAATGCACCAAAATGCATTGGCACCTCTTTAATAGTTGAAGGAGAGAATTGCACTCGAACAAAATGGATTTAGTTGTTTCACATTGTATCAAAATGTTAAAGGTATCTTATGCACTCAATTTCAATCTCTCTCTCTCTCTCTCTCTCATATATATATATATATATATATATATATATATATATATATATATATATATATGAGAGAGAGAGAGAGATGCTATATGTTTCTTACATTGCTTAAATTATAGAAATTGAGCTTGCAATAAAAGAAAATAAATATTTTTGTGAAATTAGCAAATGGAAAAGTCATTTAATAATTATGTAAGAAAGCTCTCATTCACATCATAAGAAAATCGCTTTTCTAATCATGCTAATGTAGTGTTTCTATCCTAAGAAAAGTGTTATTTGATTCATTAAAAGATCTTATGAAATATTCTCATGTTAATTTTTATCAATAAAAACTACTTTTCTTAACATGTAAAAGCTTGTTTCTCATCATTGAAAAATTGGTTGAAGGATTCTTATCATGTGAAATTTTATTATCATGTGAGTAGTTTTCTCACAATAGTCTCTTTTTACTGGCATGAAATGTGTGAAGAAAAAAATTGTGACATGAGAAAAATCATTTCCATACAAGAACTTGGAAATTCATAGTGAGTTCTCTGAAGGGTGCTAGAATATGCACACTACATCTATGAAAATTGAATTTATACCCTGTTTTCTCTTCATGAGAACTTGTCTAAAACTTCTCGTGTATATATATAGGAGAATGAGGGGAGGTTGGGCAGACCTACAAATCCTCCACGACCAAAAAATGAAGGATATGAAAATGACCATCCAAAGTGAGTGGGGAAAATGACCAAGCAGGTCTAAGTGGGCAAGTGCTGTGCAAACCCTATGTGTGTGCCTGAGATCCCTGTCCAGCAGGTGTACGGGTGGCCAACCCACAACCAAGGTCCAGTGCACGTGAAGTGTGTGAGCTTGTATGCAGGGTGCAAAGCATCCAGGGATGAGAAATCCAGAGAGAGAGAGAGAGAGAGAGAGAGAGAGAGAGAGAGAGAGAAGCTATACTTACTATTTGAATAAAGAAATGAATAATTGCAAGCATGAGTAAAATCGATTTCATAATTTACATACACTTAAAAGAAGAACAACATGACACATGTCCGCCTACTTAAAACCTTTGTTGTCAATGAAAAAATTGAAAAACAACTTTGATAAATTTTTGAATGTGTCATATTTTGAAATGGTCCCTAGTTCAAAGGACTGCAAGGTGTAAAATAGGCTTTCATCACAAAGAGGGGACCAAACTCAAATCATTTTCAAAAGTAGTTGGAAGAAGGGACCATGGTAATGTGATATCCATCCATCGAAAGAGACAAAACTCAAATCATTTTTCAAAATAGGTTGAAGAAGAGACCATGGCGATGTGGCATCCATCCATCCATGTACAACCAACGGCCCAAATGATGCACCAATTTCATGCCACAACCCTATGGCCTTCTACAAGCCCAAAATTCAAGGCTTTCCTCTCAAAAGTTGAAAAAGAGAAGGTGAATGGGACATTGAAAGGAAAAAATTCAAGGGTTTCCTCTCAAAATTTGAAAAAGAAATTTTGTGGAGAAATTGTGAAAAGTAGACCATATGGCATTGTCATTCAATGAAGTCTAGTCATGGGCTCAAGGGCAGGGAACTAGCGACACGAATTGCGAGGCCATCTAGGCCCATTTGGAGGGGTGGGTTCTGGGGGGGACAATGGTCTCGATTTACACAAGACGTAAACTCAAGGCAAAAAATAGGGAGGACGACGCACTTGGTGGGGGGAACCATGAGGTTGGATGAGGCTGGATGGCAGTAATTATGGCAAGGAGGGAGGGGGGGGGATGTCAAATGAGTGTAAGCAAAGGGGGTTTGGCCACGAGACAAGTGATGGGAGGTATGTCATGTGTGGTGTGTGTGGAGTTTAGTGGGGAGGGGGAAAGGGTTTTCATGCCCGCAATTCGCAATTGCATAGTGGATACAAGTACGATGCGCAACACAAAGAAGGTTGCAAGGCATGGGAAATGAGGGGCACTTACTCCACACATCTGCCCAAGAAGGGTGGTTTGTCTGCTGCAAGGGCTAGGAGAGGGGCCAAAGCACCATCTGCATCGAGAGCCATGTGGTCCAATGTATCATGTGTTCACATTGAGCCATAGGTTTCTCCCATGCATTCGTTGATGAATGGGCGCCTGAGTTTATATGTTAGTGCCCGAGTTTGCAATGTTCAATTTGTGCACATTTGTTATATGTGTAGTCTTCAAAGAAAGACCAAGGCATAGCATGAAGGACTCAAGATCCCTACACATAGACAAGAAGGCTTCAAACGCCCAAGACATGAAACCAAAGGCCACATAGAAGAAGCCCATAGCTCCAAATAACATGGATTTCATATTCACGTGATCACGGAATTTTTTGGTGTATTCACAGGTTTTGTTCACAAAATTGCCAAATCCAAAAAATTCACATTTCATAGGGTAGACCTGCTGAGGTGACCTAGTAACACACTGATCCGAGCCTATCACAAATTTTTTGGTTACTATATTTTGTTGGTTTTCCGTGCTTCTAGAGGTTTACAATAAAAGAAAGAGTGAGAACAACCTCTTGGAAAAATTCAAAAAATGACTTGATGGGAATTTTTCCTTGACTAGTTCATAGGGGGTGAAAGGTAGAACCTAGTGGTAAAGGGAAGGGAAAATATGTAAATGTGAAAAGAAAAGATATGATGTGTTTGTGGAGCCATGCACCCATGATTCAAAGGTCATGAGGGGCCCATATCGTCATAAATTGGTGCCCCCATGGAGGAGTTCTCAAGCAGCGCTCTGCCAATCCTATGAAGGAAGGTCCATCAATTTCTCCAAGACTTCTACTATGGTCTTCCCAAGAAGCTCGAGAGAAGAAGCGTCTTTATCAACAAATTGCACGTATGCGGGTAAAGAGAGTTAACTACATACACCCTTCTTTGCTTCAAGGAAAATCTTGTAGTCATCAAGTCCCTACGTCAAAGCATTGTGTTGAGTGCTTCATGGCTAGTGTAAAGACACTTGCTTTGAAGCCTCGACTTCAGGTGGTGAAAGCACTCTCAAACTCGGGTATTAACAAGTTTTTGGAGGGGGAGCTACACATCAATGGTGTGCGGTATTGGCAAGAGGCTACATATGGTGATGCAGTCCAACTACTACTAGTAAGAAGGCTCGAGGTGGTTGAGAAGGTAGCCATTGAACCCTATGAACTCTACAAAGCTGAAGATGTTCACACCAAAGCTAGGCTAATCACTCGTGAGCAAATTCTTCGCATCTCTCAAATGGTGGGATCCAAGAGAGCTGAACTTCAATGAAGTGCTTCATGGAAGTTTGTAGTTAATGCACAAATGAATAATCCCATTTTCTATCACTTCCAATCAGTTCAGAATATTAGGGTGAATGTGCGCATTGATAGAAAGATTTTTTTCCAACAAAGATTGGTCTTCTATCTTGGAGCTGAGAGGTTGAGAGAGATATTTTTGTCCCCTGACCCTGTAATATTTCCTATTTTGGAGTATAATGTATCTTTTGATGTTCACATCTTCATCTTGCTTTAAGCGCACTCCATGAATCATAGGGATTTATATGGACCTATCCAACCTCTTGCTAGACAAACTGTGCATATAATAGCTAGCACAAAGCTTAGGTTCCAAAATGTCATAAGGAATTTACTAGGCCCTTTTCGTCTAGCTGAGATTAATGCATCTATCAATCCATTTATTATACCCTTAATAAGATATGATTTGAGCCTATACGTTTTCATCTTTGTGTTGTATTGAGAGGAAGGCAACCCATCCTATCATGGCTTTCCCTAATTTTTTTGGGCGTAGTGGGGAAAATGCTGGGGATTTTTTGGATAACTTGGAGATGTCTTTTCTTGTCTCTGGGAGGGATGACGAAGCATTGAAATTGAGAGCTTTTCCTTTGGTGCTCAAAGAAGAAGCTAGGGTATGGTTCAGGCTCTCAATCCAACCCAAAGAGCTGAATGGGAGGGATTGAAGGCGGCTTTCCTACGAAGATTTCAATGAGCCAATTCGGCAGAAGAACTATGGCAACGGCTTCTGGCCCTTCATCAAGTTGACCCTCATGGTTATGCAACCTATGAGGAAGGTTTTCTAGAACTTTGGGGGCAATGGTCAGACTCACTAAACCCTGGTGAATGAGCGAGCTCCCAATTGCCTCCAAAAGGATCGATTTATCTCAGGTTTGTACCCCTTGCTAAGGGAGAAGGTAAAGAGAAAATTTCCAAATACTTTTGAAGATGCCTTAAAGATTGCTAGGGAAAAGAATCAAAAGATTCTCTATCAAGCCCAAGCTGGCCAGCTAGCTTTGGGAGGCGATATCACAACTATGGAAGCTTCTCACGTACCTCCAAATGTGCCTAATGCACCAGACCTCAATAGAGGTCAACAAGAAGATATGCTCCAACAAATAAACAATCTCACAAACCAGCTAGAGGGTTTGAGAGTAAATCTTGTGCAGGGTGCAAGAAGGCTTATTGAGGAGAATGGTGGGAATCGGCCACCAATACGACGTCAAGCAAGGGAAATTTTGTGTTACAATTGTGGGGAAAATGGCCACGGCATGTATAATTTCCCTCATCCCAGAAGATATGACTACCTTGTCATCAGAGGTCCTAGACAACAAGTAAGTCCTCCCTGTGCTAGAGCTCAAGCACAAGAGCAACCGCAACCTCAAATTTTGCAGCCACCTC
This sequence comes from Adiantum capillus-veneris, assembly GCF_014529385.1. Taxonomy (NCBI): domain Eukaryota; kingdom Viridiplantae; phylum Streptophyta; class Polypodiopsida; order Polypodiales; family Pteridaceae; genus Adiantum; species Adiantum capillus-veneris. The sequence continues at coordinate 127,228,691 of NC_140954.1, read as the reverse complement.
GTGCTCAAGCTCAAGTCCCTGCTACTCAACCAAATGTGAGAATCATAAGGATGGAGGAGGTCGTCAAGTGCAGAAGCAACCACGAAGAAATAGCTAAAGGGAAGATGAAGATAGATGAAGTGGCTACAATGCCTATCAAGCGTGTGCGTGTCCAAGATGAAGTAAGTAAAGAAACAAGCAAGGATGCAAGCAATGAAGCAAGTACATCTCGGGAAACTAAAGATGAAGCCAAGAAGAGAAAGACCCGTACTAGGTTTCAAATTGACATCTCTGATTTCCCTATGGGATCTCGGACACAACCTTATGACTTGACAGCTGTGAGTTCTCAAGGACCAAAGATTACTTGGCCACAACTACTTCATATCTCCCCAAAGCTACGACGACAGTGGTCAAAAATGGTGAGCACGAGGGCAAAGCGAAGTAAGCTAGTAAGTGTAATCAAATCCTATGGTCTCAAGGATATAGTGCCTTTGGTGGAGGCTCAAATCAAGGGACAACGGATTCCAAAAACTTACATTGACAGTGGAGCAGAGGTTTGTGTCATGAAAGAAAATCTAATGCATCAATTGGGTTTAGAGGTAATGGAATCATCAAACTTTAGGGAAAAAATGGACAATAATGTCTCTGTCACTTGTGTGGGTGTAGTGAAAGCTTTGAGAGTTTCTGTTTTTGGAATCACTAGAGAGGTTGATGCTTATGTGATGCCAGTGAAGGGAGAAGGATACCCCCTTAATTTAGGACGACCTTGGCTCATGGGTATAGGAGCTCGGCAAGATTGGGCAACAGGAGACTTGGAGTTGAGGCCTCGTGTGGGTGGCCATAGTCGGAAGGTGGTTTATAACTTGAAGAATGGGCGACAAGAGAACCTTGAACTAGAGACGTCAGCTGATGAGTGGAGCTCAAGTGGATGCTCCTCATCCATGGACGAGGAAGAGAGTTCAAGTGAAGAGAGTGATAGCACTCTTGAAGTCATGGGCGTCACCATAAAGGAAACTACCTCATCAAAAGACAACCCAAGGATCCAAATGGAGAATGTGTGGGATGCCAGCCTAGAGAAGATGTTATCCAAGGATATAAAGAGAGAAGAATGGGAGGGTTATGTAAATGTTCTTAAGAAGCATGCATCATTGTTTATTTTTGATTACACTCACATTACAGGTGTCACTGCAGTGAAGCATCATATCCATCTAAAAGAAGGGAGCAAGCCAGTGGTACAAAAACTAAGAAGATTAGGAGTTGTGCAACAAAATGCACTATTGTCCGAGGTGAAGAGACTCTTAGAAGCAATATTCATATACCCAGTAGAAGATTCATAATGGGTCTCCCCAGCAGTGGTGAGGCCAAAGAAGAATGGTAAATGGCGAGTGTGTGTGGATTACAAGCCACTAAATGCTGCAACAAAAAGGGACCACTTCCCTCTCCCATTTTAAGATGAGATTCTAAATGAAGTAGCAGGCCATGAGCGATACACAGTGTGTGATGGCTACTTCGGCTATTTTCAAATACGCATTGCAGAGGAGGACCAGAAAAAGACTACTTTCATCACACCATGGGGCTGTTTTGCATTTCAAGTCATGCCTTTTGGTCTCACCAACGCTCCAACCACCTTTCAACGATTCATGAATATGGTCTTCCAACCTTACTTTGGTAAGTCCATAAGGGTTTTCATAGATGACTTTTGTATTTAAAGCTCCAAAAGTATGCATCTCGGCAAGATTGATGAAGGATTTACTCGTTTAGCTAAGCTGGGTGGACAACTAAACAAGAACAAATGTCACATTGGGGAAAGCAAGGTTACACTATTGGGGCATGTAGTGTCCATTGATGGAATCGAGGTAGATCCTGAAAAGATAGAAACATTGCTAAATCTACCTTCCCCAACTTCCATCAAACAATTAATCTCTTTCTTGCAAAAGCTAAGATATTTGAGTAGATTCATACACTTACTCTCCCAAGTGATATCTCCTCTACAACAGCTGACTCGTCAAGAGACTCTTGTTTGGAGTGAAGAAAGTGATGGGCATTTTAGAGAGATAAAAAAAATGTTAGGGTCACTCCCTGTAATCCTCCAACGTTGTTGGGAAGAAACATTCTTTGTAAACCCTAGTGTGGGAGAAGAAGCCATTGGTGTTGCCCTCCTACAAAAAGATCCAAAAACATCCTTTATGAGGCTTGTGTATTTTGCTAGCCGCCTCATGGAAAACACAGAGAACGCCTACACCCTGATGGAACAGCTAGTGTTAGCCCTCATGTTTGCGGTAACCAAATTTCGGCCATACTTGCTGCCAAAGAGGTTTGTAATTATCACTGTGGAGGATATGTTTCCCTATGCACTACAACATATGGAAATCTCTCACAAAATAGCAAAGTGGGTGGTGCGACTTCAAGAGTTTGATTATACAATACAGGTTGAAAGAACAACTCGACCATGCTTAGCCGACATTTTAACAAACAAGTGCTATGAAAAAGTTTTCCATTTGAAGAGAAGGGAACTTGCACCACCTCCAGCTCTAGAGGCTCTGGTCAATGCTTATAGCCTCTACTTTGATGGAGCATACAAGAGAACCAAGGATAAGGCAGCTACTGCAGGCATCGTGGCCTTATCTCCATTGGGAGAGAGAATCCATGGTGAAGGGATCACTCTAGAAGATGTCCACTCCAACAATGAAGCAGAATATCAAGCTCTAATTCATGGCCTTTGTTGGTGCCTGGATAATTCAATTGAGAGATTAAATGCTTTTGGTGACTCCATGCTTTTGGTAAGGCAAATGCAAGGTACGTGGGATTGCAAAAATGCCAGTCTCTCTACTAAAATGAGAGAAGCCAAAGCTGTTATGAGGAGATTTAGGGAGGCACAAGTACATCATGTGCCAAGAGACCAGAACAAGGATGTAGACCACCTAGCATCATGGAAGTTAAATGAGTCAATAGTGGGAGCAGTGGCCATCAAACTTCCACTTCAGCAAGGCAAGGAGGACTTAGAAGATATTATGCACATTTTGGAGCAAGGAGAGGCTCCTAAACACTTGAATGCAGGGGAAAGGCAATGGTTAGCTAGGAAGGCTACCAGGTATTGCATAGTAAATGATAATTTGTATTGTCTTGGTAAGGATGGTGTGCTTAGGAGAGTGCCTTTGAAGAGTGAAATTATAGATATTTTAAAAGCTTGTCACGATGATGTGTGCGGAGGACACTTTGCACACGACATCACTAGTAGAAAGGTTCTACAAGCTGGGTTTACTTGGCCAAGTCTTCATCGTGATGTCAAATACTGGTGTCAAACATGTGATAAATGTTAGAAAGCAGGACCACGACGGCTCATAGCTGAACCTCAGAACCCAATAAAGGTATATGGGCGCTTTGAGAAGTGGGGAATTGATGCCATAGGGCCTCTACCACGCACTCAATCGGGTAAAGAGTACATCATTATGGGAGTAGACTACATGACTAGATGGGATGAGGCTATTCCAACCAATAGAATTACTGCTAAGGATGTGAGTCAGTTCATCTTTGACCACATCTGTTGCCGGTTTGGCACCCCTCTTGAAATACTATCTGATAGAGGACCAGGTTTTAGAGCAGACTTGGTAGGAGAACTCATGCAGAAGCTAAATATTCAGCATCAACACTCTACTCCTTACTACCCTCAGTGAAATGGCTTGGTCGAAAAGGTAAATGGAATCATTTGCAAAATTCTCACCAAACAGGTACATGCCAGGCTCCAAGATTGGGACAAACACCTAAATGGAGCTCTATGGGCCTATAGAACCTCCTTCAAAACCTCATTAGGGTACACACCCTTTCATTTGGTTTATGGAAAGGAGGCGCTTTTGCCCATTGAAGTGAAGTTAACAAGTATTCGAATATTGGGTAGCCAGGTAGGCTCTCAAAAGGAGAAAGTACATCAAAGGATCATGGATATAGAGAGGTTGCAATTGGATCGTGAAGAATCTATCAACCACTACTCTCAAGAAGAAGAGAAGCGCAGAGAAAAGTTCAACAAAAAGCTAGCATCTAAAGACATCAAAAAGGGATCTCTAGTGCTTCGATATGACAATCGCTTCGACACTTGTAAGGATGGAAAGTTTCTTTTTCGATGGGAAGGCCCGTTCTTGGTCACCAAAAAGTTCAAAAATGGCTCATACAGACTTCAAGACATTGACGGTAAAGTGCACAACACTAGGACAAATGGATGGCGTCTAAAGCCTTATCACATCAGAATAAGGTCAACCCAAGATCAAAGAAAGTAGGCCATAGGCATAAATACCTCTAGCCAGGTTTGGTGGGGCTATGATCCCAGCGTATCACAAATTTTTTGGTTACTATATTTTGTTGGTTTTCCTTGCTTCTAGAGGTTTACAATAAAAGAAAGAGTGAGAACAACCTCTTGGAAAAATTCAAAAAATGACTCGATGGGAATTTTTCCTTGACTAGTTCACAGGAGGTGAAAGGTAGAACCTAGTGGTAAAGGGAAGGGAAAATATGTGAATGTGAAAAGAAAAGATATGATGTGTTTGTGGAGCCATGCACCCATGATTCAAGGGTCATGAGGGGCTCATATCATCATGGATTTAGAGCCATATGATGATTCAAACAGATGGGACCCAGGTGGAAGACTTGGTAAAGGAAGGAAACAGACACATGATTTTGGATTTTTTAAAAATACTTCCACTCCGATCCAAGAAAAGTTGTCTTCATCAAAGTTGTAGTTGATGAGCTGGAGATTCTGACCATATGTTTTTTTAAATTTTTGCATCTACGGTCTAGGAGATATGGCCAAAATGGCGGACGGCAGTTTTTTCAAATGTGGTGGAGACCACCCCCTCTACCTTTACACACACACCCTTCCTTTTCCACATTGAGTCCTGCTCTAAAAATCAGCCATTAATCTTCTCACCCTCTCCTCCTTCCTCCTCTCTCTCAAGCTCATAAAACCATCACAAATTCCTCTTCTAATCACCTCTCAAATCATGCTTAATCTTGTTGTAATTCATAAGTTTTCATTCAACCCCTTTCTATTATTACTAGATATGCCTTGATTTTATGTAGATTCTTTACATTTTAAAATAAGGAAGCTCTTGGACTCAAGCTATGGAGGAAGGAGTGAAGACAACACAAGTGATGATGGAGCCAATTAGTTGCAAATAGGTCAACAAATCACTTGGAAGGAGCTTCTTCATTGGTGGAATGTCCCTAATCAAGCTTCATTTGTACAAATTGCACTTGGATCTAGTTAACCTCACTCCTAATCACTCTCTTGCCTATATAAAGAGCCCCCCCCCTTTGTAATTTCAAGTCTCCCTCAGCCTCATTGAGTCTTTGTATCACTCATCATGAGCCCATAAAGCTCATTCATTCACTCTATTCTTTGCACATTCTAGAGTGCAAATTGTTTATGCTAGTAACCTCCCCTCCTCTTACTTATGTTAATTAAGAGAGATCTTTTATGTGTGTGTGAGAGTGCTTGATGTGATTTTGGCTAAATCTTGAGTTGTTGTTTAGTAATCTACATGCTATTTGTGTTGGGAGTGCTTGAAGTTATTCATTCCTTGTATACACATTGAGGTTAATGCTTCATTCATAGTGATAGCTCTCTAGCTCTCTCTCTCTCTCTCTCTCTCTCTCTCTCTCTCTCTCTCTCTCTCTTTGCGTAGCGGTCCTGGTCCACGCTTCCAAGACTAGGTGGTGCCCTCATCTTATTTCCCTTGTGGCGCAATGGAGTTTGTTTTGGTGTAGAGGCCGCCATTCCAAATTTCCTTCGTCAACACAAAAAGCCCAACGGGCCAGACTAGTAGCACAGCGGGCCAGTCGGGCACGCAAAAAAGGCTGTCAACCCCGCCTAATGGCCCGATAGGCTACAAAATACTATATATAGGGGGTCGTGGGGCTAACTGTTCACGAAGATTTTCTTTGCAGGCAAGCCAAAAGAGAGAGAGAAACAAGAGAAAAGCGTTAGTGTTGAGAAAAACTGAATTGCAAAGAGAAAATCGTGGTTCCTTGGCACTTTTGAAGTTGTTTTGAATTTTATGAAATTCATAAATTTGTTCTAAGAACTATTTTGCTTGTGATGCATGTGTCATTAAATGTTAAGAGCGCCTGCTTGCAGATGGACTAGGTGTACTAATGTGCGCTCTTAACATCTAACTTGTATAGAAGTTTGCATTGTAGCATGATATCTGCAAATGATCAGTTTTTTGAGCGGGTTTGTTGTTGCTAAGCTACAAGGAAAATTTGTTTTTGTTAAATGCCTTGAGAGCCCATTGCAGATGGCCGAGAGATTGGCTAGGTCTACTGATGTGCACTCAAGCATTTAATGTGTGTGAGAGTTTGCTTCTTAGTACTATACAAATGGTCGATATACTGACAAGGTCTATTGATTCCAAGCTATGAAGTGAGCTCTATTTTTGTTAAATGCCTTGATAGCCTTCTGCAGATGGTCGATATGTTGACTAGGTTTGTTGCAGTGCCCTTGAAGCATTTAACATGTGTCATAGTTTGCATCTTAATGCAATATCTGCATATGGTTAGTATACTAGCTAGGTCTGCTGATGCCAAGCCACAACGCAAACTTGTGATTTTTGTCAATTCTTCACGAGATGAATGTGAATTTTTGTTTTGCATGTTGTGATTCATAGGTGTGATGGATGTGTGTACATTGACAGATGGTCGATAAATTGATCCGGTCTGTCATTGGAATACATTGCGTCATCCTATTGTTTTCTATCTTATGGCATGGTCTTGTTTGATTGAAACTAAACGTTTGTGCTCGTAAAGATTTTATTTGACCATCTAATTTATTCACTTGAAAATGTACATGTTTGTGTTTGTAAAGGCCGTATTTGTCAAATATTTAGTATAGATTGATGGTGACGCTTACTCTTACCGGTGAAATCAAGGAATCCATTTGTATCAAGCTAATACAACTCATTAGATGCCTATCGCCCAGTCATATTGAGATTTGTAAAGAATGAGGATGCAAGAGAGCTACACAAGACAAGCACAAAGCACACAGAGATGGAAAGCTTCTTCTTCTTCTTCACAGAAAAGAGAGTACAAAATGACTAAGTGCTAAAGCTGAAAAATAGCACATATGTACATGCGGTCACTAAGTGTGAACTCGCTAGAAGAGTACTAGGCTGGCACTATAAGTGTAGTCCAGCTGTATAATCACTAGCAGAGATCCTCCGTGTCGGTCACCTAACGCGCCAGTGAGTAAATGCCGTAAGCGGCCAAGACCCGTAGTGGATGCCAGCTCAAGGTGTAGAGCTCGACATCTCAACAAGATTGTCATATCAGATTTGAACCGATGGGAGCAGTTAGTAGGCGAGGTGGTACGCATAGTGAAGAAGAACCACATAGGATCTTATGGAGCTACCATCAAGAATTTTGTTACTAGCATTGTGGGCAACATGCCTACATACCTCGTTGACCTAGGCAACACTAAACCAGATGAAATATATGTCTCCAAGATGGAGCACTTCCACACAAAATGGAAGATAGAGAAAGAGAGGTCCAAATGGGAAACGACCATAGACACCCAAACGGTCCTGAGCAAAAGAGCTCTCAAGGAGTTGGACCAACAATCCACTGAGCAAGAAGGAGAAGTACCCAATGCGCTAGACGTCTCGAAAGGCTCACACTTTCCGCACACCAAATACATGTCTTCTTGTAGTATGACCATTGGGATGCTTGCAGAGGCCATCATCAAAGAAAGTAAGTTTGGCTCTGGAGCTTATGGTATTCTTCATAAGTGTCATATTGAAGGTGTCGCTTGGTTTCCAGAAGGCATATATTATTGTGCAAAGCAATACCTTGGTAGTTGAAGGTTTCAACAAAAGTATTTTTCTCAGGAGGCTTTGATTGACCTAACCCACAGGGGCATAGTGCATGCCATTGGGCACACAAGGAAGGAGCCTTGGGTGTTGCTCTTCCCCTTCTTTAATGGGGGAATCCTTGGAAACATCATGTAGACTAATCTGCAAGGATTTTTTATTCACGTCTTCACGACTTGTTTTTTGTTAATAACACTTGTGAACATGTTATTAACTTGTTCACAAGGTAACATGTTCTCAAGATTACAGGTTGCAAGCAACCTGGTAAATGGCCAAAATCTCACTGGGATTTTCATGTTTCCCGGAGGACCCGTCGGGAATCCCAATTAGCGTGGCGGGTCCCGCAGGGGTCGTCAGATAACGGTGGACTGCGGATTTCTATATATATTGGCCCCAGGGGGCCCCTTGGGAAATCATTTTCCACACACTCTCAGGTAAATTTCTAGCTAGAGTGAGTGAGTGTAAGTGGGTGTGTGCGTACTCGTGCGAGCATTTGCTCACAGCTGTAGTGCTCAGCTAGTTATGTGAGCACTTCGCTACACGAGGGGTGTGTGTGTGTGTGTGTGTGTGTGTGTAAGGCCATTCTTCAGAGTGGTGATTATTATGGGGCCCTTGGTCGGTAATGCGTCCAGGTAGTGTCCTATAATATGTTGTGGTGGTACTATGTTGGTAACACGGTGTCAAGAAGTGCGCAGTGCGACTAGGAAAGCGCCGTGCCTCTGACTGTGAGGATTCGTAGCAAAATCAAGCAAGGCGTAGAGGATTTGAAGCCAAAAACACACTTAAAAAGAACAAAACTCCAGCCATGAAAGCTCCACTTTGAAAAAGAACCAATACTAACTCAAAACTCTTGTGTGTGTGAAGATTAGGTGTAGCCTCGCTCCCAATTGCACAGATGCAGTGCTCGTTCGACCTGTTAAAAACTCTAAATTTACGCTTCGATTCCTCGTCGTGAACATTTCATGAAAGCTTCAGTACTTCATTGGAGAAGCCCAAGTAGTTATTTTAGGAGGGGAAACCCTAATTGGAGGCCTCACAGCCTCAACCATGTAGTGGAAGCAGCACGGGACTGCACTAGCGCCCTTTAGAGGAATGGCTGTATCTCCTTGCTCATGTGCCCAAATGAGCTCATTCTTGGCTCTAAAAATTCCCACACAACTTGAGCAACAACGCCAGCATCTTTGATGTGGCATTTTGAGCTATTTTGGGTAATTTTAAGGCTATTTTTGACCATTTTTAGCCCAAAAATGTTACTTTTTGTCCGTAAAAAGCCCAAACGAGCTAGGAAAAATCCCTAAAATTGTGGTAAAATCCCATTGGGCTCAAATTTCATGTTGAACCTCATTTTCCCACTTGGTAAGCACTTTGTACACATCTTTTACACCGACGCACGAAACCTGCTATTTTTGGCCGAGATTGCCCGCATTGAACTTTCTAGGCAAAACGAGCGTGCCACTTCGAAACACTTGACATTTGTACATTCCTAAAGCAAATTAGGCATATATTTATGTGAAAAGGAATTCCATGGTACCACGTGTAGGGCCTCGCCCGCCCGGCAAGGTATGTACACGACTGCAACCGTGACATCCATTTTGGCATATATCACACTATGTACATCATAGCATTTGGTCCCACACATCATAAACATTAAGAGTGAGGTAGATAATTTAATTTCACACTATGAATGTGCCATGGCACGACATCCACCCCCTCTAAACCTGCACATCCTCCGGCATGTGCCACACATATCTTTTGCAGGTTTAGTCTTCATTTAAGTCAACATACATGTCGATTTCATCATCGCTTGCAACAAAATCTAACGCATCATCCTCTTGTTCTTCATCCACATCCATACCATTTTCATCAGAGCCTTCATTTTGACCTTCTTGTGAATCAAAGGTATCTGTATCACCTCTTCTTTTGAATACCTTGACTCTTTTCCCTGCGATGGGAATCTTCATTTTTGTCCCATCTAATTCATGCAAGGTATAAGTTGCATTCCCATGTACATGCTGAACGACATAAGGACCAAACCATCTCTTTGAAAGCTTTCTTATTGTTGAATGCTGGTTTTCAAGGCTATTGTCATACACCAACACCCAATCACCTTCCTCAATAGCTTTAGGTCTGAGCCTATGCCTCTTGTCGAATCTGTCCTTATTCTTTAACCTTGCATCTTTCAATCGCGCTACTGCAATCTCAATATCTTGGGGCCTTCTTTCTAAATGTTGTATGCGCAAAGCAAGAAGGTCCTCCGTACTCATTCCATCTTCCCAAGGTAATACATTCCATGTGGGAATTACATCCTCAATTGGCATTATAGGTTTCTGACCATACATCAACTCAAAAGGCATATAACCAGTAACCAAGCTATGAGTTGTACGATCAGCCCATAAGGCAATAACCTAGGCCACTCTCCCATTTTACATTTTCAGGCCTTAGCTAAAGCTTTAATGATAGGAGGATGCCCACGCTCCGATTTACCATTTCCCTCAGGATTATATGCAGTAGTGAGAGCAAGTTTAATGCCCAACCTAGAGAAAAACTCTCTTTCTTTGTCAGCATCCAACTCACCCCTGTCCACTGTTATTTTCCCAACACAATCATAACGGCTAATTACATCATCCAAGAGGAACTTACTTACCCCTTCTGTGCTTTTTGTTCTTAGAGCACGACCTTCAACTTGATTGGTTAAATCTTCTCGTGCAAGCACTATGTATCTCATTTGCCATAAGCCCAATGGCATTGTAACCAGATCTACTACCCACTTGTAATGCATGGCCAATGGGCAAGTAGGGTGCAACCCATCACGATGACGTACATTTGAATACATTTGACAGGTTTCACAGGACTTCACAAAGTGAGATACATCTTTATACATACCTTTCCACCAATACCTCTCTTTCATTTTAGTAAAGGTGGCCCATACACCTCTATGTCCAGCATAAAGACTCTCATGAAACTTTTTCATAAGCTCATTTTGAGCGTCCTTATCATTCACGACTCTCATTGGCATTCCATTTCTTTGTTTTGGACGCTTCCATAAGTACCCATCTTTCAAAACGTATCCATAGGACTTTCTCCGTATTCTTTTGAACTCTTGATCAGTCACCCCTTCTTGCCTTGTCAAAGTGCTCAGATAGCGTCCAATGAGCAACCAGTCACCTTGATACAGGTCCTCTTTAAACGACTCAAGTGCATTTGACAGGCAAACATGATCACCCTTGGCATGAGAGATACTATAGAACTGTGTGCCTACATCATCGCCCTCGACAACCATGTCTTCTTCTTTTTCATACCTTGCTCCTGAAAGCATATCCGCAACTGGATTATCTTTCCCTGCAATATGCTTAAATTCTGGATTCAAGGACTTTATGTAGGCAATCCATCTCAACATAGCAATGTCGGGAGTTGAGAAACTTGTTATCATTCCAAGAAGGGGTAGACAATCAGTCTCCACTATTACATTTTCTCCTATCAAGTACTCTTTGTCACATTTCAAAGCTGTGACTACTCCATATAACTCTCTTTTTACCTGTGGATAGTTGCGTTGATGAGCACTTAGGACTTTTGCTCCAAAACTCACCACATATCGCTTTCCATCATTATCATCTTGCCCAATCGCCCATCCAATTCCTGTGGGGCTAGTATCCACTGTCACAATTACATATCTTCCACATTCATAGTTTGCTTTTCTCAAAGTTGGAGACATAAGCAGCAACTTCTTTAATTTCCTCATGGCATGGGTATGCATTTCTTCCCATTGAAACTTTTTGTTCTTTCTCAAAAGCTGATACAAAGGCTCTGCTACATGTGCATAATGCGGAATCTAGATAACATAAAACACTCATGCACCCAAGAACCTTCGAACCTCAGTGACATTTATACATTTCTCTTTCATTCTCTGGATTACATCAATCTTTGCAGGACAAGGCCTTCTACCATATGGCCCGCACATATGTCCCACAATAAGAACTTCATTCACACCAAACACTGACTTTTGGCCAGACAAGGTAAGGTTCACCTCTTCCAACCTTGACAAGATATTATCACAATCATTGATATGGTTTGCCACATACTTTCAGCACCCCCTCGAGTCTAGAGCCACATCTTTATCACTCACATCACATCCTTTGATTGGCACATCATCAAGGAAAGGCATTCTAGTTTGCAGTATGAAGTCACGTAGGACTTTGTTCATACCATTCATCATGTGTGCAACTGAATTCGTTGCCCCTTGAGGTAAGGTGCACATCTTACTAAACCCAAGGGTGTCCTCATGGTAGTCAGGTCCCTGATTTCCATTGCTAGTTGGAACTGATCATACCCTGAGTACAAATCTCCCATAGAATATATTTCCCTCCCTGCAAATGCCTCTGCAAACTCATCGACAACTGGCCCTATACCCACATTTCTGATTGTCACCTTGTTTACAAGTTGCATATCTTGAATAAAGCGTAAAGAACCATTTTTCTTTGGAACAGTGAACCACCTGTTTGAATATGGAGCACAAGAAGGCTCCAAGATACCCATCTTGATCTTTTCATTAAGCAACTCAATGAGTTTTGTCAAATGAGCCTTTGGAATAGGAATAGGTCTCAAGTTCCAAGGTACATGAGGGATAGTGAAGATCACCATAGGAGCAACAATGGATGGATCAACACACCCAATCTCATAAGGCTCAAATGCAAAAGCTTTTCCGTGTTTGGCAAGCATGTCTTCAAAGCATATCTTTTCAGCTTTTGTCAAACTATCCTCGCAACCAACCTTTAACTCTTTCAAAGAATCCTTTGTGAACTTGTGTCCAATCTTGCTTGGGTCACGAAGGCTAGGTTGCAAAGCAGCTTGTTCCATCTTATTTGTGCAGTCTTTTGGTAGAGGTAATGCCACTGGTTTCACTTCCTTTGCCACGGACTTATACTTAGTCTCCACTCGTACATCAACACTTTGAGAGTTTTTGAAATCTTCAATGACCTTGTACATTTCTATTGAGCATACTTTCACAACCTCACTTCCCATATGCAAATTGCAATCCATTAAAGACTCCAAATCTTGCATAGTATCCACAAAAGAACACTCATCAAACACACCTACAATGCATTCTTCATCTTCTAGCAAACCATTCATCTTCAAACGTCTTTGTACACTATTTACATGTTGTTGTTTGTTGGGGTATAGAGCCCAATGTGGTCGCCCAGGTAAGTGGGCGGGCCACCAGGTATGTACACATATTCTTTTGTAAAAACCTAATAAGAACTCACTATGCTCTACACATTACAGTAGAGCGAGTTCACCATATCGTCGTGCTCTTCTTCTCGCACTCTCTCTCGCGTCGCACTTTCGCTCGTACTCCTTCAACTGGCATCAGAGCTCAGATCGAGGCTCGGGGCAGCACTGCAGGAGGCTAGAGTCACCAGCTCAGATTGGAGTGAAATTCGACAGGCGAAGACACGACTCTGCAAATTTGGGGTTTTCGGCCTACGACTGCAGGTGCTGAGGATATCGACACTCCCAGAGTGTTGATTTGTGGCTGTCTACACATCGAAGGATGGCTCACAGTTCTTGGAGGCGTGTCACATACGACACGGGCGCATCTACACACAGACTGTAGGCGACATCCACTAGTTCATCAGGTAGCTTGTGTTTGCTGCTTGATATTCCAGATTTCATCCTGACATTGCAGGTACTTCCACATGGGATGTATTGTCAGAGATGATGTATGTCTGTTGAGGGTTTGCTGGCTGTGAGTCACGCAGCAAACAACCGCCGCAGCGGTTACAGCATACAGTGGGAAATTTGTGGATGTATGACTTTGTGGGAAGTCTATGTACTGTCAAATTTACTGCAGCCTTTGTTGAGGGTCGAGTGAGGTTTTATTGAGCTGGGGGATTCTCGAATGTTGAGATCCTTTTGGTGATACAGGTCTTGGAGCGATCCCTCGAGCACCCTTAGATAGGCAACTAGGATGTATTGACTGTGAGTTAGACAGTTTGGATTGCATCTTTGCTTTACTGCCGTTCAGGCATTGTCGCAGTCTATGCTTATAGGACAGTGTTAGGACAGTGAGAGACAGTATAGGTGCAGGACAGGTTTACCCGTAGCTTACAGTGTCAGAGAGACAGTGTTTTTTGAGCTATTTTTGGTCTGTTTTTTGAGTACACCAGAGCCATTTTACAAAGGAGACTCTGCCAAAATTTATGCAGAATCTGAAGCTTTCTTGGTTCATTTGACAGGTTGATATTGGTGCAGAGGTCAGTTTACAGGGGAAACTCTGCCGAATTTTTCCCAGGAAAGTAAACCACTGTGAAGCGTAGCTATGGCTGGATCACATGACACTGCTCTTTACAATATCAAGAAGCTGGATGGAACCAATTTCCCATTGTGGAAGAAGCAGATTTGGCACGTGTTGGTACAAAAGAAGCAGATAAAACCTATAAAGCTCAAGGGGATAAAACCAGAAGATATGGACGAAGATGAATGGAGTGAAATGGATGAATTGGCACTTTCTACCATTATGCTGACTTTGGCAGAAAGCGTTTACTTCAATGTAGCAGACGAGATGTCGGCTTATCAAGCATGGTTAAAGTTGAGTGATCTTTATGAGAAGCAGAGTGCAGCTTCACAGGTATACTGGCTTAAGAAGCTTGTTGACTTGAAGATGAAAGAAGGGACACCTATGTCCAATCATCTGAATGAATTCAACACAATCTATAGTCAGTTGTCAGCTCAAGGTGTCAAGTTTGATGAACCTGTTAGAGCTATGTTCCTGTTGATCACATTGCCGGAAAGTTGGGACACTTTTCGCACAGCTTTGAGTAATTCTGCACCTCCAGATGGTTTGAACATAGCAAGAGTAGAAAGAAGTCTGCTTACTGAAGAAACCAATAGAAAGACAATGGACAAAGGCAAAGGAACAGACTTAGTTGTTAGGGGAAGGACCAAAGAAAAGTACAAAGGTGGAAAGAGGAATCAGTCTCGTAGCAAGCCCCGGAGTGCTAAAGGCAAGAGTGACATAGAATGCTACCATTGTGGCAAGAAGGGTCACATGAAAAGAGACTGAAGAGAATGGAAAGCAGAAAAAGGCAAAGAGAAAGCTGAAGACCATGGTGAGAAGAACAAGTCCTCAGTGAAGATTCAAGAAATAAATGTGACAAACACTGTTGCAGAGGATGACAGTCTAGTGTCGGGAGACATCTACTTCTTGAAGAATACAATGGACTCAGCTCTTCTTACAGCATCTGATGGAAATGCACTGAGTGATTGGATTATAGACTCAGGGGCATCACTTCATGTGTCTCCAAACAAGGAGTGGTTTACCTCTTATGTGACCACTAAAGATCATGTTCGGCTAGACAATGGGCAGACATATGAGATCTTAGGTGTTGGAGATGTTCAATTCAAGTTTCACAATGGCTCTTCTTTCACGCTGAAAAATGTGAGACATGTTCCCACAATTACAAAGAGATTGATCAGCACAGGTTTACTTGATGATGCTGGCTACGTCACCACTTTTGGACAGAACATGTGGAAGATATCCAAGGGTTCCATGACAGTAGCACATGAAGTAAAGTCTGGAAGACTTTACATGATTTATGTATCAAATGTCTCTGAAAATTTAATCAATGTAACCGAGCAGCGGAACGTTTCTTTGTGGCATAGCCGGTTAGGACATATGTCCAAGAAGGGAATGGAAATCTTGTCTCGTTCTGGTTATTTGCCTGGCTTTTCATTTAATGATTTTGAATTCTGTGAACATTGTCTGTATGGTAAGCAAACACAGCAGCCACAGAAGCATAGAAGCAGTAGAAGAGATACACAGTTGGCACTTGTTCATAGTGATTTGTGTGGACCTATGCCTAACCTATCTCTAGGGGGAGCTTCTTACTTTATGACATTTATAGATGATTACTCGAGGAAAGTATGGGTTTACTTTCTCAAGCACAAGGATGAAGCGTTTAGTGTTTTCAAAACGTTTGTGACACTTGTGGAGAATCAGAGTGTCAAGAAGATTAAATGCTTACGCACTGACAATGGTGGAGAGTATGTTTCAAAGGCCTTTCAGGACTTTTGTGAGTCAAAAGGTATAAAACGTGAACTTACTGCTCCTTACAATCCTCCTAAAAATGGTGTTGCTGAGAGTATGAATAGGACCATACAAGAGAAGGTGAGAAGTATGTTGTCTAATGCACAGCTGCCAAATGGGTTTTGGGTTGAAGCTGTATCAATAGCTGTTCATCTTGTAAATAGATCTCCTAGCAAGGTTTTGCAGAAGGATTCAGTGCCAGAGATGGTATGGTCAGGCAAAATGCCCTCATACAAGCATCTCAGAGTCTTTGGCTGTGAGGCATATACTCACGTTCCAAAGGAATTTAGGAACAAACTTGAGCCAAAGAGTAGAAAGTGCATCTTTCTAGGCTATGGTAATTCTGGTGAGATGGGGTACAGACTTTGGGATCCCGAATCCAAAAAAATTGTCCGTAGCAATGATGTTCACTTTAATGAATCCAAATATCATTCTAAACCAGAGAGGGTTGAGGAGATTAGAAGAGTTGTCTTCCAAGAAGATGGACCTGCACGTGCAAGACAAAATGTCAGGGCTCAAGAGGAGCAAGGATAGGATAGAGTGGAACCACAGGTTGTGGCTGAGCCTGAGCCACCTGTTGTGCATAGATCTGGACGTGTCACGCGACCTCTTGATAGGTTTGTTCCATCTATGAACTATGTCATGTTGACTGATTGCAATGAGCCTTCATGTTACAAGGAAGCTGTGCAAATGAAGGACTCCGGGAATTGGCAATTGGCCATGCAGTCAGAGATGACAGCTCTGCATAAAAACAAGACATGGAAGCTAGTTAAATTACCACAGGGCAAAAAGGCTCTACCTTGTAAATGGGTTTACAGGTATAAGATCACCGCTCATGATAGTCAGCCAAAGTACAAAGCAAGGCTTGTTGGCAAGGGCTTTAAGCAAGAACAAGGCATTGACTTTGATGAAGTCTTCTCTCCGGTGGTCAAAATGACTACATTGAGATGCTTTCTTGCATTGGTTGCCATATTAGATTTGGTGTTGCAACAAATGGATGTCAAGACAGCGTTCTTGCATGGTGATTTAGATGTGGAAATTTACATGCAGCAGCCAGAAGGGTTTGTTGAGAAAGGCAAGGAAGATTGGGTATGCCAGTTGTTAAAGAGTCTTTATGGCTTAAAACAATCACCGAGGGCATGGTACCATAAATTCCACAAGTTTATGCTTTCTCAAGGATACAAACGTAGTGAGTTCGATCACTGTCTATATACAAAGAAGGCTAAGGATGGTAGTTGGCTGATCCTTATTTTGTATGTGGATGACATGTTGATTGCTGGCAAGCACTTGGAAGAAATTTCAGCTTTGAAGTCAAAGATGGCAAAATCGTTTGACATGAAAGACATGGGTGAGGCAAGTCATATACTTGGTATGCGCATTGAGAGAGATAGATCAAAGAAGTTGATTTGGTTATCTCAAACAGAGTATATTGACAAGGTTTTGAAACGTTTCAATATGGAGAAGGGAAAGGCATTGAGTGTTCCATTGCCACCATATGTGAAACTTAGCAAACAAGATTGTCCTGTGTTTGAGGAAGAACAGGCTGAAATGGATATGATTCCATATGCGTCTGTAGTGGGTAGTTTGATGTATGCAATGATTTCTACTCGCCCAGACATTGCATTTGCAGTGGGAGTAGTAAGTCGATACATGTCAAACCCAGGCAAAAAACATTGGGAGGCAGTGAAAGGAATATTGAGATACCTGAAAGCTACAAAGAGTATGCGTATATGCTATGGGAGTCAGGAGCTAAGTGTAAAGGGTTTTACAGACTCAGATTATGCAGGTGACATAGATATGATTCATATGATACTTGGTCGGTAACGTGGCTTAAGTATTTTATGGATTATGCTTTAATTTAGTTTGTTTAACATCTCCCTCTCTAAAATAATTCTTTGTTAAACAATCTAAACATAATTTAAAATGTTATCATGTCACTCTTTATAAAAAAAAAATTTAAAAATATAATTCAAATTTCAAATGAAAAGTCTCTAAAAAGCTACTCAATTTACAATCTCTAGCAATCTCTCTTCCTGTGTAGCTCTCTCTTTTTCTCTGTAGCTCTCTTGCTCTAAGTAGCTCTCTCTTTCTCTCTACGTTAGGGTTTAGGGTTTTAAATTATTGTGTAGCTCTCTCTCTCTTTCTCAGTTGATATCTAATGCAATAATGTCAACTCTCTCTCTCTCTCTCTCTCTCTCTCTCTCTCTCTCTCTCTCTCTCTCTCTCTCTGTAGCTCTCTCTTTAGCAACACTATCTCTGTTTCATTGAAGCGTAAACAAATATCCTCCATCTCAATGCTCTCTCTCTCTCTCTCTCTTTCTCTCTCTCTCTCTCTCTCTCTCTCTCTCTCTCTCTCTCTCTCTCTCTCTCTCTCTCTCTCTCTCTCTCTCTCTGTAGCTCTCTCTTTAGCAATGCTATCTCTGTTTCATTGAAGCGTAAACAAATATCCTCCATCTCAATGCTCTCTCTCTCTCTCTCTCTCTCTCTCTCTCTTTAGAAACGTTATGCAGACGCCGTATAGGAGCAACACAATTAAATTATGATGCAAGCACTTAAAATCATATACATATTAGTGGATTGTATGGTGAGAAGGGTAGACCACGCTTATAAATCTTTGATTTGGCTACTCAACGATCACTTTCTTACTCTTTCTTTCGATCTTTCGTTGCATGATATACAAGAAAGTGGTCGTGGAGAAGTCGTAATAGAGATTAAGGAGATGGTAAATTCCTCTCGCCTACAAGCCCTAAATGCATTGGAAATCCAAATGCGTGTATCCTAAAATGAACTCTTGCAGTGAACATTCAATGTCAATATTTGTTGTATTCAAATCCATAAGAATGAATTATAACTACTGCGCTTTATGTGCAAGAGGTGCCAGCTCATACTTATAAAAAAGATATAGCAAATATTGGTGTTGAATGGACACTACAAGAGTTCATATCAGGACACACACTTTGAATTGTCTTTCTCATTCTCTTTACTACGTGTCTTTATTTAACATTAGGTTGGTAATGGGACACTTTTATGTCCTGGGACACTTTTATGTCCTGTTAAGTGACCATTTTCCTTGAATTATGTCAAGAGTTTCAAAATGGATTTTGAGGTGCTATCTATCTAGAAAGTTGTCTCGTGAGCTGAAACAAACTCGACATTTTTTTGGAATATCAATTCCATCTTTAACCTTTTCCTTGCACAACAATTCACAACCTAAACTGTGTGAAAAAATGGGTCTTGTTTTTGGCTTTTTTTAATTTTTTGCAAATATACCACTCTAGAATTCATTTTTGTGAGGTCTATAATGCTAGAGAACTATCTTTAGTAGTCCTCAACATGTCCTGATGCTTCTAGGAAGAAATAAATATTAAAGTTGTAAGTTATGACCAAATTACAAAAAAATGTCAAATCCTGTTTTTTAGCCAATTTTAGCTCTTCTATGATTTTTTTGGTGGATTTCATGATATCCAAATGCATTTTTGCTTTTCTATGTCGTATATTGTAACATAAAGCTAATATTCCTTGAGTTTTGGGGCACCTAATACCCTATTTTGCATAGTACACAACGATGGTTGATTTTTTCAATTATACAAGAAAACGAAACATTTTAGTATATCAAGTATAGCTTTTTCAATATTGTTAGTTTCTTGTGACAACTACATGCATTTTGTAGGTAGTAACCATATCTAGTCACAAGGATCAAATTTGGCTAGATATTGAATAGCTTCTATGGGATTCTACAACTCATAATGTTGAACCCAGTTTTTTCATGTTTGCTGTATTTAGCACTTCATCTTTGTCCCCAAGATTCCCCTTGGTAAGAGATGTATTATTCTTTTGACATGCTCCATGGCTCCTTATGAACATAAAAGACAATAGGGAACTAAGAAAACATGCATATATTACTTGTTTTGAGCGTGGCTATAGAAACTTTGATGATAGGTTTGCAGAATGGTAAAAATTCAACTTTTTTGTACCTATTTATTTTCGCAAAACAAAAAATAGTGAGTGAGAAGCAATCATATGTTATGATCACCAAACCATTGAAGTTAACTATGGAATTTATCTCAAGTCCTACAAAAATCCCTATTCTTATTTTTATGCAACAAAATGTAAGAAATGATTGTTTTGATGAAAATGCACTGGTCCATCAACTTTGGAGGCTTGGTGTGACCAAAAGATGAGAAATTTTACAAGTTTCTTATTTTTTCCATGTGTAGTAGGCCTTGAACTATAACCTCATGAAAGGATTTTACAAAATGAGTGGATCTACTATGGTTTTGGAGGTTTTTTTCAAAACCCTGAAAGGACACTTTTATGTCCTGTTAGGTTGCAACCTAGTGTTAAACTTGTAAATGGACCGATATTTAAATGACAATGTGGTGTTTAGATAGGTCTATGGAATGATATGTTTTGTTTGACAATGGGTGGATGCCATAATGGCTTGCTTGTTATTCTTTGATACTTGGATAATGTGATGTTCAGGAATGAAATGTTTTGTTTGACAATGAGTGGATGCCATAATGGCTTGCTTGTTATTGTTTGATACTTGATTTTTGTGTGTTTGAAAAGACATGGTTGTGTACTAATAGTTTGTTACATAGTGAAGCTCTCACACACTTTGCGATAGTGATTTAGTGATTCAATATGCTTTCCACCGATGAGCGAAAGACTATTTTATGCGCCATGCGCATAGAGGCTATCTCATTGTGTCACAAAGTGCAGATGAGACGCTGCGCAAAACGAATGAGCCGGACATTTATCTACGAAACTTCATAGAGCCGATTTAAGAGAATACGATACGTTGTCTTTGAAGCAGCGGCGCAACAGAGTTGTGTGAAAGGGAGAAACTGAGAGATTTTGAACATGCTTATAGAATCCGCACTATATTGGGTTCTATGTATATTGCATATACAGATTTGAGAGAATTGGCACCACCCGAATCGAATGTGCATCGTTTGAAGTTATGGGATGCATTATGGGTTGAGGAGAAGCTAGAGAGCAAGCGCACGAAGAATCAGGATACAGATTCATTGCCTAAAAGATTACGAATCGCTCAGGATACAGCCGCTACCTCGTCCGGTCAATTGGATGTATCAGGGACAGGAGCAATCATGCGCACAGTGTATAATTCGCAGTGTGCACTCATGCTCCATGTCCCGCACGATGTATTGATGCGTGGAAGGATCATCGGCACAGGTGCCTTTGGTGAAGTGCATGAATACAAGGTGCAAGGCATGTCATTTCTCCCATAGCACTTAACTTATTGTGGAAAGCTATACAAGGGAACCAGCTTAAGAAAATTCGAAAGATTTCAAGCTAAACAGGGCATGCAGGTGCTTCACCCCTCAATTGTGAGGTGCATTGCATTCACTACGGAGTCTCCATGGATAACAATCTTCCCTTTCTACAATGGCGGCTCCCTACGAGATATGCTTTTGTTGTTGGCAGACAGAGTGAATTTGCGAGAGCCATGTTTCAATTGGATCGCGGATGGTCAGCAGCTCCTCCAAAAGACATTCATCTGACTCAGGTGCAGATGGTGAGGGTGAAGGCTCTCGTGATGAATATGCCACATATTATGCATGTCCTTGTAGACGGTCTTGTGGCCGCACATATGGCGGGCATTATTCATACTCACCTTCACCATTTTAATATTGTGTTTGATTTCACTAACAAGGAACAGCCGCGCATTGGAATCATTGAACGGGGGCTACTGCTTAGGACTCCCAAGACACGTCCTTCCCTCAATTTTGTTCCAGATGCAAAAAAAAATCCGGATAAGGTGGCAGAAGCATAGTCCACCGCAGACCCATCACAACCTCAGACCTGGTGCCAGAGTTGTATGACCCCTTTTTGAAAGACACATATACCCCGGCTAGCGATGTTTGGGCCTTAGGTTTTTTGTTGCAAGTTCTATATGAGTTTTGGTCGAAAGCCCAAGAACGGTGGATGGGCGGGAGCACTCACGATAAAGCTGCAATGGACGCAATTTTGTATAAAGTTAGAAACTGGATGTTATGCGAGAAAGCCATAGATAGGAAGCCTCTTCTACAAATCGCTAAGTACTTTAGGTCATTGGCGATTGAGCCGGTGAGAGCGCAACGCCCTCTAGTTGAACTCTCTATGGCATTCAATATGAACTTGTAATTGATCATGATTCTAGTAATTGACAATAAACTATGGTGACAATTATTGGTGTGAATCTTTTATCTTTTATGGCTGTGAAATATTTTATGTGATCTTCTTGGTCTCAGGTCCAACGTCGAAGTCTGCCTCTTCCACATCACCACAATCATACATCCATCTAGGCATATCTTCTTCGTATTCTTCACTTTCAATGTGCAACAAAATTTTTTCATTGCAATACATGTATACAAGTTTATCACCGCTTTAAGATTTTGTTGGCATTCTTGCAGTTCTTTGCATTGTCCATCACAATTTGGACTACATTTTTTGGTCCCACTTCATCTATCACAATTCTAAGGACATCAGCAATATAGCTTCCAGATTTAATTGTGCCATGTGAATCCACAGCACGAACGAATGTCTCGCCTCTAGGTGACACAATCATTACATTTATCAAGGGTTTTTTTGTACATTGGACCAGCCGTCACTAGCTATACTACATCCAGAAAGCTCTATATTACTAATAATGATTCTTTGTACACGTTCCTTTACTTGGTTATAACACTTCTCCAATAGGTCATTCGCATAGCACTCCCTGAAAAGTATATCGCTTCAGCAAGAGCGAGTTGTGCATCGTAGAGCAGACCGCAATGTAAGCTTTCTTGTAGTGAAGTCTGACGCACAGACCTCTTTCCCAAGTCAAAACAAAGCTGCGAGGAAGAAGCACCGTGCAAATTGCTTTCTGGTTGCACATTGGGCTTCACAGTACCTGCCGGCGATGCCTCTGGAGTTTGTTGATTGGAACCATGATTCTCTGGCGTCCTTGAAACATTAGCAAAGTTTATGTAATGTTTCCTTGAATCTTTCTTTATAATTTCTTTCCTCAAGCGTTTGGCCACAGCAGTTGCACCGAGGTGGGGACATGTACTACATTTCTTGGCTCCACCTAAAAAATGGTCTCTTAGGTGCCCCACCTGATTTTGTTGTGTGGCATAACTTACAGTCCCAATCAATGAATCGATCACCAATGTTAAGTGCATATTGCCACTCTATCGCAACTGCCTTCTTTTTTCTGCTATTTTAAGTTTGGACTCTATTGTAAGTATCACTAGGTCCACTGTTTTCTTCCATCTCGAATAACCTATTCAAGAAAGCATAGAACAATCACTACATAACCAAAGTAACAACAAATGCACTCATGTATTGTCATTGTTATATTTTAACAAGACGTCGTTTATTGTGTCTACTTTAACGAAATTAACGTTCTTTTCAAAGTTCAAACTCACGCTAAGAAGTATTGAGGACAAAGTTTTTAGACAATGATCTATTTAATTGACACTTTTGATGGACTCTAAAATACGTATAGATATCAATCTTTATTAACACTAGGTTGGTAATGGGACACTTTTATGTCCTGGGACACTTTTATGTCTTGTTAAGTGACCATTTTCCTTGAATTATGTCAAGAGTTTCAAAATGGATTTTGAGGTGCTATCTGTCTAGAAAGTTGTCTCATGAGTTGAAAAAAACTTGACATTTTTTTGGAATATCAATTCCATCTTTAACCTTGTCCTTGCACAACATTTCACAACCTAAACTGTGTGAAAAAACGGGTCCTATTTTTGGCTTTTTTCAACTTTTTGCAACTATACCACTCTATAATTCATGTTTGTGAGGTCTATAATGCTAGAGAACTATCTTTAGTAGTCCTCAACATGTCCTGATGCTTCTAGGGAGAAATAAATGTTAAAGTTGTAAGTTATGAACAAATTACAAAAAATGTCAATCCTGTTTTTTTGCCAATTTTAGCTCTTCTATGATTTTTTTGGTGGCTTTCATGATATCCAAATGCAGTTTTGATTTTCTATGTCACATATTGTAACATAAATCTAATATTCATTGAGTTTTGGGGCACCTAATACCCTATTTTGCATAGTAGACAACGATGGTTGATTTTTCCAATTATAGAAGAAAACGAAACATTCTAGTATATCAAGTATAGCTTTTTCAATATTGTTAGTTTCTTGTGACAACTACATGAATTTTGTAGTTAGTAACCATATCTAGTCATAAGGATCAAATTTGGCTAGATACTGAATACTTTCTATGGGATTCTACAACTCATAATGTTGAACCCAGTTTTTTCATGTTTGCTGTATTTAGCACTTCATCTTTGTCCCCAAGATTCCCCTTGGTAAGAGATTTATTATTCTTTTGACATGCTCCATGGATTCTTATGAACCTAAAGGACAATACGGAACTAAGAAAACATGCATATATTATTTGTATTGAGTGTGGCTATAGAAACTTTGATGATAGGTCTGCAGAATTGTAAAAATTCAACTTTTTTGTACCTATTTCTTTTGGCAAAACCAAAAATAGTGAGTGAGAAGCAATCATATTTTCTGATCACCAACCCATTGAAGTTAACTAGGGAATTTATCTCAAGCCCTACAAAAATCCCTAATCTTATTTTTATGCAACAAAACGTAAGAAATGACTGTTTTGATGAAAATGTACTGGTCCATCAACTTTGGAGGCTTGGTGTGACCAAAAGATGACAAATTTTACAAGTTTCTTATTTTTTCCATGTGTAGTAGGCCTTGAACTATAACCTCATGAAAGGATTTTACAAAATGAGTGGATCTACTATGGTTTTGGAGGTTTTTTTCAAAACCCTAAAAGGACACTTTTATGTCCTGTTAGGTTACCAACCTAGTGTTAAATCTCAAACATGGTAACTTGATAAATCCAACTAGTATTAAAATAGCATAGATGTGTGTTATAAAATTAATTTCATGTAATTGATGTCGTACATACAATGCACATTGTCCATCCAATGAAGAATGCATTTTGTACCCCATTAAGGATACTTTACACCAATAAAATCAAGGATCTAGGCTTGCTCAATACTCTAGTATTGGGCAATGGACCCCTATCTAACGTTGGGTGTGTGCAAGATCAGGTATACCCAGTTTGTGCACTTTAGACCATTTCAAAATGCCAAAAAATAGGTCTTTTATTCCAATAATGTGGCATATTACGTTAGTCATGCTTAATTTTTGGAGCCAAGAACTTGTGGCCGCATGGAACACATTGTAAAGAGCACATTGACCCATCTTGATTTGCAACTAATTCCACCAAAAGAGTAGTTTTAGTGTGCAAAGGCTCTATTGGTTTGACATGTCACGCCTTGTCACAGCATAGCATTGCTAATGAAGATGTTGATGTAAGTCTCACATCACTTATTGTGTTGGAAACCTTTTCTTGCATATCAATCATGCACATGTTGAGGAACTTAATTTGATTGGTAAATTTTTGGCCACATGGGTAGTTTCTATTAAATAATTTCTTGAAAAAATCCTTTGATTTATACTATATTTTTGTGCACCAGATATCTATAAATGTAATGATTGTTTTGCAAGATCCTACGGTCATTTGATACATATCCTTCAAGGAATGTGGCAATGACAAAGCTTTTAAATTCTAACGGGTAGATGTTTGTGGATCTTTAAGATAAATTCATTTAATAATGTTATAATATTATGTTAATAATTATAAAAAATTATAAAAATATATATTTAATGTCTTTTCTTGAAATGCTTTTCATAGTTTCTAGTATTTGATGCAAGGTTGTTCACAAAAAAAAACTCAACAAAAAATAGGCTTTGTAAGTCCGTTTTTCATACACTTCACCAAAAATTGTTTGCTTTGTTCATCTTTGGCATATAACTTAGGGTTAAATCTACAATTTTTTGCATTTTTTCATCATCGAAGGGTTTTTTTAGCTTTCCAATCCTAGTTGGCCATTGTAGTAGATAAAGTAGAGGCTCCATATAAGCATGTGCTTGGGACATCCTAAGTGTCACACTTTGCACCAAAGTGCACAAAGTGGGTACACGTGATCATGCACCCACCCCGTTAGACCATATATATGATCCACGTTAGACAATAGACCATTGTCTAATGTGGATCATATCAAATATCAAGAACCAAGGATCTATGTTTGCCCCATACACTAGTATAAGACAATAGACCCCTGTCTAATGTGAATCATACCAAATATGAAGAACCAATACTAGCCCCCAAGGAGGACTTTTGGCTCCAGTAGACCCTAAACTCTAAAACAATATAAGTGAGCAAAGAAACTATGATTTACCTGTGATCACTGCTACGCTAATGCAAAAAAGTTGAAATGATTGCAACCTTGTCCCTAATTCTCCGTAGGTATTAGCTACGAACCACACCCTATCCCACAATTCAAGGAATTGAGGACTAGTGGCTCAGTAGCCTTAGGTGAGTCTGTAAGGAAAGGTGAGCGTCCCTAAAATAAGGACTTTCTTCCCCAAAAGACTCCCCTAGCCAACCGATAGAGCCCTAAAAATAATTTTTGGAAAGATGTCATGCCCCAAAGTAGGACAATCTTCCCAAAAAGCCTCTACCGCGGCTAGAACCTATGGATTTATAGGCATAATATTGTTCTAGCAGAAACCCGTCGGGAAATGTGCAAAGCCCGGCGGTGTTATGGGCAGAGAAGGTTTTGGTCGGTTGTTTCAAGAGCTGTGTGAACAGGTTTGTGTCACAAGATTATTTTTTTTTGATATCATAATGTGTTCACGTGTTCACGGAGTTGTGAACGTGAATAAAAAATCTCTACTAATCTACCTCCAAAGGGCACACTGAGTTTGATTCTTGTTGGCAAACAAGACACATACAAGAAGAAACAGTTGCCTACTCATGAACAAGAATGATATAAGTCTTTGATATTTCATGCTGCCTCTATTACCCATGCCTTGGTGAGTCGTGACTACCATGGCCTTTGCACATGTTGAAGGGGTCATCCACAACGATTGCCACCCATGGAGCCACTGGTGGGCATCATTGGTTGGAGTCTTGTATTGAGAGATGGGATCGAGTTCAAACCCACAAACGTCAACAACAAAGCAGAGCATGACCAGCATCTGTGAAGAGCCCCCGAGCTTGCAGGTCTGAAGCGCCCATGTCCATGGAGCAAGGCATCCCATGTCTTTTCTTTGGCTTGGGTGATTGAAGTGTTTTTTTGTACATTTTTTGTTGAGTCTTCTGAAACGATTAAAGTGTTGTGGGTGGGTAGGGCTTCCATCCATGCAAACCTGATCAAGGAACCGACAACAGCTTACATGACGGCCGTGAAGGAAGATAGCAAAACCATGGTAGAATTGATGAGCAGTTGAGGAATTCGGAAGTATCACTTGATCAATGTTTACTTCCTTTGACAGAGATGGAACCCCACTTTTTGTAGCCATTGAAAAACCCTTTGTAATTGAGCAATGTATGAACAACTAATCTCTTCCTTGTTTTGTATGATCTCGCATCTCTCTTTTGGCCTCGGTGTTGTGATACTATCAAATGTAATGTTGTGGTCCCATTGCTAGCAAATGAATATTTTGATTGACGAGCCTCTCTCTCTCTCTCTCTCTCTCTCTCTCTATCTCTCTCTCTCTCTCTCTCTCTCTCTCTCTCTCTCTCTCTCTCTCTCTCTCTCTCTCTCTCTCTTTGTGCGTATTTCACATTAACTTTCAAGTGACTCTTTTAAAGAGTGAGATGATTTTTATCCTTGCAACTTATACATGTGAATAGCTATGCAATGATTGATTATTTGAAGGTATCCTTGCAGTTTTTGAGCAAACTAACACTGACTTTATAAACCTATGCCAACTCCTATACTAAAGTGAATACATACTTTTTCTCAAATGGATGACAATAATGTAGCTGCCAAAAAGGCTTTTGAGCATTTAAAGCAGATAGAAAATGCTGACACCGTCAATGATGCTGCACGTATTGCCGAGAGTACTTCCAAATGGGCTTCGACACATGGTTTGCAATACACACAAGTGAATAAGAATGTCACAAAAGAAATGGTGAGGGGCATTTGGGCTGACGTCTCCAACGAGGCCATGAAAAAAGGGTGCTTGAAGCTATCACAATGCAATGTGATGCTAATTATTGAGCATGCAAAGCACATTTATGTGGACTTCATTGCTCAGCCAATGCCTCATGATGAGTGCCCTCTCTGGTTTCCAAAGATGCTCTTCGGACAATTTGTTGGGAATATAGTTGTTGATTTATCTTCTCAACCTCCTCATCTCCATGTAGAGGATATACGTAGCAAGTCAATCACTATGCCAAGGGATGCCTTGTAGTAGGTCAAGGAGCTGCACACTCAGATTGAGCAGATTTGAGGCACCTACAACACTCAACAAGCACAACAAGCACCTAAGAGTGGGCAAGAACTAGAGAGTTCTTGTGCCAGAGATACGTAAAGAGAGTTGAAACTATTGAAGAGACATTTGGCACAACTTGAGGATCAAGGGTAGGAAAGCTCCCCTACAATTGCATTAGAACACCCGAATAGTTTGGAGCAACCACCTCCACAAAGGCACAAAATTGGTAGGCCCTCCCCAATGTGTTACTGTTTCTTCAACGCATGGTCCAGCCACTACACAATCCCATGTGGGCACATGTATCACTTGACATGCCTGATGTAGCACATGTCAACAACATGTCATGTGCTCTTTTTCATAGAGAGTTTCATAAAAATCTATATATTTTTTTCAAATTGGGCGCCGACTACAATCGATTAATGGCGCAATCACAACTAGACTATTTTGATGCACACCTAAACTTATCACTTTGATAGATGTAATACATTAATTTACTCAATGTCAACATGTACAAACACTATGATTACTTATGTGACATGAGCATTTGTACTTGATCTCTGTGTGGGATAAACATGTGACGACAAATTTAACACAAACTCTCTCTCTCTCTCTCTCTCTCTCTCTCTCTCTTTGTGTGTGTGTGTGTGTGATGGGCACACAAATTGACATCCATTTAATGACAAAATTAACGCAGACTCTCTCTCTCTCTCTCTCTCTCTCTCTCTCTCTCTCTCTCTCTCTCTCTCTCTCTCTCTCTCTCTCTCTCTCTCTCTCTCTCTCTCTCTCTCTCTCTCTCTCTCTCACACACACACACACACACACACACACACGCTTTTGCTAAAGCAAGTTTCACATCCTCTAAAGCAGTGGCCCAAAAGCTGTCAACCAAGTTAGTTTTCCTCGTCTTGGGCGTACCAACCTGAAACTTAGGCGAGACACCCATCGATATTCAGGCATCTGGACCTTGTCTTTCATTCCGGCAAGTAGTATGTGTTGGAGTAATTCCATGGTTGGAGATTCCTCCACTTGATGCTACCAAATCCGATGACTGGTGATTTCCTACACATAGGGTTGGTCTCTTGTTTTGTGATGATTTTTTACTTAGCAAAGCTCTAAGACTCTTTGCAGCATCATTAGCTCCTATACCCTTACATTTGCCTCCGAGATTTTTGGTGCTAATGCCAAGAAAATGCTCCCTAATTCTAGGAGCACCCCTAGATTTTATCAAGCCACAGAGATTACATTTCGAATCAACGAATCTAGAAATATTGGAAGCAAACTGCCATTCAAGTCCTGATGATTTTCTACCGATCTTTATCTTACCACTTTGGGACACAATCTTCATAGGTTGTGGAGTCATATCTCATTGCAAAGAAACTCCACTAGCTCCCGCACAATCACATTGATTTGTTGGGTTGATGTGCTGCAATTAGAAGCAGCCATTGTGACAGACCTAAGTAGCAATGGACCAAGAGTTGAGTTTCAAAATATAAGAATGTATAGCTTAAAATAAAGCTTAAATATGCATTTATGGAGCACAAAACCTAACTCTTGTCAATGAAACCAACGGCTCAATGAGATGCATTTGAAACAATCCATCTCTAATTAGGGATGATGACCCAAACACCTCACCACCTATACCCTCTTCTAGGGAAGCTCCCACCCAAATCAAATGGCACTCGAGTAGACCACCCAAGAGGAAGTGTTGCTAGTCCATGCAAACATACATTTGGTGAGATGCATTTGAGGAAATCCATCCCTAATTAGAGATGCTACCCAAACACCTCACCACATATACCCTTTTCTAGGGAAGCTCCTAGCCAGACCAAATGGTGCTCGAGTAGACCACCCAAGAGGAGGTGTCGCTAGTTCATGCAAATATATGCTTGGTGAGATGCATTTGAGGCAATCCATCCCTAATTAGCGATGATGCCCCAAACACCCCACCACCTATACTCTCTTCTAGGGAAGCTCCTACCCCGACCAAATGGCGCTCAAGTAGACCACGCAAGAAGAGGTGTTGCTAGTCTACACAAACATACGTTTGGTGAGATGCATTTGAGTAAATCCATCCCTAATTAGGGATGATGGCCCGAACACCTCACCACCTATACCCCCTTCTAGGTAAGCTCCTACCCATACCATATTGCACTCAATTAGAGCACCCAAGAGTAGGTGCTTCTAGTCCACACAAACATACATTTGGTGAGATGCATTTGATACAATCCATCCCTTATTAGGAAAATGACCCGAACACCTCACCACCTATACCCTCTTCTAGGGAGCTCCTACCTAGACCAAATGACACTCGAGTAGAGCATCCAAGAGGAGGTGCTGCTAGTCCACACAAACATACATTCAGTGAGAAGAATTTGAGGCAAACCATTCCTAATTAGGGATAATTATCCAAGAATCTCACTGCCTATACCCTCTCATTAGGAAAATTTTGAACTCATTTTTGGGCCTTTTAAGAGTGCCACATCATCAAAGTTGTACAAAAGAAAGCAACCCGGTAGACCCCTCTAAATATTGCTTAGAACCCCATGATATGACCTATCATTGGAAAGTTCTTGAAAAATGGATTCTAAAGAGCCAAGGTCCGAAAAGTTTGGATGACTTCTATGAAAGTTATGCCATTTTTTTTCAATCAACCAGGTTTTGTTACCGTTATGGTAATCTAAAATTACCTTTTTCTAGATCTACATGGAGGCAATGTCCGATACATGCATGCTATATATCAATAGATAGCATCTGAAGAGTAGATTCTAAATATCCAACCTCCAACATGTTTGGATCTTATTTGCAAAAAAATTACCGATCCCCACTTTTTGAAAGCTATGCCACATCAACATTTCTTACAAGGCCCATTTTTTAGTCCAAACTTTTCCTAATGTCTAGTGAAGCTCCTACTTAAACCAAAAGATACTTGAGTAGACCACCCAAGAGGAGGTGATACTAGTCAATGCAAAAAAAACATTTACATTCAAAGTTTAATAAAAGATATAATTTTCTTATCAAACAAAAGAGTACTCCAAAAGACTTCTACCCTAGTGTCAAGAGAGAGCCTAATCTAGTTAGGTGCCTTGGAAAAGAGCGTTTTGGGAAATGGGGAACCCCCCTTTATCCCTGCCTCCAAAACAACCAAAAATTTGGCATCAAAAGAGAATCTGAGCGGACTCATGTGTTTGGTAGTTGTGTTGCCTACGGGGAGGCTTTAGAGGATGCATATGTGGTTGGTACCTTCATGCTTCCCTGCAGGCATCAATACCATCCACTTTGTTTTGTATCTCTGTTGTGAATGGAAGATATGTGCGTGAAGGCAGGTTGCAACACTACAATCCCTTTGAAGGCAAAGGCCTAGATGTCAGGAAGATCATTATTGAAGAGTAAGTGGAGTGTTTGTGTTGAGCACTATATGCTTATATCATTTGAATTGATTATCTAGTCTTCTCTTTCATCTTTGTGTATATGTAGGTAGAGGATCTTTTGGTGGGGACACCCATGACAACACCAACACTCTTGTGGATGGGAAGGATCTTCCTAGCGATAGCAAGTCAGATGCCACTCACATGCTCCAGGAAGATCCTTATAGCTTAGTGCAGGAAATAGTGCAAGACATTGGCATCCTTGATGCCAACATAGTGGAAGGCAAAGGGGCTGAGCTTATTGTAGACTCAAGCTTGGGAGAAGATCAGCTGAAATCCAAAGCGCAAGAAATACTGCAAGACCTTGATGCTAGCACAATGGAAGGGAAAGGGACTGAGCCTGCTGTAGACTCAAGCTTGGGAGAAGATCAATTGAAATTTGAAGTGTAGGAGAAGATTAAAGAGAAATGGGGATTGCAAGAGAACCAACGGGGGGCAAGTGATATGATTGAGGAAGATGCTCCAATTGAGATTAACAAAGGCAAGAAGAGCAACGAAGAAATTACAACTAATGAATAAGGGGTAGTTGATATTCTCTCACCGGAATTTTTTTTGGATGTGACATCAAGGTTGACATAGGAGAAGGTGAGTAGAAAGACGAGGAAGAAGGCAAAGCCTGGAGAGGGAACCTGCTAAAAGTGCAAAGGAGACTGCACCTGCTGAGGAGGCCAAAGGCATGGAGGAGTCTTATTTCTTGGAGGAGGCCAAAGGGGCAAAAGTTGCAGAGGAGGTTCAAGGCATGGAGGAGGCCAAAGTTGCAGAGGAGACACCTGGTGCGACGCCCTTAGAAACAGGTGATAGCATTGACTGAACCACCCTCTCCCACCTCTTCCTTCATAAAGCTAGAAAGTGCCTACAAGAATTAGCTATTGTGACAAAATTTTGTACTTGCTTCTGGCTTAATATGAAATATCATCCCCTCTTCCTTATGTCAATGCGTTTTGTGTCATGTCACTCTTCTCTTGAAAAATGTAAATGTGTTTTTTCCCTGTGATGTCCTTCTATCAAAAGTTGGTAAACTTTAATGGTGTCTAATGTCCAAATTTTCTATTGCAAAAAGGCTGTGTTATTCTACTCATTTACTTTAGTGGTACTTCAGCAAGGGATATTGGTGCCTAAATGAACGACGACCCGATACATCAATGCCGCGGCTGATGTAATGGCAAGTGCTAGGTGCCTTGTTATTTTGGATGTCAATGGAGTGCTACTCAAGGAAGTTTTTCAAGAATCCAAAGATTTGTGAAATATCCCATGCCCGAAGGGATGTAGGCCCCGAGATTTTCTAGTCTCTCGATATAAATATTGTGTGGTCAGACCTGATGCAGAGAACTTCATCATTAACTTGAGGAAGCTATGCTACGTGATGCTCTGGTAATGTAGCCAAAGACAAAATTTGATGGCCATAATGAATGTTTGCTTCCCTTGATTGATGAATATCAAAGACCTCTTTTTAGGTGATCCCTTAAATTTCAAACTAGTTTGGGTGATTTTGTTTTTGAGGACAAAGGTGCTACTAATTTGTACATATTTTGGTACTATATTGTACCATTTGGTACTATTTGGTACTTTTGATACTTTTTACACAGTCTCGTACTATTGTGTGTACAAAATTTGGCTCTTTTGGGTTTAGGGTACTTTGGTCAAACTTATTACTTTGTACTTTCATTCTTTGGTGATTTGGTACTCTTATTTGTATAGTTGTCCTAACTATTTAGTTTACTTGTCACACATATTTTTGACCGGTCTCATTGTGAGAAGTGGTCTTCAACACTCAGTGATGTGTCAGGCCTTTTGAAGAGTTTCAGTAACAAGCTTATTTTTCGAAATCTCCTAAGAACAGTGTGGCGCAAGTATCCGCGGTTCAATGAAACAAACTCTCCTTGTGGAGGACACAAGATACAAGTCCTTGAAGAATGATTATGAGTCGTGCTGCTACATTCCATCATATGTGACAATGTATTATGATTCAAACAACCAAAGTATCTTATGGAGGTGATTTTTCCATGGATCTGTGGTTGGCTAGTAGAGAAGTTCCTCACTACTTACAACCACCGCACACCCTTGTTTGATGTTAAGGATGACAATTCTTTGTACATTTCAAACTATTTTTTGGAAGGGTATTCCTACCGCTTTGACCCCCCTGATGTGTAAAAGATATTGTAAGCCTGATCATTTTCTTTGGTATTTTCATGAAAATTATGAAGATTATCATTGTGCGTTGTCGGGGGATAATTGTGCAAAAGGTGAGCCGGGAAGGCACCGGGCCCCTGGCTCTGAGAGGTGCGGGAAAAAAGGTACAGCAGACGCGATCACCAACACAACAGTATTCAGAGCAAACAGTTTGCCTAATTCCACTTAATCGACAGAATCCATATTTAATCAATCACTAATGAAGTTTAAATGCTCTTTACAAGAAGAAACCTGGCTTAATCCATGTGCTAAACAAAAATTTAACAAGACTTGATTTGTTCCACCTTCTGCTTCTTTCTGTTAAGGCACAAGAGTTTTCCTTTCAATGGTCGTCCGCTTTGGCTTCTGCTTCCCAATTCAAATGGTTAATGATGGCTTAAAAGTTTTGGCCTGGCTTAGGAAATTGGCTTAGAAACGGAATTAGAGATCAAGCTTACCTTATGAGAGCAAACGCTTTGGCTTCAAGAGATTAGGCTTGAATTCGAGAGCTTGGCTCATGGCTTAGGATTCGAGGATTATGAGCTTTAATATTAACTGCTTATGAGGAGCTTGAACTTCGAGCTTAATGATCTTGAGAGCCATGGCATGAGGAGGAGCTTCAGAGCATAAAGAGCTTATGAGGATGAGGATTAGCTTAAGAGCCTCGAGCTTATGAAAATAAGAGCTTAGGTTCCCTCTCCCGGAGAGAGATAGAGAGCTTACTTGTGAGGTTAAGCCGATGATGATAAGAGCTTCCGAGATTTGCCTATGATGAGGAGAAAGCCCGAGAGGTTAAGGAGCTTCAAGATATGTCGAGGAGATTAGGAGGATTGGCCTCGAGCTTATGCTTCTCATCAGGAGAAGAAGAACCTCCACAAGATGCTGAGAGGACAAAATTCCCCCCCCCCAAAAATGCTGATCCAGAAGAATCCCCAAGACCCCTTCCTTTCTTTTGCATGGCCCCCTATTTTTAGCCATCCCATTAGCGATATCGCTAATGGGACTGGCAGCTAATGAGCCACTGGAATGTAGATATCCTGCGATACTGATGACTAGCCCAGAGTCGGGTCCAAAAATCTGCTCGGAACTCATGAGTCAACCCCTTCAAATGTTGGGATAGCTGAGCGCCTCGCTGTCAAGATGTGCCAGCCTAATCTGATAGTATACTGGAAAAAAGAAGAGCCGGGGACATCCGTCTCATAATGATCATGCCATAACTACTCCCCCGGCTCCCATTGAATACGCGCTAAGGGTCGAGCTCCATAAACCTAGATGCACCAATCTGTGTCAAATCTTTGCAGGGTCCGGATCAATGTGCCACTTCCGCAAAGCAGCATCTATGATCTGAACATGCAGGAAAATGCAATCATCAAACAAGAGGGGAGTCGGGACTCCTCCTCCAAGTCGGGACTCCTCCTCCACCCTGTACAATCTGCCCTTGGTCCGGACCTCAAAGTATAGGCACCTGTCATCCTCTGTGCATGCTCTAACTACAATCAAGATCTCATGGTCCGTAAATTCTCCCATCCATCATGGTGCCACTGGCTCAAAAAACGCATACCACTCCTCCGTGACTGATCAAGCTACATCTCCTCTAGTGAACTGTTGAAGGCCTGCCACTCTCCAAAATTGCGTGCTGGGCCAGCTGATAAGGAGCCCCATGCCAAGTGGGGGCGTGCGCCCAACATATGCCTCTGCTCTGTGCGGACTGCAGGACTCCAGATCGAAGGCTGACTCGCCCACTCCTCGTCACATGAGGGTGGGCGTTGAGATAGTCCAGGGCGGAGGAGCTCCCAAGCTCCTAGGATACTCAATGCAAAACGGTCCTCCCAGCCTCTACTCAAGCGTGTCCTCCTCATCTTTGTGAAAATCCACCTGATCTCTGGGGCCCAAGTGCCGCATGGTGGGGGCGCGTGATCCTGAATCCTCTAAAAAAGAAGCTCCTTCCACGTCTCGAAGCCCCGAAGGAGTCCTCACACGATAAGCTTCCCCAGCAGAGCTCTGCTCTGATCCACTGGATCTATGATGCCTAACCCTCCCTTGGCTAAGGGAAGGGTGATAACTGCCCGGGCGGGCTGTCCGGGGCACTTGTTATCAAGGTCCACTATAGACTAAACACAATTAAAAGAACCCTAATTACCACTTGTGTGTTGAAGTCCATGTAAAGTATATTGTTGTAGTAAGGCCCAATGAGGAAATCTTCCAAACGATTAGTCTCTTGGTCTAAGACCACCACCTTCATATAGATATGAAGGTTCTCCATTTTGTATGTGAGGGTGTTAGTTTAGTAGAGAAGCGCAAGAGCATAGTGGGGAGGTGCTGAGTGGGGGGGTCCTCCATGCAAGAAGAGGGTTTTCAATAGTTATCCTTGCTATGCAAAAGATGATTGTGAAGGAGTACGAGCGGAAGTGCGACGCGAGAGAGAGTGTGAGAAGAAGAGCACGACGATATGGTGAACTTGCTCTACTGTAATGTGTAGAGCATAGTGAGTTCTTATTAGGTTTTTACAAAATAATGTGTACATACCTGGCGGCCCGCCCACTTACCTGGGTGACCACATTGGGCTTTATACCCCAACAACCTCCCACTTAAAGTCCAATGTGGTACTTTAAATGTGAGAGAAGCTACTATACAAGCTAATATACAAGAGATGTAGAGAAGTGATGTACTACCCTACACCTAACTGCTTGCGAAAATGCGCAAAGCTCTCTGAGGGAAGTCCTTTTGTAAGTAGATCAGCAGGATTTTCTGTGGTGTGAACTTTGACAAGCTGAAGTTGCTTATCCTCGAGCATTTCCCTGATGAAATGATACTTCACATCCACATGCTTTGTCTTTGAGTGATAAACTGGATTGTGAGCCAATTGTATAGCACTTTGACTATCACAATATAACACAGGCATCTCTTCTTTGATTCCCAAATCTGTTACTAGTCGATTAAGCCAAATTGATTCTTTGCATGCCTCTGATGCTGCAACATATTCAGCCTCTGTAGTAGACTGAGTAACACAATCTTGTAATCTGGAATGCCATGATACTGCTCCACGAGCCAATGTAAAGAAATACACTGACGTAGACCTTTGGTTGTCTAAGTCACCTGCATAATCTGAGTCTTTAAAACCCTTTACACTTAGCTCCTGACTCCCATAGCATATACACATACTCTTTGTAGCTTTCAGGTATCTCAATATTCCTTTCACTGCCTCCCAATGTTTCTTTCCTGGGTTTGACATGTATCGACTTACTACTCCCACTGCAAATGCAATGTCTGGACGAGTAGCAATCATTGAATACATCAAACTACCCACTGTAGACGCATATGGAATCTTATGCATTTCAGCCTGTTCTTCCTCAGATACAGGAAAATCTTGTTTGAAGTTTCACATATGGTGGAAATGGAACACTCAATGCCTTTCCCTTCTCCATATTGAAACGTTGCAAAACCTTGTCAATATACTCTGTTTGAGATAACCAAATCAACTTCTTTGATCTGTCTCTCTCAATGCGCATACCAAGTATATGACTTGCCTCACCCATGTCTTTCATGTCAAATGATTTTTCCATCTTTGACTTCAAAGCTAAAATTTCTTCCAGGTGCTTGCCAGCAATCAACATGTCATCCACATATAAAATAAGGATCAGCCAACTGCCATCATTAGCCTTCTTTGTATATAGACATCGAACTCACTACGTTTGTAGCCTTGAGAAAAGGGAACTTATGGTACCATGCCCTCAGTGATTGTTTTAAGCCATAAAGACTCTTTAACAACTGGCATACCAAATCTTCCTTGCCTTTCTCAACAAACCCTTCTCGCTATTGCATGTAAATTTCCACATCTAAATCACCATGCAAGAACATTGTCTTGACATCCATTTGGTGCAACACCAAATCTAATATGGCAACCAATACAAGAAAGCATGTCAATGTAGTCATCTTGACCACCGGAGAGAAGAATTCATCAAAGTCAATGCCTTGTTCTTGCTTAAAGCCCTTGGCAACAAGCCTTGCTTTGTACTTTGGCTGACTATCATGAGCGGTGATCTTATAGCTGTAAACCCATTTACAAGGTAGAGCCTTTTTGCCATGTGGTAATTTAACTAGCTTCCATGTCTGGTTTTTATGCAGAGCTGTCATCTCTGACTGCATGGCCAATTGCCAATTCCCGGAGTCCTTCATTTGCACTGCTCCCTTGTAACATGAAGGCTCATTGCAATCAGTGAACATGACATAGTTCATAGATGGAACAAACCTATCAGGAGGTTGCGTGATACGTCCAGATCTACGCACAATAGGTGGCTTAGGCTCACCCACAACCCGTGGTTCCACTCTATCCTGTCCTTGCTCCTCTTGAGCCCTGACATTTTGTCTTGCACGTGCAGGTCCATCTTCTTGGAAGACAACTCTTCTAATCTCCTCAACCCTCTCTGGTTTAGAATGATATTTGGATTCATTAAAGTGAACATCATTGCTGCGGATAACCTTTCTAGATTCGGGATCCCAAAGTCTGTACCCCATCTCACCAGAATTACCATAGCCTAGAAAGATGCACTTTCTACTCTTTGGCTCAAGCTTGTTCCTAAATTCCTTTGGAACATGAGTATATGCCTCACAGCCAAAGACTCTAAGATGCTTGTATGAGGGCATTTTGCCTGACCATACAATCTCTGGCACTGAATCCTTCTGCAAAACCTTGCTAGGAGATCTATTTATAATATGAACAGCTGTTGATACAGCTTCAGCCCAAAACCCATTTGGTAGCTGTGCATTAAACAACATACTTCTGATCTTCTATTGTATGGTCCTATTCATCCTCTCAGCAACACCATTTTGAGGAGGATTGTAAGGAGCAGTAAGTTCACATTTTATACCTTTTGACTCACAAAAGTCCTGAAAGGCCTTTGAAACATACTCCACCATTGTCAGTGCATAAGCATTTAAGCTTCTTGCCACTCTGATTCTCCACAAGTGTCACAAACGTTTTGAAAACACTAAACTCTTCATCCTTGTGCTTGAGAAAGTAAACCCATACTTTCCTCGAGTAATCATCTATAAATGTCATAAAGTAAGAAGCTCCCCATAGAGATAGATTAGGCATAGGTCCACACAAATCACTATGAACAAGTGCCAAATGTGTATCTCTTCTACTGCTTCTATGCTTATGTGGCTGCTGTGTTTTCTTACCATACAGACAATGTTCACAGAATTCAAAATCATTAAATGAAAAGCCAGGCAAGATTCCCATTCCCTTCTTCGACATATGTCCTAACAGGCTATGCCACAAAGAAACGTTCGGCTGCTCGGTTACATTGATTAAATTTTCAGAGACATTTGATACATAAATCATGTAAAGTCTT
Organism: Adiantum capillus-veneris; assembly: GCF_014529385.1. Classification (NCBI taxonomy): domain Eukaryota; kingdom Viridiplantae; phylum Streptophyta; class Polypodiopsida; order Polypodiales; family Pteridaceae; genus Adiantum; species Adiantum capillus-veneris. The sequence continues at coordinate 127,189,499 of NC_140954.1, read as the reverse complement.
CCAGACTTTACTTCATGTGCTACTGTCATGGAACCCTTGGATATCTTCCACATGTTCTGTCCAAAAGTGGTGACGTAGCCAGCATCATCAAGTAAACCTGTGCTGATCAATCTCTTTGTAATTGTGGGAACATGTCTCACATTTTTCAGCGTGAAAGAAGAGCCATTGTGAAACTTGAATTGAACATCTCCAACACCTAAGATCTCATATGTCTGCCCATTGTCTAGCCGAACATGATCTTTAGTGGTCACATAAGAGGTAAACCACTCCTTGTTTGGAGACACATGAAGTGATGCCCCTGAGTCTATAATCCAGTCACTCAGTGCATTTCCATCAGATTCTGTAAGAAGAGCTGAGTCCATTGTATTCTTCAAGAAGTAGATGTCTCTTGACACTAGACTATCATCCTCTGCAACAGTGTTTGTCACATTTATTTCTTGAATCTTCACTGAGGACTTGTTCTTCTCACCATGGTATTCAGCTTTCTCTTTGCCTTTTTGTGCTTTCCATTCTCTGCAGTCTCTTTTCATGTGACCCTTCTTGCCACAATGGTAGCATTCTATGTCATTCTTGCCTTTAGCACTGCGGGACTTGCTACGAGACTGATTCCTCTTTCCACCTTTGTAATTTTCTTTGGTCCTTCCCCTGACAACTAAGGCTATTCCTTTGCCTTTGTCCATTGTCTTTCTGTTGGTTTCTTCAGTAAGCAGACTGCCTTCTACACCTGCTATGGTCAAACCATCTGGAGGTGCAGAATTACTCAAAGCTATGCGAAAAGTGTCCCAAGTTTCCAGCAATGTGATCAACAGGAACATAGCTCTAACAGGTTCATCAAACTTGACACCTTGAGCTGACAACTGACTGTAGATGGTGTTGAATTCATTCAGATGATTGGACATAGGTGTCTCTTCTTTCATCTTCAAGTCAACAAGCTTCTTAAGCCACTATACTTGTGAAGTTGCACTCTGCTTCTCATAAAGATCACTTAGCTTTGTCCATGCTTCATAAGCCGACATCTCGTCTGCTACACTGAAGTAAACACTTTCTGTCAAAGTCAGCATAGTGGTAGAAAGTGCCAATTCATCCATTTTGCTCCATTCATCTTCGTCCATATCTTCTGGTTTTATCCCCTTGAGCTTTATAGGTTTTATCTGCTTCTTTTGTACCAACACGTGCCAAATCTGCTTCTTCCACAATGGGAAATTGGTTCCATCCAGCTTCTTGATATTGTAAAGAGCAGTGTCCTGTGATCCAACCATAGCTACGCTTCACAATAGTTACTTTCTTGGGAAAAATTCAGCAGAGTTTCCCATGTAAACTGACCTCTGAACCAATAGCAACCTGTCAAATGAACCAAGAAAGCTTCAGATTCTGCATAAATTTCGGCAGAGTCTCCTTTGTAAAATGGCTCTGGTGTACTCAAAAAACAGACCAAAAACAGCTCAAAAAACCACTGTCTCTCTAACACTGTAAGATGTGGGTAAACCTGTCCTCCACCTGTACTGTCTCTCACTGTCCTGTCATCACTGTCGTGTAAGCATAGACTGCAACAATGCCTCAACAGTAGTAAAGCAAAGATGCAATCCCAACTATCTAACTCACAGTCAATACATCCTAGCTGCCTATCTAAGGGTGCTCGAGGGATCGCTCCAAGACCGGTATCACCGAAAGGATCTCAACATTCGAGAATCCCCCAGCTCAATAAAACCTCACTCGACCCTCAACAAAGGCTGCAGTAAATCTGACAGTACATAGACTTCCCACAAAGTCATACATCCACAAATTTCCCACTATATGTTGTAATCGCTACGACGGTTGTTTGCTGCGTGACTCACAGCCAACAAACCCTCAACAGACATACATCATCTCTGAAAATACATCCCATGTGGAAGTACCTGCAATGTTAGGATTAAATCTGGAATATCGAGCAGCAAACACAAGCTACCTGATGAACTAGTGGATGTCGCCTACAATCTGTGTAGATGTGCGCGTGCCGTATGTGACACGCCTCCAAGAACCGTGAGCCGTCCTTCGATGTGTAGACAACCACAAATCAGCACTCTGGGAGTGCGGATATCCTCAGCACCTGCAGTCGTAGGCCGAAATCCCAAATTTGCAGAGTCGGATCTGCACCCGCCGAGACCACGTAGTTGAAAATGGCCTATGCAGAACTTTGTCGAAGCCAAACGGTGGCCAAGATGACCTCACAATGAAATTCTGAGAACACCAAGCCCTTCGGGTTTGTCCACAGGAATTGGGGCCGTGTCTTTGCCTGTCGAATCTCACTCCAATCTAAGCAGGTGACTCTGGCTACCTGCAAATGCTGCCCCGAGCCTTGATCTGAGCTCTGATACCAGTTGAAGGAGTACGAGCGGAAGTGCGACGTGAGAGAGAGTGTGAGAAGAAGAGCACGACGATATGGTGAACTCGCTCTAGTGTAATGTGTAGAGCATAGTGAGTTCTTATTAGGTTTTTACAAAAGAATATGTGTACATACCTTGCGGCCCGCCCACTTACCTGGGCGACCACATTGGGCTTTATACCCCAACAGATTGGGGGTAGTGGGATAGTGGGATAGTGGAAGTATGTGAGTGTGTACCTTGGGTAAGAGATTATTCCATGATGCATGAGAATGCTCACGTCAGCCTAGTACTTATACATCCGCCAAAAATCTGGATTACAAATTATTATTTTGGGCGGGTTTTTACAAGAATGATAGATTGTGTGTGTGTGTGTGTGTGTGTGTGTGTGTGTGTGTGTATAGTGAGAGAGAGGATGAAATTTGTAGGGAGACGGCTAGATAGGAAAGATCCGCACCTGATTAAACTTTGTTGGACTCGGACTTATGCTTCAATCCCTTGAGCATTCTTGGAGTAAATGGCTGACTCCTCGTCTGATCCTCTAGATTTCTCATCATCAGCCTCCTTCCTTCCGAGGGTGTAGCACTTCTACAGAAAGTCAACTCAGTCTTTATAATCACCCAACTTTTAGATGATCGTAGGAAGATGATTTGGGCTAACTACAGTGGTTGTTCACTACATGCAGGGCTGGTGGTCAATCATATGCTGTTCCAGGGTCTAAGCAAAGGGATAAAATACTTATTTTCATGTACAAAAGCACAGAATTTGTATAGATGTATGGGGATGGTACCCCCGTTGTCGGTAAAAGGAATAGAAATGATCTTTTAATTCTAAGGGGTTATTAGGTATTTACCACATACATAATCATACATCCGTGGCATATGAGAGCCCGCAGTTGTACATTATAAGTTTTGAATTCTAGAAACAAGTAAAACTGATAGTAAGGCTTGAAGCAGGCTTGTAAATTTGTGTGCTTGTTATTACTTGAATGAAACATATCTTCTGAGATACACAATCTGACAACACCTCTTGGAAAGGTAGGTAGGTAGCGCGCGCGCACACACACACACACACACACATATATATAACGAGCACACAGATTTGAATAAGCAACAATGTGAAACAACGTTTGTATTGCGGCAATTTTGACATCTCCCATTTTTATGCATCCACGTTTGTCTATTACATACTCTCGAAAGAGAGTATTTTGTATTCGAAAGCATGTTTTTCAAATCGAGGGTGCTCTTCTTATCATACGACAAAGGAGGGTTATATACCCTGCCATTCTTTTCAGTTGAAAGGTAAAGGTCATCGTGATGTTACACTTCTTGATAGTCTATACACTCCGCGAAGAAGAAAAGCAAGGGAAATGTAGTGGTGGTGGTGGTGGTGGTCGTCGTAGTCGTAGTAGTAGTAGTTTGTATAAAATGGAGAAAGCAGCAAGCAAGCACGCAGGTGTGAGGGCCCTCAAATGACAGAAACTACTACAATGTCCATTGGGCACCTATTTTATGCTGAATTTTGCACCTCACTCTCTCTCTCTCTCTCTCTCTCTCTCTCTCTCTATATATATATATATATATATATATATATATATATATATATATATATATATATATATATATATATATATATATAAAAGAAGCAGTGCTTGTGTCAACTTTGTGCATTTTGAGGATTTTTGGCCTGCGTAGCATATGCGCTCAAGCTCCAAAGGCAAGTCAGTTCTCTCTTTTCTTTCAACTTGATTATCTCTCACCCTCTCCACTTAAAGTCCTCTCTCTCTCTCTCTCTCTCTCTCTCTCACACACACACACACACACACACACACACACATCCAGGCAGGCACGCTTGTGTGAGTTCCTCACCTTGTTTGAAAGGGATAAGAGGTAATTAGTAGCCATTGAACATTGATACAAAATGAGAGTATAGATTACCATCTTAGTAGTGTATATATATAGTTAGAGCCAAGTCTCACTATGATCAAGAAAATTAATGGTATTTAATATTATGTAAAGGTGCCACACACAAAGTAGATACTAACATCACGGTTTCATGTCTTGAGTCTAGGATACATTTTGACTTCTTTTACTCTGAAAGTAAGAGAACAATGTCCTATGAACAAGGGGAACCAATCATTTCAACCTAATCTTCTTAGAACATGCTCTTGTGTGAATTAGTAGGATTACTAGTATTAAGGAGAGTGGTATTTAACTTGCTTCCTTTCTTCTTATAGTAAATAAGCTAGTACTACTAATTGCACTAAGACTAAGTGGAACTAGGTTCACTAACTTCACTGACTATTTTACAAGATTCAATCAAGGAAGCCTACATGTAGCACACTACAACATGGATTTGGATCAGTGTATAATGAAGGATTCTATCCTGTCATCAGCGGTGCAACCACACTTGCATCGGGTTGGTCATTTGTTGTTACTGTGAAGCAGATAAGATCCTTACCTCAATAACAACATCTATTTTGTTTTTACCAACAAATAGCACTATGTATGGGATAATATCCAAGGATGTACCAAATTGGAACTCAATGGATATTGTGAGTTTGGAAAACTATGTCGCTTAAGGTTCAATATTACAAATAATAAAGACAAATCTGTTTTAATATTTGCACCAAATATGCATCGCATGGTTATAGACATTGTAAGAGTAGTTGGTTGGGAGGAAGACCATACCTCTATAATTTTCAGTAAGACCCCATGGAATAAAGAGGGAGATAGGGTTTCAAGGTCTCTTGTATTGACAGCCTATAGGAAGGTAATACACAATATTAAATCTAAGATAAGACGGCCATCAGATGATGTCTGCTTTGATATGATCGAGGAGCAGGATTAGATTACTACAAATCGTCACCCACTAAGAGGTGAGAAATACTACAACGCCAAACTTACTAACTACATTGCAATTCAACTTACCAATTGGATATGCACGTGGTATGGAATGTGAACAAACATTACAATGGCAACTATTCATTTAGGGGAACGATGAAATGTAGGAGAGCCACTTACCTTAGCAAGACCTAATTAGGGTGTTTAAGGAAGTGGAAAATGACTACATGTCATGTGTACAAAAATGTTGGGTTTATAATGGAGGGTAATTGATATACTTTTCCCTCCCAAAAAAATGGGTGGTCGTTTTTCACAATTTTGGATCATCACATAACTTTTATATACATGGTTAAATTTTTATGAAAAAGGCAGATCTTGAATCTACTCATCAAGAGCTTTCCATAGATATGTCACATCATATACTTTTTCTCTACGGATTTCAAATTTCATTTTTGTTTGATTTTCAAATTCAAAAATATGGCCGTTGGGATGTCCTTACATTAGCTCCTTAAGCTAAAATCCTTAATATCTTAAACTACCAATATAAGTGGTCCTCCTATAATCCATCTTCCTCTAATGGGAGCAATACACAAACAAAAACAATGTGGTGGTACAATATGGAGGCAATTATGGAACTTTGCTATACTGGGCAGTCATATGGGGAGGTACATGATGGTGCTCGACAAGAACGAAGGATTTGTTAAAGGGTTTCCAACCATACTTTCAATGGAAACTACTACGTTGAAGAAATGCAAAACCATAATAATAGAGAAGTAGAGTCATCTTGAGACATTGTAGTAGCTATAGTCTACATACATTTGAAGTGATGCTTTTGAACTATGTTTTCAAAACAAGAGTAACTTCAATGCTCTATTTGATATTTTTTTGTAATGATGCGCTCTTTTGAAGTTAACATTGGAGTGGATTTGTGTATGAATCCTCTCTCTCTCTCTCTCTCTCTCTCTCTCTCTCTCTCTCTCTCTCTCAACTGATGATGCCCGTTTATTGAAGGATGAGATGATCATGAATAAGGTCTGTGGCTACAAGTGGCGTATGATTGTTCTTTCCTATTATGATATCCTCTCTATGGAGTTAGATTGCATTGTTGTAAATAGTTTTGTTGCAGGAAAACACACACAGCTTGGAGAAGACGAAGAAGCTCAAGGCGCACAACAGAGAGTAGATTGCTTAGTGCACAATGGAAAGATTAAGTTAGCCCTAGATTGATGGGCATATATACAATGCATGGGGGAAAAATCTCTTAGTGAGGCAAAACTACCCCGACAATCGTAAGTGTATTCACACACATTGCTACCACATTTATATGGTAACAAACCCCCCCTGGGAGTGATGCGGTGAACGAGAGCTGGCACTTAGTGTATAGGAAAGTGTCATGTTCTGAAAACATGATCAATCCACTGACGGGAGCAAAGCGAACCCCGAACCCCGACGGCCTCTAAAACACCCGAGACCGAATGGCGCGCCTCGAGCCTGTCATGGTAAAGCAAACAGGGGGGGCACCACCTAGCTTCAACGGCTAGGACGCAAACAACACACCACCATAACAAAGTTTTCATCCAAGAGAGATGGATGCTTGGGAGTAATGATGAAGAGGAAAGGGAATGAGATCAAGTGAGAGAGAGAGAGAGAGAGAGAGAGAGAGAGAGAGAGTGAGGGAGGGGGTATAGCGGCTTAGTACTTAGGCACCATAAAAGGATGGCGAATCCGCACACCCTTCACACATACACAAGCTCACTCCAAAACACAAGACTAGGTGGCGATTCCACACACCTTACATGGGCAAAACATTGCAAGAAAACATACTCACAAAACCTCAAGATTTATTTAGAGAATTAGGCGATGAAATGGGGAGCATAGGGTAGGGGAATGAGAAGGGAGAGAGTGGTAGAGCACATGGTGGATAGGTGGGAGTTGATGGCGAAGACTCGCACGAGGATTATGGCCATCATCCTTCATTTAGTTGCCCTTCATCTTCCATAGCCAAGGGTGTAGAGGTCATGCTCAAGACAAGCATGGTGATCGCGGTGATGGTGATGGTGTGGGTGTGTGTGTGTGCACTAGGCACACACAGTGCATAGTGTGTTCTTTGGTGATGTTGTGTGTTTTTGTGTGATGGTGACCCCTCTTTATATAGGGGAGGAGGGGGGAGAAATTCTAGAATTTAGAAATGAAGAAATCATTATCTACATAGGCCATGTGATTGTGGGCCCCACTTGTCTGGCTGTGTGTATATGTGCCAAAACAGCAGTCTCATGAGAGAGAGACTAAGAGAGAGAGATGGGTTGATGAAAAAAGTGAGAAGTGACATGGAGAATAAAGTAATTACAAGAGGGGAGAGAGGGGAGTGTGTTCAGAGGTGAATCTGTGTGCAGATGTGTGTGAACACAAGAAAAATCAGGTAACCACCGAGTGGGGATGGCTCTGTGGGCACCTTTTTCAGTGAAACTGAGTGTGTGTGAGTGTGGGGGAGGTTATTTAGCTACAAGACAAGAGACATGGTGCCCTTTAGAGAGAGAGGGGGGTATTTGGGTCATGGGATATGATAGGAGAGAGAAAGAGGGGGTGGGGTATACTATTTTGGAAGATAGGGTAAGTTGCATGTGAGTTGGTGCATTATTGGTGAGTTATAATGCATTATTTGTGAGAGGTGGGGTAGCTTGAGGGGAGAGAGAAAGGAGAAAGGACAAGGGGAAGAGAGAGGGGGTTGACCTTTTGAGTGGAGGAGAGGAAAAGGGACACACGGCGGGGCAACAGTGAAGAAAAAGGAGGCAAGGTGGGGATGGGCTGCCCCGCAGGCATGAGGTGGCCTATTTTACCTTTCTCATATATTTACATAATCATACTTTATTTTTTTCTTACTTTTTCCAATGTCTTTTATCACTCCCTCCCTAAGAAGGGGTTTTCATGGGGTGGGGACGAGAGAAGAGGGGTATGGGAGCTTGGCTTGTGAAAAGCCCCCATCATTAGCCCTCCCCTTTTGGCTAGAGGCATTCATGTCTCTAGCTCATCTGTTTGATCATTATCGTCGGAGGTGGCGGCTGATGGTGTGTCCTCATCTGGAATGTCAATAGGTGGAGCCTGGTCAAATCGAAGAAAATAAGGTTTAAGTCGCCAACCATTTACCCTGGTTTTATGAAGTTTTCCATCAGCCTCCATAAGCTGGTAGCTTCCATTGGCATACTTTTTCCTGACGATGAAAGGACCTTCCCATCGGAGTAGGAGTTTCTTATCCTTGCGCGTGTCGAAGCGATTGTCGTAGTGGAGCACCAACATTCCTTTCTTCAATTCTTTTTTCCGGAGATGTTCGTTAAAACTAAGCCGTCTATGCTCTACTTGTGCTGCATAATAATTTATTGCTTCTTCTCTGTCCAGCTGCAGTCTTTCCAAGTTGATGATGTGATCTCTCAAATGCATGTTGGGTTGTTGAAGCTGGCTTGCCATTACTCTGAGACTTTGTAGTTGCACTTCAATGGGCAAGATTGCTTCCTTACCAAATACTAGATGATACGGTGTGAATCCCAAGGATGTACGAAATGAAGTTCTGTAGTCCCATAAAGCTGGTAGTAGATACTTATCCCAGTCTCCAGGATGATTGTTTACCTGCTTGGTAATAATTTTAGAAACCATTCCATTTACCTTTTCAACTAGGCCATTACATTGAGGGTAATATGGTGAAGAGTGCCTCCTTGTAATGCCCAGTCTCTACATTAATTCTCCTACCAAGTCTGCTCTGAAACCTGTCCCTCTATCAGAGATGATCTCTAAAGGTGTGCCAAACCTACAACAAATGTGCTCGTAGATAAATTTAGCTACCTCTACCGCTGTGATTCTAGTGGTGGCTGTAGCCTCTGCCCATCTAGTCATGTTGTTGACCCCCATGATAATGTAGAATTTTTCTGAGTTGGCCCTAGGTAATGGCCCAATGGCATCGATACCCCATTTTTCAAATGGGCCATATGAGAGAATAGGTGTCTGTGGTTCAGGCATAAGTGACCTAGTGCCGGCCTTTTGACACAACTTACATGTTTTGCACCAGTGGTGTACATCACGGTTGAGGCTAGGCCATATGAAGCCTGCCTGCAAGATTTTCCTACTTGTTATGTCTAGGGCAAAGTGACCACCACAAACCTCGTCGTGACAGCTAGCAATTACTCCCGTGATTTCCTGAGAGAGAGGGACCTTCCTGAGTATTTGGTCCTTACCCTTACAGTACAAACTGTCATTGATGAGTCAATACCTTGTGGCCTTCCGCGTCAGCCATTGCTTCTGTCCCTTTGTTAAATCTGATGGGCATTCCCCTGTTTCCAAAAAATGCATGATGTCAGGCAAGGCATCACTTCCTTGAAATAGAGGGAGCTTTAGTTTTATTGCTCCAACCACCACTTCCTGTAGTCTTTCACTTGCTAGGGCATCTGCTTCTTGGTTTTGAGCCCTTGGGATATGGTGTATTTGAACTTCTTCAAACTTACCCAACAAGGTTTTTACACCACTTAAGTGAGTCCTTAAACTAGGATTCTTGCATGTCCATGCTCCATTTACTTGCCTTACCAGAAGTAGAGCATCCCCAAATACATTAAGGCGTTGTACACCTTGCGAGACGCACCATTGTAGACCCTTGGTTAGTGCTGCATACTCAGCTTCATTGTTAGAATGTGAATCTAACAATTGGCCCAACGAAAATACCTTTGTCCCTTTGTCATCAATGACCACTATGCCTGCAGCTGCTTTGTCGGACGCTCGCTTGTAGGCTCCATCAAAGTAGAGAGAGTATGCTCCTTCTACCATTGGTGGTACTGGAGGTAATCGGACTTCTCCTTCCTTAGATTTCTTCTCCTTCCTTTCAAAGACTTGGTAGGTCATGAGTCCCCCCAAACTTGCCCTTCTCGTGCTTTCTACCTGTACCGTGTAGTCAAACTCTTGCAGACGAACTAGCCATTTAGTAATTCTACCAGACACATCCATCTGTTGTACAACATAGGGAAATATTTCATCCGTGGTTAGAATCACAAATTGCTTAGGCAGCAAATATGACCTAAACTTTGTAGTTGCAAATCTAAGAGCTAGGACTAAGTGTTCCACATGGGTGAAACCTTTCTCTCCTGCTGTCATCATTCGACTAGAGAAGTAGATTGGCCTCATGAAAGATGTCGTCGTATCCTTTTGGAGTAGCACAGCCCCCAATGAGTCATCACCAACACTTGAGGTGACATAGAATTTTTCATCCCACTTAGGTGGTGAGATAGTTGGCAGAGTGGCTAAGACCTCCTTTACCTTGTTGTAGTGATGTTCGCTTTCCTCGTCCCAAGTGAAAGTTGATCTTTGAGTGAGTTGTTGCAGTGGTAGAACAAGTTGTGATAGTAGATGTATGAATTTACTTAAGTACCTCACCTTCTGTAGAAAAGAGACCAGTTGACGTGCGGTCGTTGGTGAAGGTAGGGCTATGAGTGCGGAAACTTCATGGCCTAGTAGAATGGCTTTACTCTCCCCAATGTGGCATTTATCCACATTTAATTGCCCACCTAGGCTCTGCAACCTGGCCAAACCTTCAGTTAACTTTTCTAAATGTGAAATACGGGAGCTATATATACAAAAATCATCAATGAACACTCTTATGGATGTTCCAAAGAACGGTTGAAAAACATATGTGACATATCTTTGGAATGTGGCAGGTGCATTTGTGAGACCAAATGGCATAACCCTGTATGCAAAACAACCCCATGGCGTGATAAAAGTGGTTTTTAGCTGATCTTCCAAGGCTATGCGTATTTAAAAGTATCCAGAATAACCATCACAGACGGTATAGCATTCAAAACCCGCTACTTCATTCAGAATTTCATCCAAGAAAGGGAGAGGAAAGTGGTCTCTCTTTGTAGCTGCATTTAGTGGTTTGTAGTCAACACAGACCCTCCACTTACCATTCTTTTTAGGCGTCACCACTACGGGTGACACCCATTCTGAGTTTTCTACAGGATAGATGAATACCGCCTCCAGCAGTTTCCTTACCTCGGCCAAGAGTGCCTTTTCTTGTATGACCCCCAGTCGTCGTAGCTTTTTCACAATTGGTTTTACCCCTTCCTTCAGCTTAATATGATGTTCCACCACTGTAATGCCTATGATTCTTTCATAGTTGTCAATGAACAGGTTAGGAAATCCCATCAACATTTGCAAAAAACTATCTTTCTCCTCAAGTGTTAATTCCGTAGACAACATACCCTTCAACCTACTTCCTCCTAGGCCAGGTGATTTTCTCTCCTCTTCATTGGGTTTCCCTTTTGGTGATGGATCACCAGTTGTGCTTACCCTTTGTGGATCCTTCATAATGATACCCATCACATCAATGGAACTGTCACTTTCTTCGGTGGATGTGGTCTCCTCCTCAGAACTGGAAGATTCGCTAGTGGTTTCATCTGCCGATGTTTCCAGATTCATTTGCTTCTGCTTGCCAATCCTCATGTCGTAGTAGATTGTCTCCCCTTTCTTACCGGTCATGCGTAGAAGGCCAGTACCCCAGTCCTGTTTTGCCTTCATGGCCATCAACCATGGCCTTCCCAAAATTAGTGGATAGCCCTCCCCCTTAGTAGGCATTACAAAAACATCTACCTCTACCTCAGTGTTGAAAGCTTTTATTTTCACGGCACTTACCACACCCACACACTTTACTTTTGCGTTGTTTTCCATCTTTGCCTTGCATGGAGAAGGCCTGTCAACCTCGAGCCCTAATCGAAGCATCATAGCTTCGCTCATTACACAGATTTGTGCACCTCCATCAATGTAGGTGTTTCCAACCCTCTTTCCTTTTATGTTTACGTCGACAATTGGAAGGATGTCATCCATGTTGCATCCCAAAATTGCTCCGGCTACCTTTGTTTTGGAGCGTCTTGTACTTACCATTTTAGACCATTGTCGCCTTACTTTTGGTGCAAGATGTAGCAGCTATGGCCATGTAATCTTCGGTCCTTGCTCTGCCACATCCAATGTTAGATCATAGGGCTTAGAACTTTCCCCTAGCTGGAAGTCGGTGATGCCCAATTTTCGTCGTGGCCTGGATGGCCTCTTGCTAGTTTCTCCTCTCATGCTTCTCTCATCATCTGATTGTGTAGCTTTCTCCCTCCTAACTCTTTTCACAGTTATGGCTTCAAGTGGTTCTAAAAAGGTTACCTTCTCCTTACCCTTGTCCCTCTCCTTTGCTCTGGGTGGATCCACTACTACGGCTTTTCCTTTCTCTTCTAGCCTTATGATGTTTACAGGGCGATCAGGTGGTGGGGCTGGTGGAAGAGGTGGGGTGAATGCTTGTAGTGGTGTCTGGGGTGGACGTAGAATTTGTGTTGGTGGGGGTGGTGCTCGGGGTGGGGGTGTTCTTTCTCTAGGGGGTGACAATTGGTTCCTCCTACCTTCTCTATTATAGTTTTGTCGTGGTTTGGGACAGTAGTACATACCGTGACCGTCTTCTCCGCAGTTGTAGCAATGATACTCCCTATTTTGTCGTCGTGATCTTCCAGGGTCTTGATATCTTTCTTGACTCCTCCCTTGCTGTATTAAGTGGACAGACAAATTCTGCAGTTGGTCAGTAATATGGGCCAACATATCTTGTTGGTCATCTCTTACCTCAAGAGCCGGTGGTGGTGGTATGGTGGTTGTCGTAGTTGCTAGTCGACGCGATGTTCCTGCTTCTGTTGATTCAGTTTCCTTGGCTTTCATTCGCAGCTTCTTGTCCTTAAGGCGAGCAATCTCAATGGCTAACTCGTACGTAGCCAGGAATCTACCTTTCACCTTCTCCTTGAGAAGCGGCCATAAACCATGCGTGAACCGCTCTTTTTTTAGGAAATCGGGTGCGGCTTCCCCCCTTGCCAGTGACTCAACCCACCGTTCCCACAAATCCACAAATTTGGACTCATAGGTGGCATATTCTAAAAGACCCTCTTGCTTCAAGTCTCTCAACTTGTCCCACAACTTTTCTGAAGTGGTACCTTCCCCAAAGCGCCTCTTAAAAGCGGTTTTTAAGGGTTCCCAGTCATCCTTGGTTGCTTGTGGAAGTGCATTGTACCATGATCTAGCTTCTAGCTTCATGAGATGCTTAAAGATCCTAACCCGGGATTCATCCGTATCTTTGTTGCTCACTACACATGCTACTTCAAAGTCATCTAGGAAGTCTGTTACCAAATCCTCCCCCTTCTTTCCTTTAAATGTTGGAAATGCTACACTTGCCATGATTACTGAGAGAGAGCTAGAAAGACACACTGCTTAACTTGCAAAAGTTTTTTTTTCTACTTTACAAGGAGGCGTGTATACCCTCTTATACTAGGACATATATTAAAACTTCAAACGGTACATTGCCTTGTACCAAAGGTAAGACAAATGGTTGATCTGATGCCAGAACCTCAAAAAATCGCTCCCCACCCAGCATGGTGTCAATGACATGCTGGTAGTGAGCCTTCAAATCCAGTATTACCTTGATTGAGCGTACACGTGTTGGTATGTGTGATCTGTCTTGAGGTAGGTTGTACTGATTCATGTGAAGCTTAGAGGTGCTTAGTCACTGTCCAAGCTTGTGGGAGAGGGTGGTGTTCTTTTCTGAAACAAACTCAGTAGATCCCTAGTTTCTCTAGTGAGAGTGTGAGCCAATGATTCCGTTATCTGTGCTGCAGCATCCGGTGCGACTTGAAAACTGACTGTGATAATTACCTCGGTGACTTGAGTTACCCGATTCTCAAAGTAGAATAGTGTTGATTCTCTATTGTGTAGAGCTCCTTCCATTTTGTTGTTGTGGGTTGGTTGTAGGTTGCGGACATGGTTTCGACCTTCTCCTTCTTCTTCTTGGCACTTGGCCTATGTATATCCACTGGGTTTGGCGTGTTGGTTGACTCTCCCACTGCAAATCGATTACCGTTACCCTGGCACTCGAGCTTCGATGCAGATGCGGAGTTCGTCTAGTTGTGCTTGGAGCTCTTCTTCTTCTTTCGTCCAATTAGCAAATCCTGATAGCCATTCATCCATTCACAATAGTTTAGGGGTTTCAGTCTTGTAAACTGAAGGGTTTCATGAAAAGATCCTCAGTGGGGGCACCAAATGACGGGAGCAAAGCGAACCCCGAACCTCGACGGCCTCTAAGGCACCGGGGACCGAATGGCGCGCCTCGAGCCTGTCATGGTAAAGCAAATAGGGGGGGCACCACCTAGCTTCAGCGGCTAGGACGCAAACAACACACCACCATAACAAAGTTTTCATCCAAGAGAGATGGATGCTTGGGAGTAATGATGAAGAGGAAAGGGAATGAGATCAAGTGAGAGAGAGAGAGAGAGAGAGAGAGAGAGAGAGAGAGAGTGAGGGAGGGGGTATAGCGGCTTCGTACTTAGGCACCATAAAAGGATGGCGAATCCGCACACCCTTCACACATACACAAGCTCACTCCAAAACACAAGACTAGGTGGCGATTCCACACACCTCACATGGGCAAAACATTGCAAGAAAACATACTCACAAAACCTCAAGCTTTATTTAGAGAATTAGGCGATGAAATGGGGAGCATAGGGTAGGGGAATGAGAAGGGAGAGAGTGGTAGAGCACATGGTGGATAGGTGGGAGTTGATGGCGAAGACTCGCACGAGGATTATGGCCATCATCCTTCATTTAGTTGCCCTTCATCTTCCATAGCCAAGGGTGTAGAGGTCATGCTCAAGACAAGCATGCTGATCGCGGTGATGGTGATGGTGTGGGTGTGTGTGTGCGCACTAGGCACACACAGTGCATAGTGTGTTCTTTGGTGATGTTGTGTGTTTTTGTGTGATGGTGACCCCTCTTTATATAGGGGAGGAGAGGGGAGAAATTCTAGAATTTAGAAATGAAGAAATCATTATCTACATAGGCCATGTGACTGTGGGCCCCACTTGTCTGGCTGTGTGTATATGTGCCAGAACAGCAGTCTCATGAGAGAGAGACTAAGAGAGAGAGATGGGTTGATGAAAAAAAGTGAGAGGTGACATGGAGAATAAAGTAATTACAAGAGGGGAGAGAGGGGAGTGTGTTCAGAGGTGAATCTATGTGCAGATGTGTGTGAACACAAGAAAAATCAGGTAACCACCGGGTGGGGATGACTCTGTGGGCACCTTTTTCAGTGAAACTGAGTGTGTGTGAGTGTGGGGGAGGTTATTTAGCTACAATACAAGAGACATGGCACCCTTTAGAGAGAGAGGGGGGTATTTGGGTCATGGGATATGATAGGAGAGAGAAAGAGGGGGTGGGGTATACTATTTTGGAAGATAGGGTAAGTTGCATGTGAGTTGGTGCATTATTGGTGAGTTATAATGCATTATTGGTGAGAGGTGGGGTAGCTTGAGGGGAAAGAGAAAGGAGAAAGGACAAGGGGAAGAGAGAGGGGGTTGACCTTTTGAGTGGAGGAGAGGAAAAGGGACACACGGCGGGGCAACAGTGAAGAAAAAGGAGGCAAGGTGGGGATGGGCTGCCCCGCAGGCATGAGGTGGCCTATTTTACCTTTCTCATATATTTACATAATCATACTTTATTTTTTTCTTACTTTTTACAATGTCTTTTATCACTCCCTCCCTAAGAGGGGGTTTTCATGGGGTGGGGACGAGAGAAGAGGGGTAAGGGAGCTTGGCTTGTGAAAAGCCCCCATCACCACAAAGGGGAGTAAGCCCAAAGCTTCGAGCTTCTCACGACGCAAGGCTTTTGTGAAAAGAGCTGCAAGGTTGTCCTATGTTGGCACATAAACCAAGTTGATCTCTCTTGTTGAGAGTCTCTCTCAGACATAGTGGTAATGCACCTCAATGTGCTTTGTGCAAGCATGAAAAATTGGGTTCCTCGCAACTGCCAATGAGCTCTGACTGTCAGTGTAGATGATATTGGCAGTGTCCTGTCCAACACCCAAATCAGTCATAATGTGTCTGAACCATACATACTCAACCGTAGCTGCAAAGACTGCCATGTACTCAGCCTTACAACTAGAAGTGGCCACAGTAGGTTGCGTCTTGCTCAACCATGATATGCATGAAATGCCGAGCATTAAACAAAAACCACTCGTGGACACTCTCGTGTCATAACAGTCAGTCCAATTGACTCCGAAAAAGCATGTAGATCTAGCAGCAATGATCCCCCCTTGGGATAAAACAACCCAAGATGTAAAGTGTCACTCAAGTTGTGAAAGATACGCTTTACAGCCTGCCAATGCTTAGACCCTGGGCTATGCATAAATCTGCTGACGTGTGGGACTGCAAACTTAATATATGACCTCATATTGCATATATAAATAAGGCATTCAATAACAGTGTGATAAAGAGCGACATCAGTAGAATCACCAGCATCATGCAGACTCAATTTCAAACATGTTTCCATGGGAGTAGCAATAGGTTTGCAATCCTCAAATCAAAACTTACATAGTAATGATTGTATGTAGCTTGTTTGACACAAGGCAATACCACCATCACACTTCTTAAATTGTATGTCCAAGTAATAATGCAACAGCCTGGACTTTCATTTTGAAAGTAGCATTCAAATCATCCTTAATTTCAACAATATGTGTCTCATTTGGGCTAGTAATCAACAAATGTAGAACCACGATGAGTACATCACCCTCACACATTACATACAAAGTGATTTTGGTTGGATTGTTATGAAAGCCTTGCTTTACCAAATGGGTGTCAACTTCTCATACCAAGCACGAGAAGATTGCTTCAACCCATACAAAGCTTTCTTACATTTGCACACTTTTATCTTCTTGTTTTTTCTTGACAAAATCGCAAGGTTGCGTTATATACACTTCCTCAAATATATCACCATTCAAGAAAGCAGTAACAATGTCTGATTGATGTTCATCCCATCCAAAATGAGCTCTCAAAGCACAAAGAAACGCACAGTAGTCATACGATAAGTGGGAGAAAAGTTTCTTCATAATCTATGCCTTTTTATTGCACATAACCTTTTGCAACAAGTCGAGCCTTATAGAAATGAGTCTCACCATTCAGCTTACATTTTAACTTGTAAACCCACTTCATACCATTGGCCTTTTTTCCAGGAGGAAAATCACATAAAGTCTATGTGTCATTTTCTATAAGTGCATCATATTTTGATTGCATGGCATCCATCCAATTTTTTGACTCATTCTTTGCTTCATCAAAGAGAGATGCTCCTCCACATCACATAAACTAAAACAGCCAAAGCATAGTAATCTGACGCATAAGATGCATGGCAAGAACCTAAACAAGTACGACTAGACAAAGGTACATCCAATTTATTGTCACGCAAAGTATGCACCAACCATTTTGCTATATCTCTAGCATTCCGATTCTCAGCCCTTTTTTCATCAAGTATATCATGCAGATCTGCATCAGTAATAGGCTGATCTGTAACATTTTCAGAAACCCCTATAGGTCGTACTACATGTACCTCATTTGAATTTACATTTAAATTTCCACCATTATTAAGAGGCAAAAAACTGTCATAAATGTCATGTGAGCTTAGATTATTGTCTCTTGCACATGATAACAAAGGCTGAACAGAATCTTCCACAAACACATCTTGTGAAACCAAGATGCGTTTGGTTTGCGGATGGTATAACGTGTAACCCTTGCTTCGGTACTCTACCCAACAGTAATTTCTTTTAGCAGAACCATTTTCTTGAGGTGTATTCGGTACTATATATTGGTGTTTTATCCCACGACTAGCCAGAAATGCATTAAACTCATGAGACATATACTCCCCTCCTCGATCTGAATGGAGGGTGCCCATAGTACATTTAGAGACATTTTCAGTCATAGCCAAGATTTTCTTGAAGCACAAGAACACTTCATACTTAGCCTTAAGCGGATACACCCATACATGCCTGGAGTAATTGTCAATGAAAGTCACAAAGTATAGGTAATTGTCCAAGGATGGAGTTTGCATAGGTCCACAAACATTACTATGCACAAGTTGCAACCTGCATGTAGTCCAAACTGAACCATCCTTTGGAAACTTTGAACGTTGCATCTTACCCAAAATACAGCCTTCACAAATATGCTTTGATGGTGCTTCAAGAGGCGGCAAAGAAGCAACCATATAAGATTTCTCCAAACACAACAAACTGGCAAAATTTAGATGCCCAAAACGTGCATACCAAAGTTTTGTATCTAAAACAGTCTTTGAGTCCATAACTGCATTTGCAAAATTCTTCCCACACTTATCATACAAAGTGAGCTTATAGTCTACGACACAAAATGCCAGATGCAACAATTTCATTACCAAAACTGAGATAATGAATTGTACATCTGTCATCCACAAATATGACAACAAGACGGAGTCTAGCAAGTGGAGATACAGATAAAAGGTTCTTTTTTATCCTAATTTCATAAGGTGCATCAACAAGTGTGAAAGAACTGTCATTCGCATATTAGGGTAAGCCCACACACTTGTGGCACCACATGGGAAACTCTCCTTGTCCACTAGGATGGATGAGAATATGACATGGTGCAATAGGAAAATGATGCAATTTCTTTGGCCAATGGATGTAAGGTACAAAGCCTATTTAAGAGGCTATCATCTAATTAATCTTTGCACTTTGAGTCTATCATTGTGTCTACACTATGTCCTAATGCTCTCACTCTAAGCTATAGCCTAAACCCTAATCCTAATCACTCTAACCCTAATCATAACACCATGGTTAAGCTACGGCTCCATCCACCATAGCCCATGCTAACCATTGAAAATTAAGGAGACGCTTCCGCTAACTTCTCTCCCAACGAGTGTTATCACATCCTAATTTTGCTCGCATTCTTTTTGTCCTAATTACTATTGTCGCCAATTAAGCTTGGGCATGCTCTTGGCAATACCAATGAGCCACTCCTCGTCTTGATTTGAGACGTTTTGATTGGTGGCACCCAATGATCTTGTGTGTGTGCTTAATTTTTGTATTTTTGTACTCATTTTTGCTTTCTTAATCGCCTCATAATTCTCGTTGAAGCCACCATTGGCTAGTGCGACTAGTGTGTGTGAAGCGTTTTTCGATGCCATTCCGCAGAGCCCTCCCGTGCTTAGATCACGTGTCATTTGGGTTTTCGATTAAGCTCTTGAAATCGATTTATTTTCAGCCTTTTCAGCTTTGGAAGCCTACTTGGTCTTGCTCTGGAGAAGCTACACCCTGACCCGACTACACAGGAGGTGAAGACTGGCGCTAGAAGCCCCAAATCAAAATGATTTTCGTATCAAAGCTTGGCTGCCTGATTCTGGCTTTTTCTCTGCCATTGGCTTGTGACACTTGTGTGTTAATGATTACCCACGGTCCACCAACTCCACACATGGATGCCCGCCTTGGCTCAAGCCCCTCAACAACCTGCTTGTGCTCCACATTCTGAATCCATTCTGCTCGTCATTGCCCCAAAGCAGCATCATCTGCGGATTCTGCAGATTGCGCCTCTTCTCGGCTCTTCTCTCTCTCTCCCTGTCTCTCTCTCTCTCTCTCAAACACACACACGCGCACACACACATGCGCTCCTCTGTGGAATCCTACGTGGAGCCCTAAGCTCACAACGACTGAACGTAAGAGCTCTTTATGCCGTGTGTCTTCAGTCCCGGGTGCCTAAGCTTCAAAAATTCCAAGCTTCCCATCTGCAAAGCGGCTCCCACACCAACAGCCAGGATGCTAGCATCATCGCCTGTTCGCAGACTTGCATCTCAAAGCGGCACATTAGCCTCGCGTGGCCACGACGTACCTCGCCTCTGCATCCGAATTTTTGCTCGCGCCACAAGTCCGCGCAGTTGCTTTTGTCAGAGATTACGGGATTCGGCTCTTGAAGTTTTTCAAGGGATTATTATTATTTGGCTTCAATTAAGGCTTAAAAGTTTTTTTTTAAAGTCCCCATTCTCACAAGCTACTTTTCAAAGGCTCTAAGGTCTCGTTCTTGCAGAGCTTCTATGGTCATAGCTTCTAAAGCCTCTTTTTTACTTGATACTCCCACGAGCCTGTCGCTCCTTCAAAAGCTACAAGGCAGAAGTACAAAACCAATGAAAATCAAAGCTATGTATGCAACAAAGTTGCTTGAGTTTTTCGACAAGACGAAAGCACACACAATAGCCATAAATTCTATGATTGCAATGTATGCTATATTTGTGACCAATAGCACCATCCATTAAATTATGGGTTCTAGACACTGTCTATACATGTATATGGTAAGACCGCCCATGAACGCACACACGAGCACAACACATGAAATGTATGATTATTTTACTCAATTTGCAATGGAGACTACATCCTCGACAAATTGGACCAATAAAAATCATAACATGAAGATGATGATTACGACAATGAAATGACATGAAGATGACGACACGTGAAGAAAGACAACGTCAACATGAAGACAATCACATGATGATGACAACGTCAACACACGACGAAGCTCGCGACATGAACACAATGATGATGAAGGGAGAAACAACGACGATTCCTCTCCTTCAATGAATTAAAACTTTATGACATGAATTCTTGTATTACTGTTGGTCTACCATGTGAGCCTAGGATGAGTACTATTGAACCATGGACAATGAATCCGTTATGAGAACCGTCATGATGCATCACGTACTACACCTAGATGTATCAGTAGAACCTAGGAGTACATTATCACATGAAGATTACGACATCTTTGTATTTTCCCCAAGCATTGGCTTAAGGGGGTGATTGGTAGGATAAGCCCACGCACTTGTGGCACCACATGGGAAACTCTCCTTGTCCACTAGGATGGATGAGAACATGACATGGTCCAATAGGAAAAGGATGCAATTTCTCTGGCCAATGGATGTAAGGTACAAAGCCTATTTAAGAGGCTATCATCTAATTAATCTTTGCACTTTGAGTCTATCATTGTGTCTACACTATGCCCTAATGCTCTCACTCTAAGCTCTAGCCTAAACCCTAATCCTTATCACTCTAACCATGATCCTAAAACGATGGTTAAACTAAGGCTCCATCCACCATAGCCCATGCTAACGATTGACGATTAAGAAGACGGTTTTGTTATGCTCTCTCCCAACATCGCAGTAGTCAGCACAATCCTTCCGGGTACCCTTGACCGGATAAGAGGCATTGTTGGCACAAGTGATTGAATTTCCATGATGGACAACCTCGAGAGAGGTAAAAAAATCACGATGTGAGGTAATGTACTTTGTAGCACCATTATCAAAGTACCACATATGTGAGTTTGTAGCAACTAACATACATGCATCATGGACATCATGATCATAAGTACACTATGCACTAAATGCCCACTTTGCATCTAAATCAGCATCACAATCTCCTTTCATAGAAGATTCTACAATAGGTGCACTTGTAACGGATCCAGCCTCTTTCTTCTTCGCCTCTTTTGCCTTCAACTAAGGACATTGCTTAATCAAGTGATCGTTAGTCTTGTAATAATGGCAATGCATCTTATTCTTGTCCTTTTCATCAAAATTCGCAGACAAAGTGCTACCAACAGACATGTGATTTTCCACTCGTTGAAGACCCATGAGAAGTGGTACATTGTTGTTACCACCTTTTCTTTAAGCAACAATAAAAGAAAATTCAAATGCACATTGTTTAGTCCTACTCTTTCTTGAAAGTCTTTTGCAGCAGCAATGTGCATAATGCATCAAACTTGACAACATCGGGATTTTCTTGGGTTCAAGTACTGGCAAAAGTCTAGTAAGAATCTGGCAATGCATCAAGAACAGTCTGCACAAGTGAACTATCAGAAATGACTTCGCTTGTAGAAATGAGTTGCTCATTAATATCCTTGATACTAGCAAGGAAAGTGTCCATATCATCCTCCTCATGCATAATCTTTGATTCCAGCTCTTTACACAACAATGTAATTTTAGCCTCATTGCGACTTGCATAAAAATCAGCCAGAATATCCCAAGCTTGTTTTGTAGATTTTGTTGAACAAATGTGAGGAGTAATAGTGCACTTCACAGATAATGCAATCAATGCATGAACCTACGCATATCTAACATCCCAACAAGACTGCTCAGCCATAGGCAAAACGGCTCTAGCAATAGCAAGTCTGCTACTAGAACCTGCAACATCCTCAATAGACCATGTATCCATAGAAGACGGACGTACATCAATGTCATGTACAACATTCCAAACTCCCTTAGACACAAAATCATATTGCATCATGTAAGCCCACTTTGGGTAATTGTCGCCGTCCAATTTATCCGCAACAGCAAACATCTTGAATGCATCTATGTTGTTATCAACCTTGGAGAGTGTTTGCACTTGATGTGAAAGCCGTCCAAAAAGAGGAGAAACAGAGTGGGACTAGCATGTGCTATGTAGCACAACCCAAAGAAGAATGTAAGGGACTTGTTATGCAAAATACACTGAAAGAAATTCTCCACAAAAGGAAAAAATTGTATGTGCAGTACTATCTGTAATGGAAACGGAGGCCAAAACAAGCCCAAATCAAAATGTCAAGCTCCTTTGAAGTATTTTTCGACCTACTAACGCTCACCAAAGCTCACCCAAATCGAAGAAAGTGAGCAGGCGTGTGTTGGCAATGTGACGACTATGGCCTGGAGGACACAACCTGCTCTGATCCCAATTGTTGAAAATAGGGTTACAGGGAAACACACACCTTGGAGAAGATGAAGAAGCTCAAGGCACACAACAGAGAGTAGATTGCTTAGTGCACAATGGAAAGATTAAGTTAGCCCTAGAATGATATGCATATATACAATGTACATGGGAAAAAACCTCCTAATGAGGGAAAAAATGTCTCGACTGTCCTAAGTGTGTTCACACATATCACTACCACATATGTATGGTAACATACATGGGATGGTGTAATACAATATTCACTTTGCTATGAATTTGCATTTACTTCCACTACGTTGTGTTTGAAAAATATAAACAACCTCCCAAGTTTTGTTAACATTTATTGTTACTTAATGTCATGTTTAGGGTTTAGGATTTAGGGTTTAGGGTTTGAACCCTAAACCCTAACATAACATTCAGGGTAACATTTTGGAGGCTACGTACTTTTATGAAGTATTGTAGACAACATATTTCTTCTAACTTATTGGTATTAGAGAGAGCTCAAATGAAATTAAGCTCGCTCTCTTAGGCCAAGAAGCACACTCAAAAAGCTCTCCCAATATGGATCCCCCTTATAATGACTCTAAGCATGCATCTATTAGACTTAGTTGGTTCATGATTTTATATGATGTCCAACCTAGGTCACCAGTTACAATGGGTTTAGCAAGTAAGAAAATCCAACACACTAAAATTTTTCTTGAAGATCATATGGATATTTTACGTTAGTTCGTCGTCATGTTAGATAAGCACGTTCAATATAAGAAGTATATAGATGAAAAACAACAATCATTTAGCTTTAAAGGAGGTGATCAAGTTTTCCTTCATTCAAGCATTCCAAAAACTTAGAGACTAGTCCTATACCTAAGTTATCACCATGATATTATGGTCTATTCAGAGTTATTAAGAAGGCGGGTAAAGTTGCCTACAAGTCGGATCTTTCAACATATAAGATCTTGTATTCACCTAGTTTTTCGATGTAATTCATCTGCTAAACGACTTGGGAAGGAAGATAGTGTAGTGGATACTACTACAAGATGTATTAGTAGAATTCAGAGAACCTAAGCGTATCTTCCATGACACTTTAAGAATGCGGAATCATGTTAGCTTTCAAGTACCAATCAAGTGGACAGAAGGTTCAACTTGGGAAAATGTTAATGGTTTTAAGAAGAGATTTTCCACTTTTGTTTTCAAGGATGAAAACTCTTTGAAAAGGAGGGAGTAGGATAGCGGTCCTAGGTGGGACAAGTGCTTAAAGGGAGCCATAAGCTAAGATGTGTATGGAAAGGCATTCTATACATAGGAGCTAGGGGCTAGCCTTTACATGGAGACAATTGGATATCGACATTCCTTTAGCTGGCTCTCTCTCTCTCTCTCTCTCTCTCTATCACACACACACAAGCTACACCTCTCACTTACTCTCGTCAAGCTCCCCCCCCCTCTCCTCTCTCTCTCTCTCTCTCTCTCTCTCTCTCTCTCTCTCTCTCTCTCTCTCTCTCTCTCTCTCTCTCTCTCTCTCTCTCTCTCTCTCTCTCTCTCTCTCTCTCTCTCGCTCACATCCAAGCAAGCCTTGTGAGCTCCTCACCTTGGTATTTACCCTTGTCTACTAAGTAGGGTGAAAGTTTTGAGGGCGGAGGGCTTCCAAACTCCTTGTGGGTCTAGCCCTTGTTCCTCACCTTGTAATCTACCCTTATCTACTCACTAGGGTAAAAGTTTCCAGTGAGGAGGACTTTCAAACTCCTTGCGGGTCTAGAAATGATGGAGAGCACACTTGTGCCCCCATCCCCTTTGAGCCCAACATAGTGTTGTTCAACATCTTGAGGCCCGTTTCCACTTATGCGGCAAAACCAAGCCAGTCAATCTACTCCTGGCTTACATCGTTATTTAAAATCCTAAACCGGGCCTTCTTTTTGTAGGTATGTTTGTTTTACAATCATGAAGATATCTATAGATGAGACCGTACATTCTCTAAAAGGGGATCTTGTGGGGAAATTGCCTTGAATCCTAAATTATGATCTGTGTGTGCCGATTGCTTACATTTTAGTATCAATACATATACTTTTTGCACAGTTGTCATTCATGGTCACATTTTACACGTTTAGCACTTCAAACTCTACAACTAAAAGATCAAGTCCATTGCTGAAGTCCTTAGAGAAGAGTTTGTTCATAGCCTAACATAACACGGCATCACCCCCTAGAGGATCAATTTTGGAGGATCCATTGGAGGTTTATCTTTATGAGTGAGAAGAACAAGTGCTAATAAGCTTGTTGTTCACATGTCTGTGAAATTTCATAGCCATCAAAATACTGGTCAGAAGGGGATTCCTTTTGTGAATTCCTCCATGCATATCTTGAAACGTCCTAATGATAGCAACCACTCCAAAAGTCCAGGCATGTGGCATGGACCTTGCTCTCCTTAGGTACTCACTCATAACACTAAATGAAATTTTCTTTCCATCAAAAGTGCTATTAGCGTGTCGTGAACTTCTGAGTGGTTGTATATCCAAAGAGATGGATAACAGCCTCCATGTACTTCATGTGCACCGTACAAGCAAACAACGGACACTGCAAGGTGTTAAGACCATTGTCAAATAATTGAGACCTGTTTATATCATCAAGAAGCCTTCAGCTTTTATGCCCACATACAAGTGGTTAATACTCCCATGTAGGTAAGGTAGTTGAGGAGTGGCTCATGCTTAATGTTTGGAGGCCTAAGAAGAGTTAAATTTGTTTCACTGATTTGAACGTCCAATCTACAAAGGGCCCCTCCTAAAGACAGACAAAAGCATGTTTGTTGAGGATGTCACCAATGCCTTAAAGCTCTGCCATCTTATCTCATTACATAAGTCGACTTAC
The DNA here is from genome assembly GCF_014529385.1 of Adiantum capillus-veneris. Taxonomy (NCBI): domain Eukaryota; kingdom Viridiplantae; phylum Streptophyta; class Polypodiopsida; order Polypodiales; family Pteridaceae; genus Adiantum; species Adiantum capillus-veneris. The sequence goes on along the minus strand of NC_140954.1, from coordinate 127,163,865 downwards.
ATAAAGAGAGGCGCTTAAAGATAAAACAATGACATGCCTTCAGCTTGTTTGCTTGTATAAACAATATGAATAGGGTGAATATAGAGTGCTACTCTGGTAAGTGCAAGTGTGAATGACAGAAAACAAAGAATTTCTTTTCTATAGTAGGTCATCAGCGAGCAACCAACAATTTCTTTATGGACCCAGAGGAGCTGGGTGATACCGTACTCCCTTCGACAAGCGAAATACTTTCTCTGGAATCTAGTGCACAGGAAACTCTAATAAGAGGGACCAATGGATGCCCATTTCAGTATAAAAATCCCTAGTCCTGCTTCTTTAGCCTCTCTATCCTTATCTTAAGGCATGAGAAAATCCCCAAACCTGACATGAATCGAAGGGACAGAAAAAAGAGTCAATGCTTTGATTGCAACCTGGCACTTAATCCAATAATAGCAGAAACCTCACCTCCACATTGTGGACTGAAAAATCCAATGCACTTGCTAAACCATCATTGCCGAATGTGTCGCAAGCACCACTAGAACCACTGTCAGAACGTTGAAGGTTCACAGGCTTGAACACAAAAAGTTTTAGATCTTTTCGCACCTGTGAAAAAGAGTGGGAAAATTTAGATTCACACCCACTGTGTGGGAAAACAACATTTCATATGTGCAAGCGGGAAAAATTCGTGCGTGAAAAGCTGATTTTCTATTGATTTTTTTTTTTATCACTCTTGGAACAGTCATGGCACCGCGACTATTCCAAAAGTGAGTAGAAAAGTCAACTTTCGCTATACAAAAGCTCCTTTTTTTTAATGGGAATTCTATTTTTCTAACCGTGAATCTTTTACACGCTGATCCGAGCCTATCACAAATTTTTTGGTTACTATATTTTGTTGGTTTGCCCTGCTTCTAGAGGTTTACAATAAAAAAAAGAGTGAGAACAACCTCTTGGAAAAATTCAAAAAATGACTTGATGGGAATTTTTCCTTGACTAGTTCACAGGAGGTGAAAAGTAGAACCTAGTGGTAAAGGGAAGGGAAAATATGTAAATGTGAAAAGAAAAGATATGATGTGTTTGTGGAGCCATGCACCCATGATTCAAGGGTCATGAGGGGCTCATATCATCATGGCTTTGGAGCCATATGATGATTCAAACAGATGGGACCCAGGTGGAAGACTTGGTAAAGGAAGGAAACAGACACATGATTTTGGATTTTTTAAAAATACTTCCACTCCGATCCAAGAAAAGTTGTCTTCATCAAAGTTGTAGTTGATGAGCTGGAGATTCTGACCATATGTTTTTTTAAATTTTTGCATCTACGGTCTAGGAGATATGGCCAAAATGGCGGACGGCAGTTTTTTCAAATGTGGTGGAGACCACCCCCTCTACCTTTACACACACACCCTTCCTTTTCCACATTGAGTCCTGCTCTAAAAATCAGCCATTAATCTTCTCACCCTCTCCTCCTTCCTCCTCTCTCTCAAGCTCATAAAACCATCACAAATTCCTCTTCTAATCACCTCTCAAATCATGCTTAATCTTGTTGTAATTCATAAGTTTTCATTCAACCCCTTTCTATTATTACTAGATATGCCTTGATTTTATGTAGATTCTTTACATTTTAAAATAAGGAAGCTCTTGGACTCAAGCTATGGAGGAAGGAGTGAAGACAACACAAGTGATGATGGAGCCAATTAGTTGCAAATAGGTCAACAAATCACTTGGAAGGAGCTTCTTCATTGGTGGAATGTCCCTAATCAAGCTTCATTTGTACAAATTGCACTTGGATCTAGTTAACCTCACTCCTAATCACTCTCTTGCCTATATAAAGAGCCCCCCCCCTTTGTAATTTCAAGTCTCCCTCAGCCTCATTGAGTCTTTGTATCACTCATCATGAGCCCATAAAGCTCATTCATTCACTCTATTCTTTGCACATTCTAGAGTGCAAATTGTTTATGCTAGTAACCTCCCCTCCTCTTACTTATGTTAATTAAGAGAGATCTTTTATGTGTGTGTGAGAGTGCTTGATGTGATTTTGGCTAAATCTTGAGTTGTTGTTTAGTAATCTACATGCTATTTGTGTTGGGAGTGCTTGAAGTTATTCATTCCTTGTATACACATTGAGGTTAATGCTTCATTCATAGTGATAGCTCTCTAGCTCTCTCTCTCTCTCTCTCTCTCTCTCTCTCTCTCTCTCTCTCTCTCTCTCTCTCTCTCTCTCTCTCTCTCTCTCTCTCTGCGTAGCGGTCCTAGTCCACGCTTCCAAGACTAGGTGGTGCCCTCATCTCATTTCCTTTGTGGCGCAATGGAGTTTGTTTTGGTGTAGAGGCCGCCATTCCAAATTTCCTTCGTGAACGCCATCCAAAATTCTTTGATGAAGTCGAAAAAGGGGTCTTTTTCTCAACTAGTGAAAAGTTCTAAAACTTGTAGTGGAAGAAGCACTGTCAGAACGTTGAAGGTTGACGGGCTGAAGTCATAGCCAAACGGAAAAAGGATAATTGAGATAGCAAAAGCTGACAGTTCTTTGGTCCACTACAAGACTCAATATATGTATCTTTTGGCTTGGAATTGTGGAGATGAGTCCTCTTCCTCTCACTCGTCTCTGTATTTATCTTTGTTGTTAGTTGATGTGATTAATTTCTAGCTAATTGATGTGATTAATTTTTAATTAATGTGTGTGTAGTTATTAGTGATTAGTATTCTTATAACTTTTATCTTCTCCCTCTTGTGTGTATGCTTCATGGAGATTGTGTATATGCATGCTAGAAGAGCTTCTCTCTATGTGTGCTTCCATTGGCGTAAGATGTATTGCTCTCATTTGCCCCCAAAATGCTAGTTAGTGTGTGTGCTTGTCGGTTGGGAAATTATCATATGCATTGGATAGTAACCACTTTCTTATGTAGGTAACTGATTAGCATAGGCATTATAGAGAGCTCTAGGCATCATTTAATTATTAGAGGTCAATTAGCTTGATTCTCACCTCATCCCCTTCGCTACTAGTCACACATCTCTCCCAAATCCATTAATTAGACTCTCTCTCACACACAAGAGAGTGTGTGTGATGCTTTCAAATCGCCTGGCCCAAGGTTGGTTCCCTTCAAAGAACAGCGCATGCAAGTTTTTTCTTCTCACTCTATCAAAGTGTCTTGGCCATGTTCATGTCTCAAAAGACTGCCACCCATCCAACACATTGATGTAAAAATGCATGATCATATCTCAAGAGCCTCTTGCATGAAAGTTCAAAGTTCAAAGTTTTACAAGTAATCAAAGGCCTAGATATCCATGATGGAACCTCTGAATCATACAAGCTTCACTTGCTTGTATGTTTATGCAGAGAGAAGATAACTTACAGGGTATCATCAAGATGAATTGCAAAATGGCCACCACCACCAAAAGAGATTGCATCATTTGTGCATAAAATGTAGTACCTATTTGCATCTGTAAAGTTTCCTCTTTATTGTTGCTGCAGAAGACCAATGAAACCATTGGCTAAATAATAGGCACAATTGCGTGACAACGCTAATTGACATTGAACAAAAAATCTGCAACAAACATACTCAAGTAAACTTGTAAACAAATTCCTTTCCAGATTCATAAGTGGATCAGTATACTGTCATCAACAGGACAAACAGACTTTATAGACAAATGGAGAAAGATTGAAATATCTACTCCAAGATTTCCCATAACCGAACATTGCAGCATGCGATTGCTAAAAGATCCCAAGTGCTGTAGCCTGAGTTATCATAGATCACCAATCTCTCATCTGCCTCCACAATACAGTTCTCTCTACTCATCATTGATTGCTTCCAAACGCAACTCTTACATCACATGGGAGGAGCTTGTTCCCATGGTTCTAGATGAGGAGGATCAAATACAGGATATTACACCACAAGGGGGCGAGGCCTTGGTCGCCAAGGTGGAGGCAGCCCAGATACAGAAGCAGGATATTACACAGAAAGACACCCCCTTCTGGCTCTATTGGACAACCCAAGAAGAAGATAATTTGTCACAAGTGTGGTGGAGGACATATTAGGCGGACTTATCCTCTGAAGACTCCTTCGGTTGTTGCATCAGCGGTAGTACCTTGTTCTTCAAATGGCCCTACTTCCACATTAGGTTGTGTTATTCTCTCTCCCTTTCTCCACATTGTTTTTATGGCAGGCTATCAGGGGATTCTAGCTCTCCTGAGCGGGTTCTAGGTCATCTCTAGGGTTAGGGTTTGTCCCCCTGTGATCAGTGTATTTTTCCAACCCTTGTATGGCTTTGTATTGGGCTGGCCTCCCCATTTTCCCCATCGTGGTCCCATATATTATTTATGTTGGGCCGTGGGGTTTCAACCTCCCTCACCTTACTGCAGGTATACATGCACATGGTGTTGGGGGGGTGTTGGGGGGGGGGGGGCTGTGCGTCTCTCATTATCATCTAGTCACAATTGTACATGGTAGCTCTTGTATAGAAGTAGCCTACACGGCTTCTTCACTCCATCTCTCTCATTATCATCTAGTCACAATTGTACATGGTAGCTCTTGTATAGAAGTAGCCTACACGGCTTCTTCACTCCATCTCTCTCTTTCTTCTCTGTCCTATGTTCTCTCCCCTTCCTCCCGAGTCCCATCACCATCTGGATGCATTCCATGCACCTGTGTTTCCCACCTTCCGTTACACTTCTCACCGTCCTCTCATGATATAACCTCATATCTGTCTCCAATTTCAAGTTGTGCTCTGAAGTTTGCATCTACCCAATAGCACTCTTAGAAACCATGTGAGGTGTGTGTGTCCATGTATGCGTGGTGTATAATGAACCCATTTGGAGAGGTGTGCAGTAAATGGCTCTAGCTGCTGTGAGGGCTTGATCCATGTCTGCTCTATATCCAATTTCACAATATTCATCCGAATAACCCAATTTAGGTCTGTGCAACTCAATTTGAGGAGGGTGCAATTAGGGCTTTGATCAATTGGCAAGAGTGCATCAGTCCTCAATCCATGTAAAGCCAGCCATGTGCACATCAGGGGATGCAAGCATTGGGTGTCTCCCTCCTCAGCGAGCTGCTTGAAGGAGATAAGTGCTAAACGGGGATATCTCTGCAGTGATACCTCCCATATCCTATGCAGGAAATTAACGACTTGGAACCAGTTCCATAATTTGAACCGGCTTGATAACCTCCTTGCCCAAACTTGAGCCGGCCATTTTTCATTTTGAACAGGCTTTGGATAAAGCGAACCTATCTTTTCCCAAGCCCTTCTCGGAACGACGCCTCAGTGACAACTGGAGTAGCCCCCATCTCTGCCCTCACAACCTCATGTGGTATTGATGACTTATCAAATCATTCTTGCAACCATCAGTACTAGTGAGTAGTGGCCTCTCTAGATGCTCCCATTATCATAGGACTGTGACGGATAACTACTTTTTGTTGTTGGTTTCCCTCTTGAGTCGTAGTATTTTAACTTTATCTACTTTTTGAAAGTACCCCTCTGGAAATCTAAACGCCCGGGTGTTGCATGTCCAATGTGAAATGGACCGTTGTGTCTAGAGAGAGTCAAGTTCAGGCAGTCATGTATTGACAGGGCCAGTCGCCACTCAATTTAAAAAAGTTTAGAAGTGAGTAGTCTTCTAGGCCACGCAGCAAGAACTTTGAAGTTGGAAGGGGCTAGGACTTGAGTGAGTCATGAGGACACATGGCAGCCCCAGATTGAATCTCATACACACCCCAGAAAAGTTTGGGGGTGGGATTTTTGGGCGATGTAGACCAATTTTCAACACTATCAGTGGATGGTCTCCTCCTCCATGTCATGGTGAATTTTTAGGTCCAAAGCTTTAATGGAAAGCTTGCCTTCTGCCCTGAACTATGTACGATAATGCTCCGCGCTCACTAATCTCCTTTCCCGAATCTAATTACATGGTTGTGATGCCCCTCTCGTGGGCTATTCTCTTGATATGTACAATTGTGGGGGGAAATGAGTAATTGCTAAGGCAAGAGCCACTTGAACAGGTACCGGATTTGCTAATTGCAAATCCAACACAGGCACTTGTAGTTGATTGGTGATTTTTCAAGATTTATCGCGTGAAATCTCGTCAGAATCAAAGGGAAAGTTGCCCAATGGGTGCGGGAGCACAAAGGCTACACATAGGAACAATCGGCTCGCAAAAAGGAGACCGAAACAGAGCCTGCTGTGTTTTTTTGCAGGTTTAGGTTTTGCCCTAATTTCACACCTAAACACGCCTGAAGCTTCGGGAAAGCTAAGGGAACACAATGCAGGTGTTTCAAATTGTTTTGGAGGCTGAAAGCAGAGATTACAGACTGCTATGTTTTCTCGCCAGGTTTGGAAAAGTGCTCATAATGGCGAGGTAATTTACCTCGAAGGCGGGAATTTTAACCAAGGTACCTTTTACAGTTGTTATGCTGTCGAAATTGGGTTAAAGATGTGAGATTATAGCCCAATGGCTTGGGGCAGCTTGTGATCCTTGATTAGCTTTGTTTCCCATTGGTAATGAATAAAGAGATACCACAAGGGGAACCAATCTTTGGGGCCAACAGGGTGTTGTTGTCTTGAACAGGTGCATTCTAGCTTCTTGTGTGTTTTCCTACTTTGTGTCATAAAGCGCACAAAAAGTTAGACGAAAAATATTGGGTGAAAGCATCCTTGGAAAACGGATCGTTCCAAAGGCCATGAATCTGTGAGAAACCCATCTAGCAAACCGGCAACGGTACTATGGGTATAAAGAAAAAAGACCACCTGAGAGAAATCCAAGCCATTGCATTGTCTCAGCAATATAGTTCCAATGCACATTATCAAATGCCTTTTCTATATCACCTTGCATAACCAATACATCTTGTTGAGTGTATTTTGCATATTCCATGCCAAGAATGACATTTTCCAGATTGTCTATAATTTGGCGTCGTGGAATGAACCATATTGAGATTGATGAAGGCCATTATGTAGGTGATATTTAAGACGGTTGACTATCATTTTGTCCATGAGCTTATAAATTATAGGCATGAGAGTAATAGGCCGCCAATGAGAGAACTCCGCACATAGAGCATGCTTCGGTAATAGCTTAAGTAGTCCTTCCTTCCAAGTGGAAGGCAGGTCTTGATTTTCCCAGTCTTTATTCATCATTGCAAGCAACCGTTGCTCGAGGTAATCCCAAAAATACAAGAAGAACTCCACGGTAAGTCCATCCCAACCACGAGATTTCCAACGACCCAAACCTAGCAAACTCTCATGTAATTTTGTCTCAGTAAAAGGAACCTCCAGCTCTTGAGCCTGTTGTGTAGAAAGAATAGGAGTAACATGTGAGAGAAACAAAAGACGACCTTGGCGGACCTCCTGCGTAGGATTCCCTCTTAGAAGCTTGAAAAATATGGCCATAATGTGTGACCAAAGCATGTGCAAGCTCCGGCAGTGAGGAGGTCCACACCCCAGAGGGAAGTTTGATGCGCTTAGTAACTTGAGCCCGCCGTGAATGCTGCAAATGCTTAAAAATTTGTTTAGAACCACAACCTTTATAAGTGAATGATCCGAGAGACACAAAGCATAATCAATCCTCATGTCACATACAAAATCATCATACTGATGCATATGGAAAATATACCAGTACTGATCCAAACGAGCACGGTATAAGGACTGGATATTATGTTGAAAAGTGAATCCCAGAGTATTGTTATACAAATGAGACCACAAATCTGATGCATTACATGTCAACATCAATGAATCCCACGACTGTCACTCCGCACGTAACATGTGAGAGTGGCCAGTAGTGTTATAAGTAGGATTTGGTATATTATTAAAATCACCACAAAGGAATGCATTTGAATGCCAACTGTACGAGGAAAGGGCATGTTGCTAAACCCTAACCTAACCCTAACCCTAGCCAAACCTCAATGCAAGTCAAATCAACCAGCACAAGAAGAGAGAAAAGCATCAGCACATGAAAAAGTCAACGCATGGAAAACTAGAAGCTTGCGCAGGTCTCTGAAGATGTTGCGCAAAAACTTTTGCAGCCCAAATAAAAGCATGCGCAGGCTGGAAAGATACAAATACTTTATTATCTTTGGTTGAAAGTAAAATCAAAGCATGAAAAGCAAGCCCAAGCCTATTTATAAGCAAAGTACACCTACACTTTTGAGATGATCCACCTAGAGCTATTTTTGTGTTGGGATTTTATCCACCAGAGAACAGATTTGGACGCTGGTACTTTGAGATTGGCAAAGATCAGTTGATCAGAGAGAAATTACTGAAGAAGGTAGCAGAATCTGAAGTCAGAGGGAGCTTTGTGTTTTGGAAACTGAATCCCGGTTCAGTGGATTCAGGAAAGAACTCTCTGTTAAGTTCGGTGAACAAAGGCATGGTTAAAGGTCCACCCTTGGTTTATGTGCTTGTAAAAGAATACTATGTGAATAGATAACACTATGAGAGATCGTGGTGTTTACCGCGGGCCATTAGCGCAAAACAAGAGAGAGGAATTCAAAAAGAAGAGAGAGAAACCCTTTTGTTGATCAAGCGGCATATTACCGCACGTACTACCGCGTATATTGCCGCGATTATTGTAGCGCCCATTACCGCTAAGGCCATAGACCCCCTTCCCCCTCCCTCTCCCGCGGGTTTCCATTTAAATCCAATACAACTCAAAATGTATTTACACACTACAACTCCTACACTCTCCAGAATGCTTGCTCACTTCACTTAATCTCTCTTTCACTCTAAAAATTCTATACATAAATCATTGAAATCACAACAAAACCATTACAAATACTATTCATAAGCACAGAACGAAACATTTGCAAATTAATCATATACTACACCAAGTGAAAGAATGGAGAGTTTTATTAATTCTCATCTTGTATAAGATCTCTACAAGCACTAGGATCCATATTTAGACCCATAGTATTCAAATCAATAAACAAGTTTAGAGATTATTCCTCCTCTCCATCACCTCCTGTAGAATCATCATCGCTTTCTCCCTCTTCCTCCTCCTCAAGATGACTATTTGCAAGTCTTGGCTGACCTTCTTCAACTTCTACTACATCTTTCTCTGCATCTTGTGGTGATGCTATGATGGGATCAGTTTTTTTATTGGCTCAATGTCCGTCTCTGCAAAGATAGATATACCCCGCGGCATGACTGGAATGACATACCAAAGTCTTCTTTGATATATACATGGCACATAAAAGACCTGTACGTCACACACAAAGAATAAGCTGATATATATATATTACATTTCTAATTTAAGTTAATTGCACATAGCCTAAATTACTTGCTCACAACTACTAGGATACACCAAGTTGTCAGTTTTTCCCCGATGGAATTGGGTGGAATCCACCATAATGAGCCCATTTTCATATCTTTTGACCTCACCCGCAAACCATCGGCACTCAAAGAGGAATTTGTGAAAAGATTTGAAATCCACTTTGATTATTCTCTCTATAGTACCACAATATCTGACCTCATCTGTTGTTGTGTCAAAGTTTCCCATCACGCCACAGTCATTAGTGGTCCAACGCTCATCTATCTTGCGGGTGCGAAAATGTCAGCCTTCGGACCAAATGGAGTTGAAAATGAGACCCTACAATCACAATGCATAAGAGGTTACATCGCATTTCATTAAGTGATTTTCATACATAACATATACGCACTCACCTTGCGCAAGCATCCTCGCGCATACTCCCATTCTTTAGGGCTTATTTGTTCTCCTTGTGCTTTGGCATTGGTCATGGCATTATGGATCCACTCTACTTGAATCAAATCAGGATATTTTGCAAGCACTTTAGGAAAAGGAGGTGCACCTCTACCTCCATTGGACCTCTTCCATGCATCTCTATCCCTTTCTCTAGCTGCGCGGGCTTCCAAGTACATAGTTACCCATTTGGTCATGATAGTGGCATTGAGTAAATAGTAGTTGTTGACTATGGCATGAAACTCTCTATCCATGACCAAGAGTGATCCTTTTCCACTGGGAATGGTTGAGTGCTTCCTAGGATCCTCTTCTTCACTCCACAGAGGAGGCAATGATGGATCCATTGTGATGAGATACTGTGAGACATACACAAATGCCTCTTGCACCACCCAACCTTCTGCCATGCTCACCTAAAAACATTAAAACCACATATTTTTATAAGTAACTCCATAGAGTATAAATGCTATCTATATTGTATTGATTTTGCATACCTCCGGTTGTGACCTCAATCTAACAAAATCCTTTAAAGTGTTCAAGAATGTCTCTAAGAAGAACATCCATCTAGAGTGAACCCCCACAAATGGCAATCTCCTCCACAAGGTGAAGCAATAGGTGTATTTGGCTAACAAGGATTATAGGTGGGAATGCATCCTCAATAGCACACACTGCCTCTACTGCTAGCTGATGGGCTACTGGTATGGCTTCTACTTCTATCTCCTTGGAGCTCACAAATCTACAAGGCACAAATAATATAGTAGATGAAAAAAAATTCCATTGTTCATGCATGCACAACATGATATAGTAATTGAAAAAAACCCATTACCTCACAATCTCACCCACTTTGAATATTGCAGCCTTCACCTTAGTGTCCCCATAACCACTAATAGTTATGGGAAGTACAAACTACAAACAATAAAACATCTTAGTGAATGTCAACCTATATATAAGGACACATAGACACCACAAACTGTTCTACTCTTACCTGAAGGATTTTATGCCAATCATGGGATTTCAATCCATACAATTGAGTGGAGCCACCCTTTTTGGTTTTTGTGAAAGCACCTTTGAGTGACCGCATATATCCCGTTGGAGTTTTGATGGATGTGATAAATTGATTTGTCCGCTCTTGGTCTGCCTTTGACAGTATCCACGGTGCTTTTGGGAGAATCAACTTTCCCCGCTCCCCCATGCGGGGCGTGGCTGAAGGGGGGAGACATCTCATGGCTCTTAAATCTTCCCTAGCACCCAATGAATCCTTCTTGCCAATTATGTGATCCCATATAGCTTGCCCAACATTTTTGAATACATGCATAGGGTCCAATAAGTGCTGAATTTTCAACGAAGCCCAATAGGGGAGCGACAAGAAGATTGAGTACCTCGACATACCCTTTGGTAACCCATTGGGAGGCGGTGAGGTACCATGATACTCCTCCCAATGCTTCGCCCAATTAGCCATGTTCCAATGGAACAGCTGCACTCCATTGATAGGGGGAGCATATCTACGATGTGAAGGAGGTAGGAAGCGATGGTTGTTGGGATAGATCACCTTCCCAAGAAGAGGAGGTCTCTCTGTCACAAGGGAAGGGCCACAAGTGGACACGCACTATGTCCAAATGTTGCGTAAACAAACGTTACACATGAGATGATAAACCTAAAGCAAAGAGTATAATTAACATGTGCATACTTACCAGATACCTCTCCGAATCCTGGGTAATCATGCATGGTCCACATGAGGATGCACTTGATGACGGCTTTGCGGTCTCGTGGTGGCCATGAAATGTCAATGACATCTATGCCTCTCCATAGTTCTTGAAGCTCATCAATAAGAGGCTGCAGATATACATCCATGTTTTTTACCTTGTGCTTTCCTGCAATGAGAAGTGATAGTAAAATGTTTCCCTTTTTTGTTGCCTCCCAAGGAGGAATATTGTAGTTTACAACCACCAGTGGCCAAGTGCTCCATGAAGTAGAGCGGTGCCCAAATGGATTCACTCCATCACTAGCTAACCCAATCCTCAAGTGACGAGGCTCATCCCTGAACTCTCGCCATGTGTCCTCTATGTGCTTCCACGCTGGTGAGTCAGGTGGCACTCTCATAATACCATTTAAGGAGCGATTTTTTGCATGCCAACTCAAAAGCTCGGTTGTACCCTTCAATCTAAACATGTGTTGGATGCGAGGGATGAGTGGAAAATGCCTCAAAACTTTACGTGGAATTCTGTTGCTCTGCATTCCTTCTTTGAACCTAGGCTCCCCGCACGATGGACATGTGTCACAATCGGCATGCTCATTACGAAAGAGCACACAATCGTTTACGCAAGCATGAATGCGATCATAATCCATCCCTAATGCAGTCACCACTTTGCGTGCGTTTTGTCTATTCTCTGGCATGTGATTGCCAACTGGCAACATCTTTTCTAGCAACCTATCACAAGAAGAAAGTACATTAGAAGCTAATTTATACACTCCAAAAGCATCCTTCACAATCTGTATACATACCTCAAAAGTACGTCGACACGAGCATTGCTCCATCTAAACATCGCGTGAAGGTTAAGGACTTCGAGAGATGCCCTTAAAATGGAGTAAGAGCATCTATCATATAGTGCGGTGTGTGCCGAATCGAGTACCTCACTCCTCGTTCTTTCGGAAGCTTCTTCTCATGCACACTCTAGTTCATGCTCCTCCTCTCATGCAAGGAGATCCTCAACCATTCTATGCAAATGGTCGTCTTCTGCATCCACGTAAGGAGATGGGATGTGGTCATTCGTAGAGGGAGCAGTAGTTGGCTAATTTGATGTGCTTCCTCCCTCTGTAATGGATTCCTAGCGCATGCGCTGTTCCACCCTCCTTTCCCCTCCTCCACCAACCACACGCCAATGAGGGGTGACGTCAATAGCCACTACAATTCACGGATCGTTTGTTTCCATCCATGCACGCTTGCAAGGATCGTCCCATAGTCCATAATCTTCTACATGGCTCAAGCATATCTGTCGAAGTCGAGCAATGGCGCATTTGCACTGCACGCATGGGCATGGTAATCGCTCGGCCAACCACCATGATCTATCCGGTTCAGTGGACGGGCCAAAATCATCCCAAGCAACCTACATTAATAAATTACATACACTAATTGAAATCAAATGACCAAAAAATGTTAATAAAATATCAGTTAAAAGTAAAAATAATAAATTTAACATGCATGGTAATCAAAACTTTTAGGTAAAAATGTCATTTTCAAAGTACTAAGAATACTTTCATTTTATATATATTTTATAAAAAAACATAGTATCAATAGATTTTGAGGATCAATAGTAATAATGTCAGAACGTGGCCATCTGTGTGTATGGGCCGAAATTGCACCGCGGTAATAGTTGAGGTAATAAACACGGTAATGCAGCCGGTAATGCTCGCGGTAATATGAGCGGAAATTCGGATTTCAAATTTTTTTATAAATAAGGGCACTCGCGTGCCCCACGAAGTTCAAAACCCTAAAATTCGAATTTCATCGTCACAACCTTGAGCTCTTCCTCCATCTCTACTATCCTACTCTCCACCATCTCTACTCCTTCACTCTCCTACCTTCTCCTATCCTCTCCCAACAAGCTCTTCAATTCCATGTAAGTTTTATTGTTATGTTTTTTTTTTTTTTTTCACACACACACGCATACACACATACACACGCATGCACACACATGCATACACACACACTAATTAGTGTGTGCATTATTCTAATGCACACACTAATTAGTGTAAGTAAAGACACACCAAAACCTAAATTTGTTAAATATTAGTTACTTGCAAAATCTAAACTTGTTAAATTTGTCAAATTTGTTAAATTTATTACTTGCAAAACCTAATATGTTAAATTTCGGATTGGCCATGCACACTAATTAGTGTGTGCATTGGCCAATGTGATTGGTCAATGTACACACTAATTAGTGTGTGATTAGTGTGTGCATTGGTCAATGGGATTGGCCATTGCACACACTAATTAGTGTGTGTTAACACACACTAATTTGTGTGTGATTAGTGTGTGCATTGGCCAATATGATTGGTCAATGCACACACTAATTAGTGTGTGGTTAGTGTGTGCATTGGCCAATGTGATTGGTCAAGGTACACACTAATTAGTTTGGGATTAGTGTGTGCATTGGTCAATGGAATTGGCCAATGCACACTATTTATTGTGTGCTTAGTGTGTGCATTGACCAATGTGATTGGCCAATGCGCACACTAATTAGTGTGTGATTAGTGTGTGCATTGGCCAACGTGATTGGTCAATGTACACACTAATTAGTGTGTGACTAGTGTGTGCATTGGTCAATGGGATTGGCCATTGCACACACTAATTAGTGTGTGTGATTAGTGTGTGCATTGGCCAATGTGATTGGTCAATGCACACACTAATTTGTGTGGGATTAGTGTGTGCATTGACCAATGTGATTGGTCAATGTACACACTAATTAGTTTGGGATTAGTGTGTTAACACACACTATTTTTGTGTGATTAGTGTGTGCATTGACCAATGTGATTGGCCAATGCACACATTAATTAGTGTGTAATTAGTCCAATTACACAAGCCAATGCACACACTAATTAGTGTGTGCACATTAAGCCAATTACACAAGCCAATGCACACACTAATTAGTGTGTGCACAAGCCAATTACACAAGCCAATGCACACACTAATTGGTCAATCGGTGATTGACCAATGCGCACACTAATTAGTGTGTGATTAGTGTGTGCATTGGTCAATTGGATTGGCCAATACACACACTATTTAGTGTGTGATTAGTGTGTGCATTGTTCAATTGGATTGGCCAATACACACACTATTTAGTGTGTGATTAGTGTGTGCATTGACTAATTACAGTATGTATATTAGTGACCAATGCACACACTAATTAGTGTATGTTAACACACTAATTAGTGTGTGCACAAGCCAATGCACACATTAATTAGTGTATGTTAACACACACTAATTAGTGTGTGCACAAGCCAATGCACACACTAATTAGTGTATGTTAACACACACTAATTAGTGTGTGCACAAGCCAATGCACACACTAATTAGTGTATGTTAATACCCACTAATTAGTGTGTGCACAATCTAATGAACACACTAATTAGTGTATGTTAACACACACTAATTAGTGTGTGCACAAGCCAATTACACAAGCCAACACTAATTATGTTAAATTAAACATTAATCAACACAAAAACATAAACATACCTCCATGATTAAGTCGTAGGTGATGTATTAGGCCCCAATGGCCGTCCAAGTGATCGCGCAATCGATCACACTAATCATAAAAACAATAATCTCTTATTAGTCAATACACACACTAATATCTTATTAGCACTCAAGGCTTTGCAAGACTCTTTTATAGGTTGTAGACACACCTTGGATTCTTTCCACATTGGATACTATAGAGAATCCAATGTTAAAAAATCCAATGTTTGAAAAAAATCAATGTATAAATTTTTAATCATATATTCGAATTTTTATACCGTAGTTTAATCTTTGTCGTAATAAATGCAGACCATGTCTTCTTCTTCCACACCACGCTTTCGCAGCATTGAGGATTTCATGGCGGACGGGATGTCATATCCCGACGCACTCTCTGCCTATCATTCACAGTCGTCGCCTCAGCAGTCATCATCAGGGTTCGGCTAGTTTCGGGACGCTCTTGGTGTGTCCGCTGCCATACCTGTGACCGATCCAGATGTGAAGAGAGCATTGCGTCTTCGGGCTTAGTGGTTAGGTTCGCAGCAGACCCTTACGCAGCGCTATTCACCGGTGCAGCTAGAAGCTTTTGGATTATCAGAGGTCTCTACTCCGACTGGTGGCACTCCATACCTGCAGAGTTTTCCAGCTACAGCTCCAGGTTCATCTTTTCCTTCACAGGGTCCAATGCCCCAGGGTCCGACGCCGTTGGGTGCGACGCCACGGGCGTCCACCTATCCATCACCTATCCCACCTTTTGCCCCAGATTCATGTCGGCGCTCTTTTGGCGGTCAGCGCCAGGGAAGCTTGCGCGCTAGCGCCGGTCGATCTCGACGAGGGAGCGGAGCTAGTTGTTGTTTTTTTTTGGGGGGGGGGGGGGGGGGGGGGGAGTACTACAGATTCTCCTCCACAGTCACCGCTCCCTGCTCCAGTAGAAGATGAGGACCATGACATGCCTTCACCAGATGCTCGCGGGTTATACTACCAGGTTCATAGAGGAGGTATGGTGGATCTCGGGACAGCGCAGGGCAGGAGATTCTGCACACACATCAACCAATTAATCCACTCCACATATATCAATTGTTTTCTCAAATTTGATCAGCAAGATCCCTACAACCTCACATATATAGAGACAACCATGCACATGCGTTTCCCCAACCCTGAGGGGCGACAATTCTCAAGGCAATGGTTGCAAGAGCATGTCAAAACATTTCTCAAGAACAAAAAATCTAGTGTGAGGAGAGCTGCAAAGAAGACAATAGAGTCTTTAGAGCATAGCTATCGGCTAGGAAATGTCCATGATGCGGAGTGGGAGACAGCTATGGAAGAGAAAGAGGACGAAAGGGCAACGGGTGCGAGGATGTATACGCATCAAGTTGAGGCCAGATCCCATCAGACTCCTACGCATTATGATTCGGGAGGAAAAACGGCTTGGAAAGACAAATATGTAAGTAAAAATATTAGTTTTATTGTAAAAAATCTAATGTTTTTCATATAATTAATTGGTTGCTATTTGTTGTCAGTATAACATTACCATGAGTCGCCCGACCAGAGATGTGCAGAGATATAGAGAGAATCATACCGAGTATCAAACTTGGTGTTGGTTGTTTGAAAATCAAATGATCTCTCGAGAGGAGTTCGAAAATGCATGCATAAGTCTGCAACATGTAAGTTTAATCTTATTTAAATTATCAAATTATTGATTTTATATCAAATATTAAATAACAAAGTGTTAATTGTTTCTTTTTCTGGTTTTGCAGAGTCAAGGAGTTCCATGCGAAATGCGGCCATCTCCCCCATGAGCATCCTCTATTTTGTATACACGGGCCCCGTTTGCCCTATCCCACATGACCATACTCTATTTTGTACACGCGGGCTTTTTTTGCCCTTTATGTAAATGCAATACCTATCATTTTTTGGCTCAATACCTCCCCCGTAATTCCACTTATGTAAATGAAATTATCAATCTTTTTTTGGCTCAATGTATGTCGAATTGTGATATTTTGTTGTAATTAATAATAATTTTGTAAAATATCTTAAATAAATAAAAAATAGATGACCTTTTGGATGGTCCTACAAAGGACAATCCAAACAGTCATTTGTTTTTTTATAATAAACACGCCCGCGGTAATGCCTGCGATAACATCTTTGCGGTAACTATTGCGGGTATCTTTGTAGTAAAGGTCGCGGTAATTGACGCGGAAAAATAGCCGCAGGCATTACCGCATAAGTTATCGCTAGACCATTACCGCAAATGTTGCCACAATCTTTTTCGCATACGGGAATTTTTATATTATAAATTTGTTTGTTATTTTGAAGTAATGTGAGCGATAATACCGTGCATATGTTATTGTGTAACTCTTTCCAGGGGGGGACTCGAAGATACAGTGTCGACTCTCTTTCTCTCTTTCTTAGTTTTGTTTTGAAGTGTTTGTAAGTTTATTTCCGCAGTACGCTTCAGATTCTGTGACAGTGGTATCAAAGCACAACATCTCACTTTTCTCAAAGCAAGGGCGATTCTGAGCAGAAGAAAGAGCAAAAGCTATGGCGTTTTCATCTTAGACGCCTATGGAGCAATTACAAATTATTTTGGAAGTTAAAACGCGGAAGATTACTAAAGATTACAGAGGAGGACTTGTAAAAGCACAAAAGCAGAGGATTTTGGCCCAGAAAAGCAGTTTTTGACCTATATATACTAAAAGATGAAGAAAGAAAGCAAGAAAAAACAAAATTTTGAAAATCCACCGAGGGTTGACCAGAGCAGCTGAGGGTTGACCGAGGGTTGACCGTGCATTGACCAAGTGGAAATGCATGCATAGGCAAGGAGAAACATGCGCAAGAGTGTTTTACAGTCATATGAATTCGTTTTTGCCCTAAAAAGCACCAAAAACATACTTTTTAAGTGCTTTTGACCACTTTGACCGCTCGCCCCTAAGGTGTTACAAAGGTTGTTCCTCTAGTTACCTAGGTATCAATAGTGGCCGCTAAGTGTATCCAATCAACATTATCTGACTCAGTCATGCCAGGTAATACCTCCATATAGGGAGAGTTTTGCTCAGTATCCGTCTCCTCCCTACAAGTATAATAATATTGTAGTGGGGCTGAGTGAACTGTGGTATTAGAGCGATTATCAATGATAGCCCTACTACTGAGAGGATGTACTTTTCCAGTCACAAGATCCACGCGAATGATAGAGTCTTGGAATTGTAGATAGACATGGTTTTTCAACCAGTCATGCACCATT
Organism: Adiantum capillus-veneris; assembly: GCF_014529385.1. Taxonomy (NCBI): domain Eukaryota; kingdom Viridiplantae; phylum Streptophyta; class Polypodiopsida; order Polypodiales; family Pteridaceae; genus Adiantum; species Adiantum capillus-veneris. The sequence continues at coordinate 127,145,742 of NC_140954.1, read as the reverse complement.
TTTGCTTTTCTCATAAAGGGTCATCCTAAGATAATCTAATATGACATAGGGTGATTAGAAAAGTCCATGACAATGAAAGTATGTCATACCCTGTGTCCAAGAACCTTGATCTTCCTTGAGCATCCCTATAGGTTTTTCAATGGTTCTGTTTGCCATCCTGACTACAATGTTTGTAACTCCAAGGCGAGGTCTTCCCATGGATTCCCAAAAATTCTTAGTAACAATGCTAACTCATGCACCACCATCAAGGATTCCCTTTATCGTTAACCCCTTAGTAGTGATGGGTAAAGTGGCATTAGACTCATCGCCTTCAAAGTATTGACCCAACTCATTGATAGGTACCTCAACAACAGGCTCGTGTCCCTCTAGGTCGGGATGTGGTGCTAGCTCTTCCTCATCATTCACTTCCAAGTCCAGCCTACGCATATGCACAAACTACAGTAATCCAGCTTGTAGTTCTCCATTAAGGAATGCACGAAGCGCTAAGCAGAGTTCAGGATCTCCATACAGCTTAGACATGATTGTGATCCTTACTTCAGAAGACATGAAATCCATCAATTTGGAGATGTTCAATGGGACCTTTTGAGATTCTAGTCCGGCATCGAGCACTGGCAAAGTGGGAATCTCTACTTCTTCAACAGGGTCAGGTATTTCCTCACTAAACATCCTCGCAAATAGATTAGGTGGTTGCCGAGTTTGTGATGACTTACCCTCACTTCCCTCCTGGATGATACTAGGTATGGCTAAGGGTTTATGTTCCTTAGGAGGATGGTTTGGCATGGGAAACACGGTATCTGTAATTCGGATTTGCTTAGGTTCCGCCGGCTCTAGATTTCTTTGTGTCTCTTACACTAAATTTTTGAATTGCTTGACTTCTTCAATCTCCTCCACAGGGTTTGGATATGTTCCAATCTTCTTCTTGGTTTTCTTGGGGTTTAACCTTTGTGGATTCGCTTGGGAGTTCTTAGAATGTTTGGGAAGATTTGAAGACACCTTCTGTTTTGGGGAATGAGGCATATTTTCCTTTTGATGTCCTTGAATTGCATCTTTGCTTGATCTCTTTTTGTTATCCTCCCCATTAGTTTTTTCCCTTATGGTGGCGTTCTTAGTTTTGATGGTTTCAACTGAATCAGATTCATCGTCAGGGTCATTCAAATATACGGGGTCATCTCCTATCCCAATGTTAGTCTTTGAGCTTGGCTCTAAATGGGTAGCCTTGACTGATTTCTTCCTTCGTGTTTTCTTCTTCCTTGCTTGGGAAATTGATGCAGCATTTCTCTTTTCAAGGACATAGTTTTGATTTTGAAGCATAGACCGTGTGAGTATATTCATTGGTGTAATGGGGGTCGTTTGGGGCGCAACCTCAAGAAAGTTTAACGGTGTAATCTTGGGTGCAGTCGGGTTATGTGGACATTGTGCAATCAAATTGTCTACACCACACCGATTACATGTCAATACTGTCATTGTGAATGTGCTCTCATGATTGGATTGCATTGGTGTAGCATTTCTTTGTAATCTATTTTGACACTCTGCTACACGATGTGGTCCACCACAATCGTAGCATTGAAGAGGTGGTCTCTTGGCAAAATTATTGATATTTTGGGCCCTTGGAGTAAAAGGCAACGCTTGATAGACCGCGGCTTGACTTGCCCAAAAGCATCTTCCATGTAATACTGAGGAACCATTTCAAAATTATCAAGTTCATACGGAACGAACAGGTCTACGTCATCATTATAATCACATGTGCTAGACGACTCACACCCTACCTTGTTCATTGGGGTAACTCTTGGATGTGGAGGCTATGGTCCTAGCACTGGAGGTGGTAGAGGAACTGGTTGGACAACATTTTTGGGGTCTTGGGACTAAATGAGATGGTGTTTGCTCACTAGGTGGAGCAGGAATTAACGCAGGTACTTGAGGTGGCCTACTTGCTAGCATGCATTTAAGTGTTAGGGTATCCTTAGATTGATGCCCATACTTACCACACGTGTTGCAATATCCATTGAATTTAGCCCTAAAGGTGGGACATTCACTCGTACTATACGGGCCCAAATAGACTGAGCACCATTATTTATCCATCTTTGGATACATGTGACTATTCGGTGGCACGCGATTATTCTTCATACCCTCTTGGATAGCCATGATAGCTATAGTGAAATTCTCTAAGGTCATGTCCGCAAGATTTTTCTCTTTAACAATGGGCTTTATAGTCATTGGTTCATGCCCAGATACTTGTGAGCTAATGGACTTGGCTTCCGAAGAAACCTTCTTTCCTGCAATCATTAAATTATCTTCCAACTGGATTGCATTTGCAGTGACTGCCTCCCAAGTGGTAATTCCACGAATGACTAGGCCATTATAAATCTCTTCATGTTGGAGCCCTCGGGTAAATTGATCAAGGAGTTGATTATTGTTGAAGCGCTCATTTGGGCTGCAACGAGAGTTTAGGTGCTTAAGCCAGCTAATAAAGTCTCTCACTGACTCGCCTTCTTCACGCTCGGATTTTTGGAGTTGAGATGCTACTCCCCAAAGCACACCCTCTCGTACATATTCTTTTAGGAACAATCTTTGAAGAGTGGCGTAATGAGTGCGCTCTTCCACCCTTAAGGTTCTATACCAGTCTCCCGCCTTTCCACTTAAGGTCAAAATAAAGGCATTACACCTATTTAGCTCGTTGTGTTCTGCTAAGGAGTCACAAACATGTTCAAACACCTCGATATGCTTCCTAGCATCCTCACCACCGTTAAATTTTTGTGTGAGCTTTGCTACTTGGATTGCTTTACTTCTAGGATCCCTGTCAGGTGCATTACGCATATTTTGTGCAATCAATTGCCCAATGATCTGAGAAAAGGCCACAGGAGCAGGTAAGGCTGGTGGGGGCACTAGTGGCATTACAAGTGGAGCAGGGGTTGGCATTGGCCTTGGCATATATGCAGCGGATACAGGATGTGACATGTGACAAGGCATGGCCCCACTTGAATAAGGACTAGGGTAATGTGCTCGCGGAGCATAGGCCATTGGTACAATCGGAGGTGGAGGAGCCACATGAGCATGAATGGCCACATGTACATATGGTTGATACACACTTGGAGGTGCTATAGTAGGTACTACACCACTAGATAGTGGCATCGTACTAGCTATAGCTCGCATAGTTGCACTTGCCATTATTCTCATCGGTCGGAGTGGCCATTGTGGCTTCTCTAAGAGCGGGTTGTGTCAAGTCTGGAAAACTAAAGGTACTGTTGGTGGGTTCAACTTGCATTGAGACTCTTGGAGAAACAATATACGAAGGATTTATGGTACTCACTGAAGGAGTCTCCATCTGTGATAGAGTCAGTTGTTTGCCCTTGCCCGTGTCTAGAAATTGCATAGGACCCGTCGAAGGCAAGTTCATCCCTTGGTTCTGCCTCTCCAATTGGATAATCCTATGGATGACATTGCAAATCATGTGCCGTCGTTCCTCTAGACTCGTGGCACTAGATGTGGATTGCACCACTTCTAACCAACCCACATGATAGGTATAGCCTATGTATAGGTCGGTCAAAGTCTTGGTGCCTAGGTATTTTGCTTGGTTTGAAAGAAGAAGAGGCAGAGACAAAGAAAGACAAGGAGAGGGATTTCATAAAGTGGTTCACGGCTCGCTGTAGAGTGTTCTCTTTGCTTGCATTTGTGTACGCGCACCGTGATCCATACAAAGAGAGAGAGAGAGAGAGAGAGAGAGAGTATACTACAAATTTTTTTCAATACTCTTGTGGATCACGACGCGCGGATAGCTAGAAGCCTTGCTTGAAGACAAACCCGCGCGCCGTGATCCACAAAAAACGGGGTGGTGGGAGAGGGGGAGAGAGAGAGAGAGAGAGAGAGAGAGAGAGAGAGAGAGAGAGAGAGAGAGAGCGAGAGAGAGAGAGAGAGAGAGAGAGAGAGAGAGAGAGAGAAATAGATAGTTCTATTATCGTCCTCGGAGGTCAAATATGACCTATGGGACCAAATGAACATGTCACGTGGTGTGAGTGGAGGTAATAAGTGACTCTCGATGCTCAAAAATGGCTGAAATGAGCGTCGCAATAGAGAGTTCACATCGTGGTTGGGAGAGGAAGGTATGTGGGGAGAGCTCATGGCTGAATATATGGGGAAAAGAGGACCTAATGTGGTCAAAACCTGAGCACTCAAGTAGTGTGTGGTACTCACTCTCTCGGACCTGACGAGGGCATAAGGTGCAAAGTCGATGACACTCCTCGCCAGTGCCCCAACGTCCTATCTCGCAACGTAGAGAATAGGAGCTAAGACGAATGGAGGCAATGGTGCGGATCGCACTCAACGGGTGGGCTCAAGGATGTAGGGATGGGCTCAAGGATGTAGGGATGGGTTCGGTTACCTCGTTCGGAGAAGAAGAGAGATTTGTAGTTTGGGGCAACGTGTGTGGTGTAATGGCTGAAGCGAGAACCTCCGAATTTCTCCCAAGCCGTGATACATTGGCGTTGTAAGAAGGCCTCATTAACTTGGGAGTCAATCGATGCATCCTTGACCAAGTGACATGCATCCCATCTTCCAAACCATTTCTTGATGTCAAGCATCGACCCCGAACTTAGTATTTTGCTCTTGCATGTCTTTTGAACCTTTTGACTTGCTTCATATGTGATTCTAGGAAGTCGATGCAAAGGGCTACGTTGTGTCTTACGCATGTACTCCACAACCCTTTGCATGCCCAAGACCTCAATGGGAAGCGATTTGGACTCAAGAAGTAAGAGCATGTAGGGTGTTTGCGTCTTGACTTGGAGAAAGTTGGTGAGAAAACGCTTTTGGACATTCTCAAACTCTTTCCAAGTAGACTTTCCGATGCTACTACCCCACACCTCCACTCCATAAAGAAGCACCGGTGTCACCAATGTGTCAAAGAGGTACTTTTTGAGAGCCCAACACTTGATCTCTTCAGCATTGCACATGTTCTCAAATGCATAATAATTCCTCTTTCCGACTTCCAAGCGACGCATTGCACAATCCTTCCATTTATGATTGGATGGAACCTCAAGGCCAAGGTACTTGAAGTGATCTACCACTTCAAGTTGCTCATTGTTGTATACAATGCATGGATTTTGTCATTGAGGGTCTTTACAAGCATAACCTTGGTTTTGGATCCATTCACGATCAGCCTGCTATGTAGGCAACAGCGTTCCAAGACACTCATAAGCTTTTGTGCATCTTCTAAGGTATGTGCCAAGAGCACTACATCATCGGCATAAAGCAAAAGCATGATTACCACATTTCCGATCTTAACCTCTTCTATGCCTTCTTGCTGCATAAAATCAAGAACCATGCATTCCAATTCATCAATGAGTAGCCTAAAGAGGGTTGGGGAAAGTGGACATCCTTGTTTGACACCAATGGTGCTTGCAAAAAATTCTGAAATTCCATCTCCCATACGTAATCGACATATCACTTTTTGGTAGATGTGAAAGACTGTATGCATAAATTGTCTCGACACTTGAAGGCTTTGCATACGTCTCCAAAGATTTCCTCGCGGTACCATGTCAAAAGCTTTCTAGAAATCCACAAAGCAACAATACAACTTTTTTCCTTTCAATCAAGACGCTTCCATAAGAACTCGAAGAGTGACAAGGTGATCAATAGTGCTATGATGCTTTCGAAAACCTGCTTGGCCAAGTGCACGTTTGCCATTCTTTTCAGCCCATTCACTTATCTTCATCTCCATGATACATCCAAATAATTTTTCCATCAAAGAACCAACCATTATAGTGCGATAGTTGTTCACATTGTTTACATCTCCTCCTTTGTGCAAAGGTTTGATCCAATTTTCACTCCAATCATGAGGCATGCCATGCTGAAGTGCAAGGTTAAACATATCGCATATCCAATATCGTGTTTTCTTGCTTGTCCATTTAATCATTTCAGCCTTGACACCTTGAAGGTCACCTGCCTTGCGAGTAGCACGTTTCTCAAAGCGCGCGTCATACATCTTCAATGGTAAAGAAGGGAGACATAAACGGAAGGGAGCTACAACACTTCATCTTATTAAAATTGGGTTACTCATAGAGGTTCTTGCAATGCAAATACATATCCTCAAGAGTCATGTCACCAAAGCTCTCAACGCACTTGCCTTTTATATTTTGCCAAAACTTGCCACATGCATGTGCTTTCTCTTGCGCTAAAAGAAGTTGTTTTTTTACTTCCCATCTTCTCCTCTTCTTTTGAACAAGTGTTTTGTATGTGTTATGAACATTCCAAGTAAACTTCCTAGTCTTTGATTGCATCCAATCTTAGCAAGTGTTTTCGGGCTTGACTACATTTCCTGTCAAACCATTTCTTCTTGGTGCTACCCTTCTTAGACCTTTTGCAAGACGTGTTACCGAAAAGCATTCCTTCGCACAAGAGCAAATTACTTCTTTGAAAACTTTTCACTTGCATTCTAATGTTGGGATCTCTTGATGCTCTATCATGCTTAACATTTGGTCCACCATATCAGCATATATAAGTGCTCGTTTGAAATCTAGACTTAGGTACAAATGATTCACATCATGATTGGAGGCTACATGCTCGGGCCATTTACCAAACTTGAGGTCAATACATAACATCCTATGATCCGATTTCGGATTTCATTCACCAAGTGTAAAGCTTTGTATGCATTCTAGAGTGGCTTCCGAGAACAACATATAGTCAATCACGCTATCACCATTGTGCTTTCTACATGTAAAGTCATTGGTGCCTTGCCATAGAGATACGCCATTTGCAATGAGCATTCTGGTACTATTGCACATATTTAGAAGTGACTTTTCGTAGTGATCCAGTTCTTTTGCATCATTAGAACTTCGATTATACATGTATGAGTCATCCATTCTTCTTGAGACATGCGGCATGTCGACATGTTGTGTGTCATGTTGTAACATATTTGTGCGAGCATTCATGTCTCCAAAAACAATGACTTCACCTTGATCCCTATAATGAGCAATGTCTTCCTCTAGTTCAACAAAGTGCTGATCTCTATCCATATTCAAGCGAGCATGAAAGTTGGAGTCATAGTGAAGAATGTAGCAACCAGCCACAAACATGACTTGACCATTTGGTGGGCTGATTTTCAGCCATAAGTAGCGTTTATACTTATCTTCTTTGACAATGGAAACATCTTTCAAACCCTTTTTGGTCATACATGCTACGTCTCCTTGGCCTCTTCGTTGCTTTGCATTTTTGGCCCACATCAAAGAATGGACATCGTATTTGTCAAATCCAAGAATTTGTTGCGCATCATGCTCCCATGTTTCGACAAGAAGTATCACATCGGAGTCGTTGGTAAGCTCATCAATGCCAATTCCCGCATTCCATGGATACTCGTTACAATTCCAAAAGCTTATTCGCAAGCGTGAGTTGGTCTCATAGATCATGTGTCCCTATTTGTTGGATGGACTTGCATTCTCCTCAAGTGGCTTTTCTTCTTGAGATGATACCTTAACCTTCTTGCTTCTTTCCTCATATTCTTTGCGACGTACATTTTGTTGCATAAGAGTGCGATCCTCATATACATTACAACCCGTTCCTTTGAGGTAGATCCAACCATTGTCAAGGATGATCTTTCTCTTTACCTCATCAGCCATGGTACATACAATAGATCTTTCTCCCGAGCGAGGGACTCCTTGTTTTCCAACTCGATGTGCACCATAAGCCATGATTCCTGACATGCCAAAGTGTGTAGCAAAGAACTCTTCAATAGCAACCGCAAGAGATTGGGGTGTTTCCATGCTTTCCTCCTTGATTCCACGAATGACAATGTTCTTTGAACATTTTTGTCGTTCTTGCAATTCTTGAGTGTCCACATTCTCTACATTCTTTGCTTGGACAACGGCTTGTGTGATAGGAGATGTAAAAACCACATTATCCTTACATATATCATCCCATGATTTGGATGCATTTCTCATCTCACATACATCATGTCGTATTGTATCTATCGTTTCCTCTTTCAATACATGATCACTCTCAACTTTGCTCAAGCGCTCTTTCAATACATTCATGTCAACAAGAGAGCATTTACATTCTTGAACTTCATTCTCAAGATGCATCAAGCGTGTTGTTTGCATTTCAAGAACCTTCTTGAGGTGCTCATTCTCCACAACGAGAACTCTTAAAGTGCCATTCTCCATTGCAAGTGCACGCAACTCTTCACCTTGCTTGTTGACGATTTCTTGTAACGAGATCAAGTAAGCCATGATCATTGCTTCTGTTGTTGTAGACGATGTGGTTGGATAAGCATCCTAATTCCTTGGAGATTTTTCATCATTCTCCATGGCGAGTGTGGCTTTTCCACCCTTGCGATTCTTGTCTGACATTGCCTTCAAGTTGGCAACAAAAACGAAAAGTTTTGACATCTTTTTTAGTTATGAGATGCTGTTACAGCAAAGCCTTCCATTACACAGAAAAATTCTATCTTTACATCAGTGCGCAGAGGGCTTTGTGCTCTTTGATTGAGGCTATAGATCACCTAAATCGAAGTTTGGATGAGCAAGTTATGGTCAAAAGAGTGAACTATTGTCTACTACTGAGAGAGAGAGAGAGAGAGAGAGAGAGAGAGAGAGAGAGATAGAGATAGATAAGGAGATAGAGAGGGATGGGGAGAAAGAGAGGGAGGGGGAGGGGGAGAAAGAGAGATAGAGAGAGACAGAGAGAGAAAGATAAGGAGATAGAGAGGGAGGGGAGAAAGAGAGAGAGAGAGAGAGAGAGAGATAGGGAGAGAGGGGCAGAGAGAAAGATTGAGAGAGAGAGAGAGAGAGAGAATGAGAGTGAGAGAGAGAAAGAGAATGAGAGAGATAAGGAGAGAGAGAATTTCCCTTGTGGATCACGACACGCAGTAGGCTATTAGCCCATGTCAAATCTGAGCCCGCGCGCCGTGATCCCAAAAAAAGGGGGAAAGAGAGAGAGATAGGGATTAGAGAGAGAGAGAGAGAGAGAGAGAGAGAGAATCTTTGCTTTTTTCTCTTTCAGTGTAATGGTAAGAACCAAGGCAACAGCAAGGAAGGCAGGGAAAGGACCAAGACTTGCAAAGAAAGCATGTGGAAGGTTTGCTAGGAAGAAGAAAACTTCAGGTAAACCAATGACGATATTGAAGGGCCCAAGAATGAAGAATATTCAAAGAAACATGGATTTATTTAGGGAGATTAGGAAAGTACAGAAATGTATTGAGTTGTGTGTCCCTAAACTTCCTTTTCAAAGAGCAGTGAGACAAATCTGTGAGGAAGCATGTGCTGGTACAATGAGGTGGAAGGCAGTTTCCCTGCTGTGTCTTCAAGAAGTAGCAAAAGATTTTCTTTTGGAGTATTTTAATGATATTACTATTGTTGCTGCTCATGCTCACCGTTTGAGAATAATGGACAAGGACGGTGAGACTCTTAAGAGAGTGCAGTGGAGATATGATAAGCTCCTTATCCCTAATGAGTTTATTGATCCCAAAATGAACGATATACTGCTAATACCACTAGTCCGACGAGCTCAAAGGGTTAAGATTCATGAGGTTACTCACGAGGTGAACACAAGAGCCAGAGCTGAGTAAGAAGAAAGACGGCTCTTTAAAGCAGAGAAGTTAAAGAGTATACAGTTTATTGTAGCTGATGAAGAGGCCTAGAGGAGAACTTATGGGAAAGTTACCATAGAGCTAAATGAAAGAAATAATGATGTATGACACTCCATGACAGAGGGACTCTTAGCAAGCATTCCCCTTGCTGATGGCAGTAGGCAATTAGCACTAGAGTGTGTTGATATTGGGATATTGAAAGATCCAAATGCACAAAATAGCGACACTATTGTTTATGTATGCCTAAAGTAAGTGCTCATCTCTACCTTTAAGATCTTTCTTTGTTGGTACTTGGCCTCTAATTAAATCCTTGTTTGTGATTGTAGCTTAATAAAGAGCCAGATCCCTCAAGAAACCCAAAATGAATTTTTTATTTTAGATCCACAAATGTATGTGCCACTCCGAATAAAGAACACCCCACATGGCACATTGGAGAGATGGTTTATACACTGTCCAATGCTCCAGGTGACAACACTGGTGTTGCCATACGAATTCGCAAATCATTGGACCCTTGTACGTGTAGAATTGGACAAGAAAGTGGTATGGACTATCAACTCCATACAAGCAACACATTCAGAGATAAGAGTGTAAGTGTTGATAAAACCTTTAGTCTTTATTTGGGGAATGGTTGATGTCCTGAATATTGTTAATAATAAATAACCTTCATTGTTTACAGATGTATAAAAAGATTACTTCATGTCTATGGAAAACTCTGTGGAAATCATGAACTGTACAAGTCTACCTTTAAAGCTATCAAAGTACCTAATCAGACAGATCCAAATTCCGGTGGTTGGAGATGTCTTCTCCATGCAGCGTATATACTCCAGAGTTTTTTTGCTCTTCATCCATTTATGTCAAAGGTATTTCCTTGTAATGGTATGGTCCAACATTAGTGCTATTATTAATTAAAGTATTGACCACAAGTTAACCTTATTTTGCAGAATGCTCTGGAAAATTATACAATAGAATATTTACAAAGGTACCGCGCTTCAATGATTCAACATCTACTATCTCTTTCAACCCCAAGAATTTTAGATGCAGAGGATATTTTTATCGATGACCATATTATAGCTTTAACAATGACCGGTGAAGAGGTAGTCAGGCCAATTGCCAACACCTTAAACCAAATTCCTCAAACTGACCCGAGATTAGAGGAAAAGACACCGGTAAACTTTGCAGTTGGAGCGGCTGAATCCGAAGCTGGGGTTGAGCAATGTGAAGTAGATCAAGCCCCTGAAAATACATATGTAAAATGCTCCTCGGAGACGAAGAATGCAACAGAGGTTCTAGTCGAAGCAGATGCTAGCGGAGGAGGCCAACATTGCAAATCAAGTCCAGGAACAGAACACAGAACAGGTTAACCATTCGGCCATGGAAACACAAGAGTCATGTACTGCACAAGCACAAGAGGTGGATACGCTTGGCAATACACAAGGAAACATCGACACTCAACAAAAAAATGTCAACATTAGAAATGACCAGTATGGACTCTTGCTTCAAGTAGATATGGTTGTTCCGATAATATCCATTGTACTTAAATAATTAATGCTTTTTTGTTTCTAACTACTTATATGTATGCACACAATGATTGCAGAGACTGATATCTTGGATCTCAATGGATTTCTACTCCTACGACAGCCGTACAGTGTACATATAGAGTTCTCCGATTTACGTAGTTTCCGCTTGGGAAATGTCAAAGTATTAATTCGACCAGGCACAAAGGAATTTTTGAATTTTTTGATTCCAAGGTTTAGGGTGGCCATCTGATATTCAATGCAGGCCCATAACCTGAATCCCCTTGTTTCCATAGTTTGTAATTTGGTTGAAATTCAACAATCGGCTTTTTATTTTGTGTATAGTCAAAGAAATTGTAATACCATTGCAGCACATTTCCACCCAACTAAACCTACAGTACCACTTTTCTACAAGCCCTTTGAGTAGATCAATGTACCTTATGATGCTTTCAACACATTGTTGATTGATGACACACCACACAAGGGTTTACTTAATCTATCCGGCACTACTATATCCCCACCTTCGTTTGAAGGGCATCTTCACGATTTTTACCTAGAGGATATTTTGGTCCCATATCTGCAAGCAATGTACTTAAGCCCATTGAGCACATCGGAATTTGTAATTACAAATGTAGTTAGTAATTCATTGATTATACCTTAAATTGATATTGTCTATCTGTCTATGTGTTTCGAATACTCAGAGAGAGAGAGAGAGAGAGAGAGAGAGAGAGAGAGAGAGAGAGAGAGAGAGAGAGAGAGAGAGAGAGAGAGAGAGAGAGCCTTGAGCAAACACTTGATATTAAGATTAAACTAGTCAAAAATGATACATTTCGTTGAAGCCATTCAAGGATGATTACATGGGCACAATTCGAAAACGACCAGAGAGATCTCCATAGAAAAAATGCTTCTCCCTTCGTTGCATTACTCTTCGCCCGTTCATCAAGAAAGAAAAGTTTACAGAGTCAATGTCGTCAGTCTCCTCCACTATGTCATGTTGAAGTTGCAAAAGATTGCATTGCTGCCTTATTGTAATTACTGTCATAAGATTTAGGTCTTTGTCCACCACTTCCACGTCTATGACAACATTGTTTGCCAAACTTGCTGCCTCTTGATCCATAGGCACATAGCAACCTTCAACAATGTGAGAACGCTTGTACAAAAAGGAGATTATTAATGTCTGTGTCGCAAGAATATACTTTACAATTAAAGTGTCAAGAGCAATCTTGCAACATATGCCATCTGTTTCTTTCACATACCACCCTCGATCAAGAAGCTTATCACACAAGAGGGTATCAAATGATTTGCAGAGCAGCATTGTTTTAGCAACATGTACTTTGCAGGTATGAAATAACTCAACAAAGAGACCAATAGGACAAAAATTTGCAAGTTTCACCAATTTAGTAAGTATAGAGTTTCGAAGAGATCTCTGAACATCCTTATAGAGCCTGCTCCTCAATGCGTCACTCATTGTTGTGTCGGGAACGGGCCAATCCACAGAGTTTCAGTTGGTTGGTAGTGGAACCTTCACCAACACTCCTCTCTGATTCCTTTGATTGAGTTGGTAGAAATGGTCATAGAAGAAAATACCCTCGTCTGCCAGGCTTTTGCTAGTTCTGCCACCATATTGCAAGACTCCAATATGAGCATGGGTCACAGAGATGAGACCTATAATGCACTCCAGTGGCTCCCATTCCTCATATGATGAAGAATAAACATCTGTGAATGTAATAGAATAGAAAAATAAATACAAACATCTGTATAACCTAATTATATACCTGTGATAAAATAAGAAAAAAAACAGATTCTCATTTGAAATTAAGATAACATTTATAGAGGAGTGCTAAATAATTAACTTACAGTTGCACCGTGGATTATGCACCATGGAGACATCGCCGCCATTAGCAATCACATCCGAGTGAGTGAAAAAATGTTGAACAAAGACTTCTTTCACAGTCTTCTTACCGACCTCAACTTTGAAATCCAGAACTCTTGCTTTCCATGCAAAACAAAATATGTTTGTTGCTTTCGATATTTTTCTCCTTCTTGGCTGCATAAGAACCCAAGAACCTTTGCTTATCCTCTGCTCTTGCCACCTATTATTTGTAGTGAGAGAGTTTGAGATTGAGATAGTTCTTATACTACATGGTCTTCTTGGAACACTAATGGTGAGGCTGGTTGGGGACAGTGTAGAGCAACCTCTAGAACTTCTTGGGTGGGTAGAAGACGAAGCCATAGGTAAAATGGAGGGAGAATGAGATTTGAAAGCCTTTCATAAAGATAGTGGTTATCTTTTAATGAAGAGAGAGAGCTAGCTATCAATCAGTAGTCAAGTGTCATGAACTTGACGGCTACTAGCAGTGGGCCCTACTTTGTGAAAGCAGGAAGTTACCTTACGAAGATGGGACAAAACTCAATAACCTCCAAAATTTCCTAATGTATAGAAGAAAAAAGGTTCTCACCTTATCCAAAGGGAGACAAAGCTTTTTCCACAGCTGCCCTAGTAGCAAAGGATGGATGAGTATCTTTTACAATTCTTGGAAATTTAAAGAAAGAACAAGTAAAATATGTAAATAGTATACATAGATAATACAAAAACCATGATTTGGTAGATGAGGATGAGTACATTTTAGTTGTTTTTGAAGAGGTTTCTTTTGTAGATACTATGGGTGATCTCAACACTATAGCAGGTTCTAGTTTTCAACATGGAAATGACCTGGTAAAAGTAGTTTCTATGGACATGTATAGAATCATTGAGTCCTTCAAAGATGAAGAGTGCTTCAATGCACAAAAAGATCTAGAAGTGAGAGTGGACACAAAGTACAAGACTGTAGCAAAGAGGGTGAAACCAGTGGAATTGCCTATGCCTACAAATTTCAACGAAGATATGGATCAAGATTCTTTGCAACCTAGTCTCCAAGATCCAAAAGAATTGGGCACAAGTTTACGCAAGAGTCATTGAAGATGTTAAAAGTTGGAAGCAATGACTCCTTGACAAAGGATGAAAGAAAATGATTTGAACAGACACTCTCCAAACATGAAAAAGCTTTTGCATTTGATCCGCATTAGATAGGGTGTGTGGATCCTTCTATAGTCAAACCAATGGTAATATTCAATGTACCTCATGTGACTTAGAGTCTACGACCAATTCTAGTGCCAAATGTGCTCTTGCCAAAGTTATAGACTTACTCATGAAAAGATAAAGATGGGGATTTTGGAGCCTTCATGTGCCCCCTACTCAAGCAGATGGTTCGCAATACCAAATAAGAATGGAGCTCTACGCTTCATTAAAGACATGAAACCTGTCAACAAAGTCACAATAAGGATTATGGGTGTAGGGCCAATTGTAGACGAGCTTTCAAAGGCATTTTTAGGAAGGGAAATATATTCTATAGGGTATTTTTACTGAGGGTATGATCAGCTCCAACTAGCAATGGAAAGCAGGGACTTGACTACCATGAGAACACCCTTGGGTTTGGTAAGGATGTGCACCTTACTCTGCAGGGAGAAACCAACGCGGTTGCACACATGATGAATGGTATGAACAAAGTCCTATGTGACTTCATACCTAAAATTACAATGCCCTTTCTTGATGATGTAACAATCAAAGGATGGGACATAGCCAAAAAAGATGAGGCTCTAGATTCGAGGGGGTGTCACAAATATGTGGCAAACCACATCAATGATTGTGATAGAATTTTAATAAGGCTGGAAGAGGTGAACCTTACATTATCTGGGAAAAAGTCATTGTTTGAGGTTGAAGAAATATTGATAGTGGGACATCTTTGTAGTCCTCATGGCTACCGACATTGTCCAACTAAAGTGGATGCAATACAAAGGATGAAATAATTGTGCCTAAATATCACGGAGGTGAGAAGATTTCTAGACACATGTGTCTTCTATCTCGTAAGATTCCACATTATGCACATGTTGCAGATCCTCTTTATCAATTTCTAAGGAAAAACCAAAGGTTTCAATGGAATGATGTTCATGTAAAACCTATGAGAAAGTTGAAGCAATTTCTACTATCTTCACCAACTTTGAGGAAGGTCAACTATGAGTGTGGAAGACCAGTAATTGTGACAGTGGACACTAGTCCAAGGAGGATCATATAGGCAATAGGACAAGACGATGAAGAGAAACACAGTTATGTGGTGAGTTTTGGGGCCAAGGTTCTAAGCTCTTGCCCAAGAGCATATCCAGAGGTAAAACGGGAGTTATGGTGAGTGGTTACAACATTAAAGTGTGACAAAGAGGTAAAAAGGGAGTTATGGTGAGTGGTTACAACATTAAAGTGTGACAAAGAGTACATGATTGGAGCATCCATAGTTGTGGAGATTGATTGCTTACCACTTCTAGAGATGATTGCAAATTGTTCTACTCCTGACATTGTTATCCTTAGGTGGATTGCTTATATAAAGTCCTTGAACCTAGAATTAAATCACATTGCAGGAAAAGATAATCCAATGGTAGATATTCTTTCAAGGGCAAGGTATGAAGATGAGGAAGAAGATGTGGGCACAAAATTCTACACAATTTCTCATGCAAAGTGTGATGATATATGAACTATATCCTCACTTGACTTCTCCTCATAGGAGTTTTACAAGGATGAATGGATGCTCATAGGTCGCTATATGAGTACTTTACAAAATCAAGCTGATTGGATTGAAGTATAATTCAAAAGGATCAGCAAGAAATCATAAGGTCATTTCTTGAGGGATGGCTACCTATGGAAACATCTTTAAAAAAGAGATGGGACTCCATTGTGAGCAGTATGTGATAAGCCTACTCATCTCAAAATTATCATGGAGCTTCATGAAAGCCTATATGCTATACATCAAGGTGTATGGGCTACATTTTCCAAAGTGAAAGAAATATATTGGTAGAAAGGCATGTATAAGGATGTAGAAGGTTTTGTGGAGTCTTGTGTCACATGCCAAATGTATTTGAATGTACGCCATCGTGATGGATTGCATCCTACATACCCATTAAGCATGCATTATAAATGGGTTGTTGATCTAGTCACAATGCCTTTAGTACTTTGGCAAATAAGATACTCGGTACTTGTACGAGAAGACTTAACGAATCAAGTGGAAGGGCATGCATTGAGGACAAAAACTAATAAAGTTGTATGTAATTTTTTGCTTGAAGATGTAATTTGCCGCTTTGGCTATGTGGGAATTATAGTTGCTAATAGAGGTGAGTTAAATGTAGATGAACAAGGGATTTCTTTACAAGAATTGGTATCAAGTTGGCCTTGACATGTTCTTATAATCCAGAGTGAAATGGAAAAAGTCAAAGAGGACATCCTCCTATTGTCAAAGATTTGGCTAAGGCATGCAAAGGTAGAATGCATGAATGGCCAAGGTTGCTACCATATGCTTTATGGGCTGACCGTACAACTCATAGCTCAGTGACTAGTTACATGCCTATTGGATTGATATATGGTAGAATCTAGTCATGCCAATTGAGGCATTAGGAAGAGGATGGAGTCTAGGAGGGCCTCTTTATTTTCCATGAGATTATTGAGGTTATTAACATTTTAACAATTAGATGCATGACATGTGTGCAAGAATGGTGGGTGTGTAAGAGTGATCAAAGGATGCACTTTCCCCCCCCCCAAAAGGGGGTGGATAGCTTTATGATTTTTGGCCTTCCATAATTCCTACATATGATCTCTGATTTGAGTGAAGATTATAGATCTGTAATCTACACGACGCCAAGCTCTTACCGTAGATATGTTACATTATATGGTTTTGCCTGCTAGATTTTAAATTTGATTTTGGGTGGAAATTTTGAATTCAAATAAACTAGTTGTATTGCATGTTTGAATTCAAAAGCTATCCTTCGGCTTCTTTCTTAATACTAAAGGTTTGACTCCCTTGAACTGCCAGATAAAGAGGCCCTCCTAGACCCCATTCTCTTCCTAATGGATGTAGTTCCTTCTCGGAATATGCTACCTTGGGAAAATGGTGTAAGCAGAGAAAATCTACTTGCATTGTGCATGAGGCAATTGGAAAGAAGACATGAAGACATAGAGATTGCAAAATCTTGATTGAAGGATGCAAGACTAAAGAATAAAAATAGGTTTGATAAAAGACATAGGCTTCAGCCAAAGCCTATTGAAGAGGATGATTGGGTCCTAATGTATGATAGTAGCCTTGACAACCAACACACCACACAAAGAAAGTTTTCAAGAAGGTGGTTTGGTCCATATGTTGTCAAACATGTGCATGGAAATGCTACATATACCTTGAGGGAGCTCGATGGAACAGAGCAAACAAAAGAATCAAGATGTTCAAGAGGAGACATGTATTGATCCTTTTGATTCACATAAAATGATGATGAAGAACCTAATGACATTTCCATCGATGAGGATGAAGAAGCAGAGGATGATCTCCAAACTTTGCAAAAGATGAAAATGACATGCAAATATTTGTGGATCTTACTGAAGATTAAACCTACATAAGCAAAATGTTGGCACATGCCAGAGGATGTGCAGGTTCAGAGGGGGTGGATGTCATACCATGGCACGTACATAGTATGAAATGAAAACATTCACCTCACTTTTGACACCTTTCGATGCATGAAAATAAAAGCAATCATTCATATATTGTGATATATGCTGAAGTAGCTACTACGGTGGCTATCATGTACATACCTATCCGGGGAGTCGTGGTCCTGGATGTGGTGCCTTTGCGTGTTTTTCCACTTCATAAGATGCCTAATTTGATTTTGTGATGTACATATTTCAAGATTTTCATGGTGGCACACTCATCTCGCCTATAAGATTGATGCGGGCAAAAACTGCCAAAAATAGCAGCTAACAAGCGTCGTCTTAAAATTGCATGGAAAGTGATCCAAAATGGAATTTTGATAAAAAATGATACATATCTATGATTTTTATTCTTATGCAAGTGATTCCTTAAATTGAGGAATTTTTTTGGTCTCCGTTTTGGGACTTTTTGGATAAAAATTGGTCTTTTTTGGGTCAAAAATGGCTTAAGTTTGGTCCGAAGTGGAAGAACGGCCTAAAATTTGACAAATCAGCTAAAAATTCCATTTGAAAGAGAGAGAAGGCTGATTCTTTGTGGAAAAATCTGTAACTTTTCTCTACTGTGCAATAGCTTCCATGATTGCCCAATCTATGTGTTCTGCAATCCCGCCTCTTTGTAATCTTGTATCTGAGCTTTTGAGGGAGTGAATTAGGGTTTCCCCTTATCAAAATGGTGTGTGGACTTATCACAGCTCTTACATCTTTGATGTTATGACTATGCAATTGGGGGCGAGGCTACATGATTCTATGAAAGAGGTTTGAGTTTTGATTGATATTTGTGATTGTATGAGAATTGAGGTTTCATGGCTCAAAGTTTAATGTTCTTAATTACTCTTTTTAAGTGAAATTGAATATGAATTGGTGAACCTTTCATCACGAACTCGCCTACAAAAACAAGTAAATCCCAAGCACAATAGGGGAGAGGGTTTGTGATTGTCTTGTCACGAACGCTCTTAGATTTTCAGTCATATTTAGAAAGAGAGTTGAAAATTTTCCATAAACACTTTTTATTAAATGTTTGTGACACTCATCACAAGAACTCTCACAGCCAGAGGTTTTGCAACTTCCCTGCTAGACCGCACACATCCTAACAACGCACTCATAACGAAGTTTGAATGAAACGAGGAATGTGAAAAATCATTTCAACAATTGAAGTATAAACTTATTTTTGCTCCAATTATGAGATCTCTTGATTGGGACAAGATATTCCATGTCCATGTAGATGCATCGGATTATGCAATTGGATGTATCTTGGCTCAAGCTCTAGAAAACGACATGGATTTTTTGATTTGTTATTCTGGTAGATAGCTTAACAACGCCGAAAAATTTATACGACAAAAAAAAAGAGGGCTTAGGGATGCTCTATTCTGTCAAAAAGTTTAGACATTACTTTCTAGCTAACAAGTTTGTGCTCTTTCTGAACCATCAGGCATTGTTATACCTAGTGAATAAACCATGCAATGCAGGTTGCATCGTTAGGTGGTTCCTAATATTTCTTGAGTTTGATTTTATGGTGGTGGTAAAAAAGGGGACTACACACCAGAAAGCAGACCATTTGTTGCACATGCTCCATGTGGAATCTCCTTCAGGAGTTGAAGATGACTTTTTTTACTCATATGTGTTCAACCTTTAGATAGTACCAAGGTGGAGAAAACATGTTAGTGGTGTTAATTGTAGGATGCCTATACAAGCAAGGATGTGATGTCATACTTCGGTTATGCATTGAGCCATGCAAAAAATAAATATATTTGTAGCAATCTCATGTACAAATTATGAGCATTCATAATGCCAAAATGAAAACATATCAGAGATTGATGCTAGTTGGAGTGTATTGGCCTAACATGCAAAAAAGCGCATATGACTATGAGTGATCTTTGTGTAGTCAACAAGCCGATCAAGCATGCTACATTGTTCAAGATAGCAACGACACCCAAGTGGGAAAATTATATTGTAGAGTACTTAGAGCAAGGTAGACTCCCAGAGAACTTGAGCAGAGGCAGAATAAGATTGATACAACACGAAGCCGAAAACTATGCTATTATTGAAAACCAACTTTATCAGAATGGAGGAGATGATAGCTTAACAATTTTTGTTATAGAACATGAATATCTGCCCATTCTTAAGCAAGCTCATGCTGGGCTTGTAACATTTAATGGCCTAAAAACTTGTGTGTAGCGGAAATTAGCATGAACATAGTGGGCATTTCATTAGAATAGATTCCTAATGAGAATTACGAGAGTGCTTGGGTAGAGAGAGCAACAAAAAGCATAACACCTAGTTCGATAGCATGAACAAACTTTCAAAAGAGAGAGAAATTAAGCTATTGACAACAGTTGAGGACCGGATTTGCATGGAGCCGGTCCCCCCTCCAAAAGGCTTTGTATTATGGTTTCTCCCATCAAGAGAGACATTGTACAATACAATTCTTTGTTTTTCTTCAAGACTAGCTAGTGCAATGAAGATGAAAGCTTCATGCCCTAAGAAAAACACTTAGCAAACACAACATCAATTAACCCGCGTCTCAGACCCAAGACCTCACACACCTTCGAAGATGGTGAGAGCTAGTAGGGTATGAGAGTAGATTGAGAGAAAAAAGGAGTATCTTACCATAAAGATGTACATCTCCTCACATAATCACTCATATTAGCATAGCTTAGCTTAGTAATTAGCTTGGTATAGGATATGAGCATGCATTGAAGCTTGGCTCTTGGTTGGATTTGCATCCACATGCCAAGAGTGTGTCGATGTAAGCTTCTATCTCACAAGCTTGGAGTAGGTGATGAGCTCTCCATTAAAGCTTGGGAAGAGATAGTCTTCTTTTCTTCACACATGAGATTGTGTGAGTGTGTGTGTGATAATGCCTTGCAAAAATCAGCCCCCTCTCTCTCTTGGGCGAGCCCTCTTGCTAAATGCTCTTGCTATTTTTCCATTGGACCTCCCAAAAGCTAGCCAATGACTATTAAACAGCATAAGTGATAGCCTTCTGACATGTGTCCCCCTTTCCCCTTCTGCGAGAGCTTTAGGTAAATTAATAGTTAATCTAAACTCTCATTGGACCCCTTTGCCTCCTGGCCAATTGGAATCAAGCAAGCCATTGGGCTGTTGAATGCTCATTGGACCCCCAGGGAAAGTGTCCACCAATAGCCTTCTAGAGGACTTAATTCTCATTGTTTCTTTTATTAAGTGTTTTTATATTAATCAAACTAGATTTACCCTAGCCTAATTTTCATTGGTCCACCTCCAAGGCCATCCAATAGAAATTGGGTACAGCTTGTGGGCATCTGGGCTAGGGAGCTGACATGTGTCCCTCATTCCCTTTGTGTAAGGGAGCTTCTGTGTGTGTGTGTGTGGATTTCTCTCTCATCCCTACTTGCAAGGCTCGCCCCCTCCTAAGTAGGGATTGCAAGTACTTTTTTGTACACACACAAAGCATCCAATTCCCCTATGGTTGACCTTTGGACTCAACCTTTGAATTTTGGAGCCTTAGCATTTTGGAAGTCTTAATGGGCTGAACCTTAGGGTCCTTTTAGCCCATTGTTTCACATGGCTCTTTTGTAGATGCCCCCCCCTTTAGATCCCTATTTTCCCTCCTTTGGATCCCTATGTTGGCCGGTCTGCTAGCTTAACCAATATTCTAGCTTTTTCTCCCCTGGCACTTCCCCATATTAAATGATGAGTTTAACATGAGAAAATCATTTAGGAGAATTAGATATTGATTATTATGACATTACCTCTCTCTTGAAATCATAGTCGTCCTTGACTATGGTGTAGAGAAGATAAAGCATATTCATGAGTCCTTTTCTTAGCGGGTAGAGGATCCCTATGTTACCCTACAACATCATTCCACAATGGATGACTAGTCCATTTCGCGCTTGAGAGCCTGAGGCTGCCGCAAGCATGTCTACACATTAGTCCTATCAATCTTCCATAGTAGAGTGACAAGCTCTACTTGGTGTTTGGGAGATGTCGTCTCAGCAAACTTGATCTAAGCATGCATACTACTTCATTTTTGTGCACAATAAAGAAAAAGAGAGTCTTATAAGACAAAAAACTTTGTTTATTTTTAACATTTTGTATATTTGCTTACTCTTGGGAAGCATTGTAAGCATTGACAAGTTTTAGGTTATCCTTTAATTGTATGCCTTGCATCCATCTAGCATCTTCAAAAGGATAATTCTTAAACTTAATAAGATATCATCGGATATTCTTACCGCCTCTTAGTCCCTTGTCTTCATGTCAAAGAATGGACTCGGGCTGCAGCACTTCCTCTTGGTCCTCAATCCCCGGTGGTTCTTTAATAGTTGGTTCTTGAAGTGGCTCTCCTTTGTAAGGCTTTAATAGGCTCACATGGAAAGCATTGTGTATGAGCCAATGATTGGGAAACTTGAGTTGATAGGCCATCTCATTGATTGGCCTAAGAATCTGGAAGGGACCATAGTACCTTTTTGCTAGTTTGGCATAGTACTTTTGGTGTCCCGTAGGATTCTTGCCCGTCGTGTGCCTTAATCGAGCCTTCCGAAACTTTAATAAGACCCAATCATTTTCTTTAAAGGTTTGGGATCTTCTGTGCTTGTCAGCAGCAGCCTTTTTCCTTTGCTGTGAGATAGAGATAGCATCCTTAATCTTTTGAAAAGATTCTTGTAGGTCTCGGCTATACTCATCTGCAGCGAAGATCTTTCAATGTACCTTAAGTAGCAAGGGACTTTTTGATCTCCCCTCAATTACCTCGAAAGGTGCTTTTCCCGTGGAAGTATGTACAGTGTTATTGTAAGCATACTCCACTAAGGGTAAGTACTTCTCCCATTGGGATCTTTGATCTACCTCCGTTACATAGGCTTTTAGTAGATCGAGAATGGTTAGGTTATCTATTTCACTTTGGCCATCCGTTTGTGGATGATAGGCCAAAGAGAAGTTTAGCCTTGTCCCTAAATTCTCAAAGAGGCCCTTCCAGAAATTACTGGTCATTCTAGGATCTCTATCCGACACTATGGACATTGGCAAGCCATGTAGTTGAAAATTTGTGAAATGAAGAGGGTTACCATTTGATGGGCTCTGATAGTCTTTTTGATAGGTATAAAATGAGCTTGTTTACTGAACCTGTCTACTATCGTCCATATTCCCGTATTCCCATGGATAGACTTAGGCAATCCAAAGATAAAATCCATGGAGTGTAAGCACAGGTTGAGAGATAAGCTTTTCGAAAGCATTGTTCTCCTTAGTAGACCATGTATACCTAACGCTTTTCTTTGTTAGGTCATGTAATGGTCCCGCAATTTGTGAGAACTTTTCTATGAAGCGTCTATAGTATTCACACATACCTATAAAGCTTCTTAGTTCATGAAGATTCCTTGGTTTAGGCCATACTTTTATTACCTCTAACTTTGATGGATCCATTTGGATGCCATCTTGAGAGATAATGTGACCTAAATACTGAATCTCTTGCAAGAAAAATTCACTTTTCTTTCTATTAACATAAAGTTTATTCTCTCTCAAAACTTGAAATATTACCTAGAGGTGTTGCTTGTGTTCGTCTAATGAATTAGAGTAGATGATAATATCATCAAAGAACACTCCAGTGAAGGTTTGAACAGCTTCTCCATCAAGCGGTTGAATGTGGCTGGTGCATTGGTCAAGCCAAAAGGCATGACAATGTATTCATAAAGACCAAATGTGGTGCAAAATGCGGTCTTTACAATGTCTTGATCAACTATCCTTATTTGATGATAGCCACTTTTTAGGTCGATCCTTGTAGCTTATCAAATAGGTCTTCTACCCGTGGAACGGGAAACCTATTCTTGATAGTGATCCTATTTAGTGCTCTATAGTCAACACACATATTATATGTGCCGTCTTTCTTTTGCACTAATAGCACAGGTGAGCAAAATGGAGATGAGCTAGGCCTAACCATGCCCTTCTCAACTAACTCATGCACTTGCCGCATAATCTCCTCTTGTTGAGCTTGAGAAACTCTATAAGGAGGTTTGTTAGGCGGTGAGATTCCTGGAAAAAGTTCAATTGCATGGTCATCATTACCTCGTTTAGGAGGTAGCTCATAAGGGATGTCGTCAATAAAAACATCTTGAAACCCCTTGAGAAAATTGGATAGCTCTAATTCCTTTTGGTTGCTTTTATTTTCTTTTGCTAAAGCATTAGGTTCATTTTGAGAATCTTTAACAAAAATCATGTACACGGAAATAGAGCTCTTTATTGACTTGTTGAAAGCTGGTGTATGTACAATGGGGATAGTGTTACCCATTTCCTTAGCATCTATATACATGTCTTTTTCCCTAAACTTAAAGGAGATTCTCCTTTCAGGGAATTTAACATTGGCAGCCAAGCGATCAAACCATGGTGCCCCTAGGATTACATCCTCATGCTTGAGAGGAGAGATAAAGAAGTCCTCTTTGTCCACATAGCTTTGAACATGAAGCCTCAATTTCCCGATTAAGGGAGTGACTGAAGCTTCTTGCTCCTTGAAAGCACTGTCTGCGGGTAGGACATCTCCCATCTCGTAGGCTTGTATGCCTAGCTTGGTGGCCAACTCTATAGATATAAAGTTGTGAGTAGAACCAGGGTCAAAGAGAATAAAAGCATCATGTTCTCTTACCTTTCCCCAAGCATGGCATAGAGGAGATCCTTTGTGGTGAGTTTGGTGAGTCTCCTCCTCTTGGATTTCAACCAAGGAAGCTCTAGGAGGATCTTAGCGGTTGTTCTTTTGGGGACAAGCGCGGTACGCATGCCTTTGTTCGTCGCACTTGAAACATCGGTTATCCTTGCGATAATGTTCAAGCTCTTCATGAGAGAGTTTGTTTTTACCTTTGTAAACTCCCTTCTCTTAGCTTTGTTGGAGTTGCCCTTAGGAGACTTTTGGACATTGTCCTTCCCCTTAGGCTTGTTGGAACCCTTGTTTTCCGTGGGCTTATTATTTCTTTTAGCCCCCGTTTGGAAATTGATTTGAGAGGCCACCGTAGTATGGTGTATTACCGCCGATATAGTACGTGGCCTTTGGGAGTTAACATACTCCACCATTTCTTCGGTTAAGCCCGCACAAAATTGTTGCTTTTGCTCTCCAAAATCCAACTTTTTGAAGACAGCGGCTTTGAGTTGTAGGTCCCAAAACTTGTCTACATATTTGTGGATGGATTCATAGGGAGAGAGCTTTAAGCTTTGCCATTCGGTGAGTACTTTGTCTTTGGCATCGGTGACCAAAAACTGCTTCATAATGGAAGCTCTTAAAGCTTTCCATGTTCGTGGAGCTTCACCGTTGGCTCGTAGGCTAGACCACCATTGCCTGGCGGACTTTTGAAAGTGCATAGCGACATGGCGTAGCTTAGAGGACTCCGTGAAGCCATCATCTCCAAACGCCGCATCGAACTTTTGGATAAAGGCCAAGACTTTGTCCGTAGCACCAAAGGTACCATCATAGGTAAGGAAAGAGATGCTCTTCCCTCCCTCTTTGAATTTCTTCAACTTGGACGACCTCTTCCATGCGGCATAGGATTTCCTATGGCCTCTTCTTTTTGATGGTTCAAAGGTTGCACCATCACTTTCTTCAGAAGGTGAAGAATTTGAAGAAGGTGGAGAAGAGGGTGACCTCTTTCTCGCCTTTTTCTTGTCTTGATATTCGGCGTCTTCACCATCACTTTCATAAGAGGAAGAGGATGAAGAAGATGGAGAAGAGGGTGTCCTCTTTCTCGCCTTTTTCTTCTCTTTCTTTTTATCATCCCTCTTTGAATTATGATGTGGAGAAGAGTGCAATGGTCTTCTCCGCTTTGGTGGTGATGGAGAGCATTTAGCCCGCCGTCTTCGTGGAGCCATCTCCGCCGAGGTGGCAAGAGACTCACTTATTTCTTGTTTCTTCGATGGAGGCTCTTGATTTCTTCTTTGGGAAGGAGATGCATCATGAAGAAGTAAATTCTTGAGCCCTTCATATGGATTCTCTTCTTCTTCCCGAATCGGAGAGAGACCTCTTTTGGGAGTCTCACAAGGAGGATTCCTAGGTGTTCTCTCATCATGGTGATGAGCTTGGAGAATGCCGTGAGCATAGAGCTGCCATTGCACTCAACTTTGGAGAGATGGATTTCCCAGGGCTTGTTGAAGCCTAGAAACAAGATAGTTAACAAGCATGGGAGCATCATTAGTAGCTTGCTCATTAGCAAAATCAAAGTTATCAACATTAATTTCACTCTCTTTACTATTGTCAGCCATTCTAACAACTTTTAGGTGTAAACGTTTTAGGTGTACTTTGGCACTTCAAGCCCTAGTTGCTACTCCTCTTTACCCCTTTAGAAAAAGCACTCAAGCTACTATACCCGTGGAACGAATACCAATAATTGCAAGGAATAGAAGAGAGGGTCGTTAAACACCAAAACAGCACTGGATCCTCTCAAGCTTCTAATAGCTCAATAGTGGTTAAGCCGTAGGTAAGCCCCGTAGGACTCCACTATTAAGACCATAGCTCTCGACGGTGATGCCCCGTTAACTGCATGAAGGCAGGCGCACTGCAAAGCTAAAAAATCCCTATTCTACTTACTCGCAGGCAATTAATAATACCAACCATTTATAGCTAGCTTGAGGACCTCCCTTCTTGAGCAAGAAAACAGAAACCTTGTGCTCTGATACCAATGTAACATTTAATGGCCTAAAAACTTGTGTGTAGCGGAAATTAGCATGAACATAGTGGGCATTTCATTAGAATAGATTCCTAATGAGAATTACAAGAGTGCTTGGGTAGAGAGAGCAACAAAAAGCATAACACCTACTTCGATAGCATGAACAAACTTTCAAAAGAGAGAGAAATTAATCTATTGACAACAATTGAGAACCGGATTTGCATGGAGCCGGTCCTCCCTCCAAAAGGCTTTGTATTATGGTTTCTTCCATCAAGAGAGACACTGTACAATTATACAATTCTTTGTGTTCCTTCAAGACTAGCTAGTGCAATGAAGATGAAAGCTTCATGCACTAGGAAAAACACTTAGCAAACACAACATCAATTATCCCCGGTCTCAGACCCAAGACCTCACACACCTTCGAAGATGGTGAGAGCTAGCAGGGTATGAGAGTAGATTGAGAAGAAGAAGGAGTATCTTACGAGAAAGATGCACATCTCCTCACATAATCACTCATATTAGCATAGCTTAGCTTAGTAATTAGCTTGGTAGAGGAGATGAGCATGCATTGGAGCTTGGCTCTTGGTTGGATTTGCATCCACATGCCAAGAGTGTGTCGATGTAGGCTTCTATCTCACAAGCTTGGAGTAGGTGATGAGCGCTCCATTAAAGCTTGGGAACAGATAGTCTTCTTTTCTTTACACATGAGATTGTGTGAGTGTGTGTGTGATAATGCCTTGCAAAAATCAGCCCCCTCTCTCTCTTGGGCGAGCCCTCTTGCTAATTGCTCTTGCTAATTTCCCATTGGACCTCCGCAGGGCTAGCCAATGACTATTAAGCAACATAAGTGATAGCCTTCTGACATGTGTCCCCCTTTTGCCTTTTGTGAGAGCTTTAGGTAAATTAATAATTCAACTAAACTCTCATTTGACCCCTTTGCCTCTTGGCCAATAGGAATCCGGCAAGCCATTGGGCTGCTGAATGCTCATTGGCCCCCTTGGGAGACTGTCCAATAGTCTTCTAGAGGACTTAAATCTCATTCGTTCTTTTATTAAGTGTTTTTAAATTAATTAAACTAGATTTACTCTAGCCTAATTTTCATTGGTCCACCTCCAAGGCCATCCAATAGAAATTGGGTACAGCTTGTGGGCATCTGGGCTAGGGAGCTGACATGTGTCTCTCATTCCCTTTGTGTAAAGGGATCTTGTGTGTGTGTGTGTGTGTGGCTTTCTCTCTCATCCCCTACATGCAAGGCTCACCCCCTCCTAAGTAGGTATTGCGAAGACTTTTCACACACAAAGCATCCAATTCCCCTATGGTTGACCTTTGGACTCAACCTTTGAATTTTGGAGCCTTAGCATTTTGGAAGTCTTAATGGGCTGAACCTTAGGTTCTTTTTAGCCCATTGTTGCACATGGATCTTTTGCAGATGGCCCCCCCTTTGGATCCCTATTTTCCCTCCTTTGGATCCCTATGTTGGCCGGTCTGCTAGCTTAACCAATATTCTAGCTTTTTCTCCCTTGGCACTTCCCCATATTAAATGATCAGTTTAACATGAGAAAATCATTTAGGAGAATTAGATATTGATTATTATGACATTACCTCTCTCTTGAAATCATAGTCGTCCTCGACTATGGTGTAGAGAAGATAAAGCATATTCATGAGTCCTTTTCTTAGCTGGTAGAGGATCCCTATGTTACCCTACGACATCATTCCACAATGGATGACTAGTCCATTTGGCACTTGAGAGCCTGAGGCAGAGCCTGAGGCTGCCGCAAGCATGTCGACACATTAGTCCTATCAATCTTCCATAGTAGAGTGACAAGCTCTACTTGGTGTTTGGGAGACGTCGTCTCCGCAAACTTGATCTAAGCATGCATACTACTTCATTTTTGTGCACAATAAAGAAAAAGAGAGTCTTATAAGACAAAAAACTTTGTTCATTTTTAACATTTTGTACATTTTCTTACTCTTGGGAAGCATTGTAAGCATTGACAAGGTTTAGGTTATCCTTTAATTGTATGCCTTGCATCCATCTAGCATCTTCAAAAGGATAATTCTTAAACTTAATAAGATATCATCGGATATTCTTACCGCCTCTTAGTCCCTTGTCTTCATGTCAAAGAATGGACTCGGGCTGCAGCACTTCCTCTTGGTCCTCAATCCCCGGTGGTTCTTTAATAGTTGGTTCTTGAAGTGGCTCTCCTTTGTAAGGCTTTAATAGGCTCACATGGAAAGCATTGTGTATGAGCCAATGATTGGGAAACTTGAGTTGATAGGCCATCTCATTGATTGGCCTAAGAATCTGGAAGGGACCATAGTACCTTTTTGCTAGTTTAGCATAGTACTTTTGGTGTCCCGTAGGATTCTTGCCCGTCGTGTGCCTTAATCGAGCCTTCGGAAACTTTAATAAGACCCAATCATTTTCTTTAAAGGTTTGGGCTCTTCTGTGCTTGTCAGCAGCAGCCTTTTGCCTTTGCTGTGAGATAGAGATAGCATCCTTAATCTTTTGAAAAGATTCTTGTAGGTCTTGGCTATACTCATCTGCAGCGAAGATCTTTCAATGTACCTTAAGTAGCAAGGGACTTTTTGATCTCCCCTCAATTACCTCGAAAGCTGCTTTTCCTGTGGAAGTATGTACAGTGTTATTGTAAGCATACTCCACTAAGGGTAAGTACTTCTCCCATTAGGATCTTTGATCTACCTCCGTTACATAGGCTTTTAGTAGATCGAGAATGGTTAGGTTATCTATTTCACTTTGGCCATCCGTTTGTGGATGATAGGCCAAAGAGAAGTTTAGCCTTGTCCCTAAATTCTCAAAGAGGCCCTTCCAGAAATTACTGGTCATTCTAGGATCTCTATCCGACACTATGGACATTGGCAAGCCATGTAGTTGAAAATTTGTGAAATGAAGAGGGTTGCCATTTGATGGGCTCTGATAGTCTTTTTGATAGGTGTAAAATGAGCTTGTTTACTGAACCTGTCTACTATCGTCCATATTCCCGTATTCCCATGGATAGACTTAGGCAATCCAAAGATAAAATCCATGGATATGCTCTCCCATGGTGAATTAGGGATTGGCAAGGGTTGAAGCAATCCAAGTTGCTTCCCTCTATCAAATTTTGTCTTTTGGCATACCACACATTTGGAAACATACTCTTGTATGTTCACTTTCATGGTAGGCCAATAGAAATATGTTTCAATTCCCTTTAAGGTAGACTGAATCCCTCTATGCCCCGCATAAGGTGGAGCATGTGATTCATACATTACTTTCTCACGTAGTGAGTTAGTAATACATAGTCTATTTCCGTAGAGAAGATAACCATCTTGTAAAGTAAATGGTTCTTCTTTCTTCCCTAATGCAAGGGCTGAAATCACATCTCTAAAATTGGGATCAATAGCATACTCATCTATCATTGAAGATAGATCATTGTGAGTTGCTATGGAAACCGCATTCACTCTCGGTCTTCTTGAGAGTGCATCAGCTACTTGATTATGCTTGCCAGCAATGTGAGCAATATGAAAATGAAATTGAGAAAGAAAATTTTCCCACCTCATTTGTTTGTCGGAGAGCTTGGTTTGCGTCATGAAGTACTTAAGACTTTGGTGGTCCGTTTGCAGAATGAAAGGAGTCCCCAATAAATAGTGCTTCCATGAGTCTAAGGCATGTAGAACTGCAAGGAGTTCCTTTTCATATATGCCTAAATCTTTCTCAACAGGGTCGAGCCTTCGACTCTCATAGCTTATGGCATGCCCTTCTTGGAGAAAAACAGATCCAAGGTAATCACCACAAGCATCACATTGGACCTCAAATGGTTTTGAGAGATCCGATAGTGTAAGCACAGGTTGAGAGATAAGCTTTTCAAAAGCATTGTTCTCCTTAGCAGACTATCACATCTAGGATGAACAGAAAGATTTCTAGTCAATGGTTTGGTTTGCTTGATTACTAAAGGTATAGGATCACGCATCGCTTCCGATGTTCCACTCTTTTTGCGTGATCCTATACCTTTAGTAATCAAGCAAACCAAATTACCAAATTCTAGATCCAAAAATCCATCATGGCATCCAAACCAACTCAACTATGGATTCCAAAGATAATGCTTGTGACTCGATCCTTGGCCTCACCGCCCAACATATTTTCAGTGCCAAAGCCAACAAAGCTAAACCAAACCAACATCCAAACTTAAATCAACAAATTCAAGCTACAACAGGATCAACCCCTTTCAAATGGGTGCCAAAATCCAAAGTGGAGCTACCACAGAAATCAACGACACCTAGATGCGAATGGCGATCACAAAAACCACACAACCTGATCTTGATGCAACCTTTGGAAAAAACCCTCAAATGGATCCCTAAAATACTAACCAATCATCTCGTGCCACACACTGGCCAATTACAAACTTAACCATCAAGAAAGAGCATCCACACTTCAACAACTTCTATTTGGAAAATGTGCCCACGAGGAAACCTCATCATCAAAAACCATTGAACAATTTGTTCAAGACCCACCTCTTGCACCGCACTATGTTACCCAATGCATCTCTTCTTTAAACATGATAGGGCCACCTTACATGGACATGCATAGACACATTTTTGCCAGAATGGGAAGGGGGGAGTAATAACAGTGGCTACAGTAGCCGATGCAGCACATTACAAGATAATAGGCTGCGAGATGATTGAAATATTATGTGTACAATGTATAAAGTGTGTTTGATGCTTTCAATTTTTGTTTTTTGATCACTTCTAGCAGATTTCTACTCTTCTTTGACAAAGTATTGAGCCATATCGACAAATTTCGACGGAAGAGATACAGAGAGTGAGAGTATATACATACAAGTGTGAAGAATAATTTTGGGAGATGTTTTGGCCAAATAATAATATTTTCTAGTAATTTTCTGGTATTTTTAACCTAACAATGATTAAAAATGAATAAGCAGAGCCAAGAAATTTGGAATCAATTTTTGAAAGCAAATGTTGAATCTACAAACCAAGAGATTCAAGCATGGCAATTATGGAGTAATTTGACACAAATCAAATTTTAGGCTGACTTCAAATTGACTAGAATTGCAAAATGAAGAGCAAATGATGATCAAAAGTCCAAACAACGAGCCATCTTAGTCGCAGCTCATATGACAGAGAAATGTGACTTGGTCAAACAAGGCTTTCCTAACAGTCCAACAGAAAGCACATTGTATGTAAAGCGTGAGGGTGATGTACTTCTCATTGTGGTTCTTTATGTAGATGATTTGCTGATCATTGGACCAAATGAGAGACATATTTCTCAATTTAAGGCTAATTTGAATACTGCTTTCAAGATGAAAGATTTGGGGCTACTGCATCATTACTTGGGCATACAGTTTAAGCAGTGTGATGGTGGCATTACTTGGTGTCAGAAAAGCTACATAGAGACATTGCTATGTAAGTTTGGACTTGAGGATTGCAAACCTATTGCCAATCCCATGGAAACAGGTTTGAAATTGAGTCTACATGATGTTGGTGATCCTACAGATGTCACTCTTTATCAAACTGTTGTTGGATGCCTCATTTATGTATGCAACACGAGGCCAGATATTTAGTTTGCAGTCTCACAGGTCATCAGATTTATGCATAGCCTAGGGTCTAAGCATTGGCAGTCATTTTTCGCTACCTTAGTGGCACTTTACATCTTGGCTTGTTTTATCCCAAGGGGGAATCATTGCTGCCAGACTTACATGCTTTTTCGGACTCAGATTGGGCTGGTTGTTTTGATAGGCCAGTGTCCACAAGTGGTTTTTGTTGCATGCTTGGCAGTTTATGTATATCATGGTTGAGCAAGAAGCAACCTACTGTGGCCACTTCGAGTTGTGACATTGAGTATAGGGTAGTCTTCACAGCTACGGTTGAGTGTGTATGGCTCAGACGCCTTATGGTTGATTTGGGTGTTGGACAGGACATTACCAACACTATCTACACTGACAGTCAAAGTGCATTGGCAGTTGCGAGGAATCTAGTTTCTCATGCTTGCACAAAGCACATTGAGGTGCATTACCACTATGTTAGGGAGAGGCTCTCAACAAGAGAGATCATCTTGGCTTATGTGCCAACACAGGACAACCTTGCAGATCTTTTTACAAAGGCATTATCTCGTGAGAGGCTTGGAGCTTTCCGCAAAGCTTTGGGCTTACTCCTCTTTGTGGCTTGATCATGTCCTCAGGGCATGGCATTTCCCTTTACGCATGTGCAAGTCTCGTTCACCGCATCACTCCAAGGGGGATTTGTTACCATATACATGTGGTAGTGATGTGTGTGAACACACTAGGACTGCCGGGGCATTTTTCCCCTCTTTAGCGGGTTTTTTCCCCCCAGGCATTGCATATACACCTATCACTCTAGGGATATCTATCTTTCCATTACACACTAAGTAACACACTCTCTATTGTGTGCCTTGAGCTTCCTTCGTCTTCTCCAAGCTGTGTACGTTTCTTTGAAACCCTAATTCCAACACAAATTTGGGGGGGTTCTTTTCTTTGAGTTTTGTTCTTGAGAAAAGGTGTAATGTAATTGGCCTATTTAACTTGAGAGTAGCGGAAATTAATGAGAGTACTTTTGAGAAATAACTTTGTGAGCATAACAGGTGAACATAATTGAAGATAGCAACATAATCATAGCAATTAGTTAACTTGGCATGAACAATACTTTTGCAAGAGAGAGAATTTAGAGAACATGACAACAGTTGAGGACCGGATTTATGTGGAGCCGGTCCCCCCTCCAATAGGCATTTGTATTATGATTTCTCCCATTAAGAGAGACTTGTTACAATATAGTCTTTGTGTTCCTTGTGACCTAGGTGATGCAATGAATATGGAAAGCTTCATGCATCACAAACGTAACATAAAATTGAAGAAAGCTTTAACTATCCCAAGCCTCAGTCCCAAGACCTCAAACACCTTCGAAGGTGGAGAGAGCTAGCAAGGAATGAGGGTAGGGAAGAGGAAGAAGAAACATTTCGTAGGAGAAAGAATTAGTTCCTCACTTCTCATAACTCTTGTTGATAGCATACATAATAGCATAGTAATGAAGAAGAAGGAGATGGCAAGCTTAAGCATTGAAGCATGGTTCTTGGTTGGATTTTCACTCCATAGCCAAGAGTGTTGGTGTAGACTCTCAACCTCTACTTTCTTGGAGAGGGAGCTCTTGCACTTTGCATAGCACACAATGAGAGTGTTTGTGAGTGTGTGTGGGTGAGTATACCCCCTAAGCAACCCCCTAGCTTGCTTGGGTCGACCCCCCCTTGTAGCTCATGCTTGAATCTCATTGGACCCCTCCAGGCCTAGCCAATCATAAGCAGGAGGCATTACAAGCAGTAGGGGTAGCCTTGAGACAAGTGTCCCCCTTTCCCCTTTGAGAGAGAGGGCTAGATAAATGCCAAATCAATTAATTAAATCACCTAAATTACTATTTGACCCCTTGGGTGGCCAACCAATAGGCTTCAGGCATCTCATGAAGGTAACATAGGTAGGGGCCTGACATGTGTCCCTACTGCCTCTTCAAGCTTGGGCCTTCCTTGTGTGTGTGTGTGTGTGTGTGTGTGTGTTCTCTCTCTATCCCCTAGGAAAAGGGCTCGCCCCCCCTCTTGTAGGGATACTTTTGACTTTTGGTGCTCAAGCACCTTAGTCATCAAGCATGACAATGCACTTGAACTAGGGGTGTTCCTACAAGCATCTCATGCAAGCATGTCAAAGCACCTCGAGCACCTTAATCAAGTAGCAAGTCAAGCACCTCAAGCATGTAGCAGGTCAAGCACCTCAAGCACCTCAAGCATGACAAGCACCTCAAGCACGACAAGCACCTCGAACTTGGGCCGGGTTCCCGCCTCAAGCTCAGCCCTACCTAAGGTCAACTACCTAAGGTCAAAGGACTTTTACACACATTATTGGAGGTCTTCAATGAAGCTAACCCTAAGGTCTTATGCTCCATTAGTTAGCCTTGCTCTTTGATAGACCATCTCTCATTTGGGCCCCTTTACCATTGGCCCCGTGTTGAGATAGATCTATAAGCACATATCTATATCTTAACACTTGTTCCCGTTTATTCTCCCACATTAAGTGATCAATTTAATATGAGAAAATCATTTGGGTTGGTTAGATATTAGATTTTATGACATTACCTCTCTCTTGAAATCATAGTCTCCCTCGACTATGAGGTAGAAGAGATAAAGCCTTAGTCATTAGTCAATCTTACTTAGCGGGTAGAGGATCCCTTTTTACCCTACGACATCTTTCCAAGATGGATGACTAATCCATTTGGTGCTTGGGAGACATAGCTGCCGCAAGCATGTCTGCTCTTTAGTCCATTTCATTCTCCCAAAGTAGAGTGACAAATTCTACTTGGTATTTGAGAGACGTCGTCATCACAAACATGATTCTAAGCATGCATACTAATTAAATTTGTGCACAATTAAAAAGAGGACTAGTCTTATAAGACAAAAACATGAGTCATTTAAAAGAAATTTGTACATTTTCTTACTCTAATGTAGCATTGTAAACATTGACAAGGTTTATACTATCCTTAAGCTGTACTCCTTGCATCCATCTAGTATCTTCAAAAGGATAATTTTTTAACTTAATAAGATACCGTCGGATAATCTTACCATGTCGTACTACCTTGTCTTCATGCCGAAGGACAGCTTCGGGTTGTAGCACCTCTTCTTGGTCTTCAACTTCGGGAGGGTCTTCAATGATTGGTTCAGTTGGTGGCTCTCCTTTGTAGGGCTTAAGTAGGCTTACATGAAAGGCATTGTGTATGAGCCAATGGTTGGGCAACTTGAGTTGATAAGCCGTCTCATTGATGGGCTTCAAGATTTGGAAGGACCATAGTATCTTTTTGCTAGTTTAGCATAATACTTTTGATGGCCCGTAGGATTTTTGCCCGTCGTTTGCCTTAATCGAGCCTTAGGAAACTTGAGTAATACCCAATCATTTTCTTTGAACATTAAGGCTCTTCTGTGCTTATCAGCAGCAGCTTTTTGCCTTTGTTGAGAGATGGATATAGCCTCCCTAATCTTTTGAAAAGATTCTTGTAAGTCACGGCTATACTCATCGGCGGCGAAGATCTTTCCATGTGCTTTGAGTAGCAAGGGACTTTTAGGTCTTCCCTCAATGATCTCAAAAGGTGCTTTTCCCATAGAAGTATGTACAGTATTATTGTAGGCATACTCTACAAGAGGTAAGTACTTTTCCCATTGTGAGCGTTGATCTACTTCGGTAACATAAGTCTTGAGTAGATCGAGTATCGTAAGATTGGCTATCTCACTTTGGCCATCCGTTTGTGGGTGGTAGGCCGAAGAGAAATTCAATCTTGTTCCTAGATTTTCAAAGAGACCTTTCCAGAAATTACTGTTTATTCTAGGATCTCTATCTGACACGATGGATGTGGGTAATCCATGGTGCTTGAAAATCTGAAATATGAAGAGTGTTGCCATTTGATGTGCCTTAATAGTCTTTTTGACAGGAATAAAATGTGCTTGCTTGCTAAACCTGTCGACTATTGTCCATATTCCTGTATTCCCATTGATAGACTTGGGTAATCCAAAGATGAAATCCATGGATATACTCTCCCATGGTGAATTTGGAATAGGCAATGGCTGGAGTAATCCAGGTGGCTTCCCTCTATCATACTTGGTCTTTTGGCATACTACACATTTTGATACATACTCTTGTATGTCCACTTTCATGGTAGTCCAATAGAAGTACGTCTCTACTCCTCGGAGAGTAGGTTGAATACCTCTATGCCCCGCATATGGAGGAGCATGGGATTCATACATAACTTTCTCACGAAGGGAATGGGTAACACATAGCCTATTGCCGTGGAGAAGATAACCATCCTGCAAGGTGAATGGTTCCTCTTTCTTCCCCAAAGCAAGGGTTGACATTATGTTTCTAAAGTCAGGGTCAGTAGCATACTCATCTATCATAGAGGATAGATCATTGTGAGTAGCTATAGACACCGCATTAACTTTTGGTCGTCGTGAAAGTGCATCGGCAACTTGATTGTGCTTACCAGCTATGTGAGCAATATGGAAATTAAATTGCAAAAGAAAATTTGCCCACCTCATTTGTTTGTCGGAAAGCTTGGTTTGCGTCATGAAATACTTGAGACTTTGATGGTCGGCGGTTCGTAGGATAAATGGAGTCCCCAATAGGTAGTGCTTCCATGTGTCTAGGGCATGTAGAACAGCTAAAAGCTCTTTCTCATAAATGCCCAAGACTCGTTCATCAATATTGAGCCTTCGGCTCTCATATGCTATGGCATGCCCTTCTTGGAGCAAAACTGCTCCAAGGCAATCACCACAAGCATCACATTGGACCTCAAATGGCTTTGAGAGATCCGGAAGCACGAGGACTGGTTGGGAAGTAAGTTTCTCTTTGAGCCTTTCAAAAGCATTTTGCTCCTTAGCAGTCCATACAAATTTAACGTTCTTCTTAGTTAAGCGTGTAGTGGTCC
The DNA here is from genome assembly GCF_014529385.1 of Adiantum capillus-veneris. Taxonomy (NCBI): domain Eukaryota; kingdom Viridiplantae; phylum Streptophyta; class Polypodiopsida; order Polypodiales; family Pteridaceae; genus Adiantum; species Adiantum capillus-veneris. Next base: position 127,109,010 of record NC_140954.1, on the reverse strand, counting down.
CGCTACTTGAGAGAATTTTGCTATGAAGCGTCTATAGTATGCGCACATACCAACAAAGCTTCTTAGCTCATGTAGATTTCTTGGGTTAGGCCATGCTTTTATTACCTCTAACTTTGATGGATCCATTTGGATACCATCTTTAGAGATAATATGACCTGGGTATTGAATCTCTTGAAGGAAGAATTCGCTTTTCTTTTGGTTGAGATAAAGCTTGTTCTCCCTCAATGTTTGAAAAATCACTTGGAGATGTTGCTTATGTTCCTCCAAAGACTTGGAGTAGATGATGATATCATCAAAGAACACTCCAGTGAATTTATGATATGGTCTAAAAATTTTCTCCATCAAACGATTGAACATAGCTGGTGCATTAGTCAAGCCAAAAGGCATGACTAGATATTCATAAAGACCAAACATTGTGCGAAACGCGGTCTTTAAGATATCTTCATCCACTATCCTTATTTGATGATAGCCACTCTTAAGGTCAATCCTAATAAAGTAGGTAGAGCCTTGTAGCTTATCAAACAGATCTTCTACCCAAGGTACGGGAATCTATTTTTGATAGTGATATGGTTTAGTGCTCGATAGTCCACATACATACGGTATGTACCATCTTTCTTTTGCACTAAAAAGACTGGAGAACAAAAGGGAGAGGAACTAGGCCTCACCATCCCTTTGTTTACCAGTTCTTGTACTTGCCTCATGATCTTCTCTTGTTGAGCTTGTGAGACTCGATAAGGAGGCTTGTTAGGTGGTGAGCTTCCAGGAAGGAGCTCAATGCGATGGTCATCATCCCCTCATTTTGGAGGTAAGTCCATAGGGATATCATCGATGAACACATCTTGGAATCCTTTTAGAAAATTAGACAAGTCTAACTCTTCTTGATTCCCATTATTTACATTTGATGAAACATTAGTATCTTTTAGAGACTCTTTAACAAAAATCATGTACGCAGAAACTGAGATCTTCATTGAATTATCAAAAGCAAGAGGATTTACAAGTGGAATAGTGCGACCACGCTCACTAGCATCTATATACATGTTCTTTCCCCTGTAGGTGAAGTAGATTTTCCTTTCAGGGAACTTCATGTTGACAGCCATGCGATCAAACCATGGTGCCCCTAGGATAACATCCTCATGTTGGAGAGGAGAGATGAAGAAGTCTTCTTTGTCGACATAGCTTTGGACATGAAGCCTCAACTTCCCAATCAAGGGAGTAATGGAGGCTTGTTGTCCCTTGAAAGCTGCATCAGCCACTACTATATCTCCCATCTCAAAAGTTTGAATGCCCAACTTGGTGGCCAACTCTATTGATATGAAGTTGAGAGTAGAGCCAGGGTCAAACAAGATAAAGGCATCATGCTCTCTTACCTTTCCCCAAGCATAGGAAAGTGATGATCCTTTGCAATGAGCATCCTCTTTTGGAGCTTCGATGGTAGAAGCCCTAGGAGTCTCATTGCGAGCATTCTTCTTGGGGCAAGAACGATAGCCATGTCCTTGCTCCCCACACTTGAAACACTTATGGTCCTTGCAAAAAGCTTCAAGCTCTTCAGGAGAGAGTTTGTTTTTACCTTTGTAAAATCCCTTCTCCTTGGACCAATTGTTGTTGTTGTTGGAATTGGCTTGGGAAGTATTTTGAACATTGGTTTTTCCCTTTGCATCATTTTTATCTTTGTTTTCCATGGGCTTGACATTACGTCTAGCCCCTTGATGGAAATTGATGCGTGAAGCAACCATGGTGTCACTACAACAAAAAAAGGTGTCATCGATGCAGATATCGACGCACAGCGTCGCTATGTACGTCGATATCCGCGTCCTTGTGAACCTGTCGCTATTTACGACGCAGATATAGATGAAGATAGTGACGACCATAACAGAAAATTTTTTTCTTGAGCAGAGGGCAGGTAGCCTGGCCTGTGCCCAGTTAAAAGATGGACACAGCCACAGCCAGACTTCTTGCCCTCTGCCCAAGAAAGCGAGAAGCATCAAAATCAACCATGCTCCCACGCGCAGAAATTTCGACAAAGTTCCCTTTGTTTTTACATAAACTTTTCAAAAAAAACCATATCATGTATATGCCTCCTACATGCTATCCATGTAGGATCTTACATGAGATTTAAGGCCAATGAAAGACAAGTACCGTACCAACTGAAAAGTATAACCATAACTTAAAAGCATAACCATAATGCAGATAACCATAACCATAAATAAAATTAACAATAACCATTAGCATAACCAGAAAGTTAAACATAACCATTAACAAAACCTGAACCATAACTATGTCTATACAAGAATAGGAGAAATAACCATGTCTATACAATGACAATGACAATAATCATAACCATAAGGGAAACAATAACTGTCTGTACAAAAAAGAGACACAGAAGCGTGTCTGTGTCTCACAAAGCATATATATGAAATCCGGTCCACAAATGACTAGGCGTCGCAACCTGCACATAGAAAAAGTCACAATATTACTTCACATATACTTAATTAAATCAACTCACACATAATAACATCTCACCTCAAGCGATCAGCGAGACTATAAAGCCTCTTAGTTTACAGGCTCTCCTGAAGCTTCAAGATCATTCAGTACTTCATAGATACCTCTGCGATATCCATCTGACTCCTCCTGGCGTGACGGAGCTCGATGCATCGCAAGATTCTACGTTTATACAAAAATCAAAGTAATAAGAATACATGATTCATCGTGTTTTAAAAAACGTCATAGTTAAGATTGGATTAGAAACTCACAAACTCATAGGGAAAGGTGTCGAAGCCTCCGCTCCCAAGATGAGATGTCCCCCTAGTCATCTGTCGTACCTGCGCGGCCTCACGCTGCTGTCTGAACCGCGTGTCCGTTGTCCGCTCATCCTCCCTGATCTGCAACCACGTCTCATGTGGGATGCCCGAAGGCTTCAGCGAGCCGGTCCTGAAAGCCTTCCGAGCTGCATCTCGTCGATGTTTCACGGTGTCCCGTGCAACACCCTTGATCCACCTCCTCGAAACAACGGAAGAACCCGGAGCAAGCTGGTACTCTCTCAAGATAGTCTCCACTATGTAATTGACTTTGTTCCCATCCTGATTACCCCAAGACGTCAGAAGGCTGGTCCAAAACTGCAACTCCGTGAGCTGGCGAATCCGCTGCCGTATCTCAGTCCCGACTCTATCCATGTCAACAGAACCATCTGCCTGTACAGTATAGAGCTTGGAGGCATTAGGATCATGTGCCCCCCAAAGTATCCGAGGTGTGCCAAGAGATGTGTCGAGAGGTGCGTCTGGGTAGGACGGGGGTCGTGAGCGAAGAGGGGTCGAAGCATCTGTGGACCCTCCTCCACAGCAACCACCACCTCCACCTGACGATCGCCGAGATCGGCGAGTGCGCCTGTGCTGCGGGGATGAGGACGTACCCGCCTCTGTCCCACCCCTAGGTGTCGAAGCGGCCGTGATGGAAGAAGCAGGCGCGTACCCATATGCGTCCTCCCCCCCGTAGGCGTCCCCTCCCTAGGCGTCGGACCCTCCGGTGTGAAGCCCGGAGGCGTAGTACTCGTGCCTCTGGCTACCCAGTACTGAGAAGCCTCTACCATCTGAGCAGGCGTCATCCGTGTAACGAAGCCCATGAATGCATCTGCACTCATGGAAGCAAGATCTGGAATCTGGTCTGCCATACTAAAGTTCTGCACAAAGAAAGTAAAATAAAGCGTCAGAACACAATTGTTTAAATTAACTTTAAGCTTAATTTTAAATCAACGTCTTCACACAAACACTTACAGGCGTAGGCCTCGACGAGTGAGGCATCATCGATAAGATCTTGCACCATGTCATCGTCTATCTCTAATTGCAAACATAACTCTGCCCCAACTCGTTCTGGCAGATTGTCTTCATCCATTGCATCTTCATTTACAAGTGTCAATTCTGGCTCGTCTGTGTCATCCCTCGTATATCTGTCAGCGTCCTCTGCCATACCTTCGTCCATCTCATCTAATGTCACAGTAGTATGGACGTCGTCTGACTGACTTTCCTCTAGGAGATCTTTCCCTTCAAATACTTGTTTATTTCTTGGAGCAACCTGAACCACAAACCACCATTGTCGTTCTCGAGGGTCTAGTACAAAGACCACTTGCTCGCAATGTTCGAGGAGAGCAAATGTGTCGCTCGCATCTGTCCAAATCTTTGAGAGAGAGAGAGAGAGAGAGAGAGAGAGAGGGAGAGAGTGTGTTATTTTATGGCAATTGTAAAGAGAGGGAGATAATGAGGGGTTGGGTGTGTGTGTGTGGCCACTAGTTGATGAGAGAGAGAGAGAGAGAGAGAGAGAGAGAGAGAGAGAGAGAGAGAATATACATGTGTTTGTGGCCGCCATTTGAGAAAGAGAGAGAGGTTGGATGTGGTGTGGACAGCATAAGCAAACGAGGGAGAGAGAGTCTCGGGTGTTTTGTTGCCAAATGGGAGAGAAAAAGTGGTGGATGTAAGTGCGTAGGCACCGTGAGTCATTGATGAGAGAGAGATAGATAGATAGAGAGATAGATTTATCGTCCACGGAGGTCCGATATGACCTATGGGACCGCACAAAAAAGCATTACAACAGATTCTGCAAAAATGTGGGGGGTTGCGGGATACATCTCAGTTAAGGACTGAGGGTCCATAAAGAGAGAGAGAGAGAGAGAGAGATAGTTGGAAAGTACTGATACCGCTAATTGAACAATGTTGTAGAAAGTGACTTGTACAAGAATCTACACAATAATCTACATATAGCAAGAAAAGAAAATCATTTATATATATGGGATAATAAGTGGTTCATTTCTAATCATCCTTAGTAGGAAAGGGTGGAACAATATTGTAAGCAAATGGATCTTGAGGGCTGCCTTTTCATCTCACTTCTGGGCAATTTGGATATGGTGAACTAGTTTGTCTTTATTGACTCACTGTGCAGATGGTGAGAAGTAAAAGAGCGATAGTGGTGTGGATTTTACTGCCTGGCATAGCTCGTGATGATGGCTCCATAGTATCTCTCCTCGAAGCTTTCGCCAAAAGCTCTATGACCTCGCATCACAAATGAGATTTTGCATAAAAAGATGTATGAATGTAAACAATTTCACATTATAATAAAAACAAAACGAGATGTATTTCGTGCATTTACGATGTTCGTGCCCATAAAAAAAGAAAAAACCATACATATGTATGGTGTGGAGTTTGCACCGTTTTCCACATTTATAATAATACCGTAGGGAACGTGCCCTTTCCCGGCCACTTTTATCCCCTTCAGTGTTGGAGGACTTATAGAGCTTTTTGGCGCTGCCCTTTTGGAGCAAATCTTGCAATCATGAGAGAGGCCATCACTTCGAATCTGTTGAAAACAGACCAGAGCTAGGAAGCTTTTCAAGAAGTTCTGGTGCTCTCTGAAGTGTAAGTGTGGCTCTCTACTACATGAGTTGTAGGTTTGCTCTTTTGCTTCCTCATGTTGAATGTTGTTTTAGCCCAATGCCAATGTAGCGGGGTGATCTGACAGGCATGCATATGCAACAAGTATGACATTACGACTCCAGCAAGGCCCTCCTCCCTTCTGCTTACTACTTGCTAGCATGTCAATATATTTAAGGTTTTTGATAGCCTCGTTGATAGTACGTATGGGATGAAGTTGGAGAAAGCCATGGAGACAGAGACAAGATGTTGCTACAGCTTGGAGAATAATGCCTCAAAGTATATCAAAAGAAAGTTGACCAAGCAAGCCATTCCAGGGCTCCCCTACATTAGTTGACTGAATGGTGAGAGATACACTCGCTTTGCATCCGCTGAAAACAACCCAAAGCTTTTTGTCCGTGTTCCTGTTGCGCATATCCCGTAATCAGTGCGTTCCAAGAGAAGACATTCCGGACAAGAAGCTCCTCAAGCACTTTTTATGCTTTCTGAAGCGTACCCACATTTGACATACATATCGACCAAGGGAGTGCTAACCACGACTTCTATTTTCAAAAGCCTCAGGCAAACAAAGAAATTGTAAATTTTTGTGCCCATATCAGCATCTTACGTAGAGCCACATGCCTTCAAGATGAATACGTAGGTGATTGCATCTGGAAAAAGGCTCTCACTATGCATTTGCTGAAAACATCCTAGAGCTTTCTAGCCCTACTCCTGTTGTGCTTATCCCGCAGTCAGTGCATTCCAAGAGATGCTGTTCCAAACGAAAAGCTCCTCGAGCACTAATTGTGCTTTCTCAAGTGCACCACATTTGGCATACACATCGACCAAGGGAGTGTCAACATGGCATCTCTTTTCAATAGCATCTGAGTAAGAATATCATCATGAATTTCTATGTCCATATCAGCATCTTGCGTAGAGCTACATGCCTTTAAGATATACACGTGGGCGATTGCATCTAGAGATAGCTCTCGCTTCACATCTGCTGAAAACAGTCCAAAGGTCCTCTTATGCATTCCAAGAGATGTCACTCCGAACAGTAAGCTCCTCAAGCACTTTTTGTGCTTTCTGAAGTGCACCACATTTGGTATACATGCCAAGACAGTGCCAAGTACCTCATTATTTTCCGACAACCTCTGGCGAACAATATCATCGTGAATTCTTTTGCCCATATCAGCATCTGCATAATGCCATATGCCTTGAAGATACAAGCGTAGGTGATTGCATTTAGGAGAGCTGTCTTCTCTTTGCATCTGGTTAAAACAGCCCAGTGCTAGGACCCTGTTTGGCATATCCAGCATTCCACAAGACGACATCCCGCATAGTAAGCTCGTCAAAGACTTGTTGGGCATTGACAAGAGCATGATGCGAGATGCCTGCAACCCACACGTGTAGGTGATTGCATACGGAGCTTGAGGCCCTCTCTTCACATATGCTGAAAATAGTCCAGAGGTTCCTGGCCCTACCCCTGTTGGGCATATCCCACAATCAATGCACTCAAAGAGACAAGATTCTCGAGAGGAAGCTAGTTCAAGCATTGCTAATATACTCTCTCCCCGGCTGCAGTGTTCTCTGACTAGCAGATCATCGTAAACTCTATTGCCCATACCAACATCTTGCATGATGCGAGATGCCTTCAAGCTGCACGTGTAGGTGATTGCATTTGAAGCTAGATGCTTTCAAGCTGCAGCAGAAAACAGTCCAAAGCTTTGTGGTCATCATGCAAGATGCCTTCAAGCTACACGTGTAGGTGATTGCATCCGGAGCTGGAGGCTTTCAAGCTGCAGCAGAAAACAGTCCAGAGCTTTGCGGTCTCGATTATCTCTCTCTTCCCGGCTACGGTATGCATCTGAGTAACAATATCATCGTGAATGTCTGTGTCCATATTAGCATCTTGCGTAGGGCAACATGGCTTTAAGATATACACGTAGGCGATCGCGTATGGAGATAGCTCTCGCTTCACATCTGCTGAAAACAGTCCACAGCTTCCTAGCCCTGGTCCTCTTGTGCATATCCTGCATTCAGTGCATTCCAAGAGATGCCGCTCCGAACAGTAAGCTTCTCAAGCACTTTTTGTGCTTTCTCAAGTGCACCACATTTGGTATACATGCCAAGACAGTGCAAAGTAGCTCGTTTTTTTTCGACAACCTCTAGCTAACAATATCATCATGAATTCTTTTGCCCATATCAGCATCTGCACAATGCCACATGCCTTGAAGATACAAGCATAGGTGATTGCATTTGAGCGAGCTTCCCTCTCTTTGCATCTGCTGAAAACAGCCCAGCGCTAGCACCCTGTTGGGCATATCTTGCAATCACTACATTCCACAAGACGACATCCCGCATAGTAGCTCGTCAAAGACTTGTTGGGATGCCTTCAAGCTTCACGTGTAGGTGATTGCATCCGGAGCTTGAGACCCTCTCTTTGCATATGCTGAAAACAGTCTAGAGCTTTGCGCTCTCTCTCTCTCTCTCTCTCTCTCTCTCTCTCTCTCTCTCTCTGCTCCGCGCACCTAATTCTCTCTCTCTTCCCAGCTACGGTATGCATTCGAGTAACAATATCATCATGAATTTCTGTGTCCATATCTTGCGTAGAACTACATGCCTTTAAGATATACACGTAGGTGATTGCGTCTGGAGATAGCTCTTGCTTCACATCTGCTGAAAATAGTTCACAGCTTCCTAGCCCTGGTCCTCTGTGCATATCCTGCATTCAGTGCATTCCAAGAGATGCCCCTCCGAACAATAAGCTTCTCAAGTACTTTTTGTGCTTTCTCAAGTGCACCACATTTGGTATACATGCCAAGAGAGTGCCAAGTACCTTGTTTGTTTCCGACAACCTCTGGCTAACAATATCATCGTGAATTCAAGTTTGCCCATATCAGCATATGCATAATTTCCGACAACCTCTGGCTAACAATATCATCGTGAATTCTTTTGCCCATATCACCATCTACATAATGCCACATGCGATACAAGCGTAGGTGATTGCATTTGGGAGAGCTGTCCTCTTTTTGCATCTGCTAAAAACAACCAAGCGCTAGGACCATGTTGGGCATAATTTGCAATCACTGCATTCCACAAGACGACATCGCGCATAGTAAGATCGTCAAAGACTTGTTGGGCACTGACAGGAGCATGATGCGAGATGCCTTCAAGCTTCACGTGTACATGATTCTTTAGGCCCTCTCTTCGCATATGCTGAAAACAATCCAGAGGTTCCTGACCCTAGCCCTGTTGGGCGTATCCCATAATCAATGCACTCCAAGAGACAAGATTCTGTGTCCATATCAGCATCTTGCGTAGAACTACATGCCTTTAAGATATACACGTAGGTGATTGTGTCTGGAGATAGCTCTCACTTCACATATGCTAAAAACAGTTCACAGCTTCCTAGCCCTGGTCCTCTTGTGCATATCCTTCATTTAGTGCATTCCAAGAGATGTCGCTCCGAACAATAAGCTTCTCAAGCACTTTTTGTGCTTTCTCAAGTGCATCACATTTGGTATACATGCGAAGATAGTGCCAAATACCTTGTTTTTTTCCGACAACCTCTTGCTAACAATATCATTGTGAATTCTTTTGCCCATATCAGCATATGCATAATTTCCGACAGCCTCTGGCTAACAATATCATCGTGAATTCTTTTGCCCATATCACCATCTACATAATGCCACATGCGATACAAGCGTAGGTGATTGCATTTGGGAGAGCTGTCCTCTTTTTGCATCTGCTAAAAACAACCAAGCGCTAGGACCATGTTGGGCATAATTTGCAATCACTGCATTCCACAAGACGACATCCCGCATAGTAAGATCGTCAAAGACTTGTTGGGCACTGACAGGAGCATGATGCGAGATGCCTTCAAGCTTCACGTGTACATGATTCTTGAGGCCCTCTCTTCGCATATGCTGAAAACAATCCAGAGGTTCCTGACCCTAGCCCTGCTGGGCATATCCCACAATCAATGCACTCCAAGAGACAAGATTCTGTGTCCATATCATCATCTTGCGTAGAACTACATGCCTTTAAGATATACACGTACGTGATTGCGTCTGGAGATAGCTCTCACTTCACATATGTTGAAAACAGTTCACAGCTTCCTAGCCCTGATCCTATTGTGCATATCCTGCATTTAGTGCATTCCAAGAGATGCCGTTCCAAACAATAAGCTTCTCAAGCACTTTTTGTGCTTTCTCAAGTGCACCACATTTGGTATACATGCGAATACAGTGCCAAGTACCTTGTTTTTTTCCGACAACCTCTCGCTAATAATATCATCGTGAATTATTTTGCCCATATCACCATCTACATAATGCCACATGCAATACAAGTGTAGGTGATTGCATTTGGGAGAGTTGTCCTCTCTTTGCATCTGCTAAAAACAACCAAGCGCTCGGACCCTGTTGGGCATATTTTGCAATCATTGCATTCCACAAGACGACATCCCGCATAGTAAGCTCATCAAAGACTTGTTGGGCACTGACAGGAGCATGATACGAGATGCCTTCAAGCTTCACGTGTAGGTGATTGCATCCGGAGCTTGAGGCCCTCTCTTCGCATATGCTAAAAACAATCCAAAGGTTCCTGACCCTAGACCTGTTGGGCGTATCCCACAATCAATTCACTCCAAGAGACAAGATTACGGAGAGTCTGAGCACTTGGTTTGTTTTTTTGCCCATACCAACATCTTGCATGATGTGAGATGCCTTCAAGCTGCACGTGTAGGTGATTGCATCCGAAGCAAAAAACAGTCCAGAGCTTTGCGCTCTCTCTCTCTCTCTCTCTCTCTCTCTCTCTCTCTCTCTCCTACCGCACGCCTCGCGAAGAACATTGCTACCCTGTCCTCATCATCATCATCATCACCACTTCTGCCATGGCTGTGAGCTGGCCCTGCTCACGATCCTTGCTTCGCATCTCCTGAAGATAGCATAGGGGTGGAGTGCTGCTCCCGCTCAAATCGCCCACCTCCACATGCATGTAGTGCTCTAGACTACGGTCCCTCTCTCTCTGATCTCTATACGGCCACTGGAGTGAGCCAAAACGCAGCAGTGAACCGGAACGTTGCAGGGTGGAGGTGCGCAGTCCTTTATTTTCCTCTCCGATTTGGAGTCAGCCAAAACGTAGCAATGATGATGCAATCCTCTCTCTCTCTCTCTCTCTCTCTCTCTCTCTCTCTCTCTACGGTTGGCGAGGAGTTTGGCTGGCCGCTTGTTTTTCGATCTCTTTTTTTAAAAACCATTGCTTTATTCTCTCTCTCTCTCTCTCTATCTATCTATATATATATATCCTTATTTAATAGGCCAATCACATGTGGCCACATGGCATAGCTTCCCTTGCTCCTTTCATTAAATCGATCTTAGATAATCAAGATAAACATTCAACAATTCCATCTCAAGGATTACAAAGCTTAGATTGAGCAAAGATTTTCTGATTTTTAATTTTGGTTGTAGGACTATCCGGTTTGTGCTACCATATACATGTGGTAGTGATGTGTGTGAACACACTTAGGACAGCCGGGGCATTTTTTTTCTCACTGGGAGGTTTTTCCCCGTGCATTGTATATACGCCATCACTCTAGGGTAATCTATCTTTTCATTGCACATTAAGTAATACACTCTCTATTGTGGGTCTTGAGTTTCCTTTGTCTTCTCCAAGCAGTGTGTTTTCTTGCAACCCTAATTTCAACATTTGGTAACAAAGCACGTTACATCCTCCTAAGCTTAGTCGCTCAGCAACTTCAACCCAAGCCTGCTCACTTTCTCTAATTTTCAATTTGAGCTCATTTTGGCTTCCATTTCCACTACAGACAGTATTGCACATGCTATTTCGTCATTTTATGCAAAAATTTCGTCAGTGCCATTTTTTGCATAACAGGTCCCTTACAGTCTTCTACGGTTTGTGCTATATATCATGTGTTGTTCCCACTTCGTTTCTTCTCTTTTCGGACAGTTTCACATTAGGTATAATGGCTGACAACAACACAAATGTATTCAAGATGTTTGTTGTTGAGGATGGAGATAATTATCCTATGTGAGCTTATATGATGCAACATGTCTTTGTGTCAAAGGGTGTTTACAATGTTGTGCAGGGGATTGATATACGTCCTGGTTCTGAGGATGTAGGTGATGTTGAGGATGTTGCAGGTTTTGGTGGCAAGATTGCTACTTTTAGAGCTGTTTTGCCTACGGCTGAGCAAGCTCGTTGGGATGTAAAATATGTGCAGACTCATGCATTGATTGCATTGTCTGTGACGCACAATATTACTCCTCACATTCGTTCACATAAATCTGCAAAAAAAATTATTGGGATATTCAGGTTGGTCTTTATACAAGTCGCAACGAGACAAAAATTGCATTGTTGCGTAAAGAGCTAGAGTCGAAGATTAAGCATGAGGAAGATGATATGGACACTTTCCTTGTTGGTGTCAAGGATATCAATGAGCAACTTGTTTTTTCAGGCAAAGTCATTTTTTCCAGTTCCCTTGTGTAGACTGTTCTTGATGCTTCGCCAGATTCTTACTAGACTTTTGCTAGTACTTAGAGACTTATGACCCAAGGAAATCCAGAAGTTGTCAAGTTTGATGCATTATGCACATTGCTGTTGCAAGAGCCACTTTCCAAAAAACACAGAACTAGACAGTGTGCAATTGAACAAGCTTTTATTGTTGCTCAAAGAAAAGGTGGTAACATCAATGCAGCCACTTCTCATGGTTCTTCTACGAATGGTAAATCACCTGTTCCTAATGCTTTTGCTCCCATCAATTCGTCTAGGAATTTTGGTGAAAAGAGCAAGAGATGTGTTTCCATCATTGTAAAGTTCATGATCACTTAATCAATAGTGTCCTAAGTTGAAGGCCAAAGAGGCTGGTTTCACTACAAATGTTGATTCCACTCAAATGCAGTTATTGTTGAGTCTTATGTGAAAGGAGATTGTGATGCTGACATCGATGCAAAATGGGATTTTTCGATCGAGGGGGGGGAGTATATGTCTCATAAACTCAATGCATTTCTAGCTAGTCATGAGATAAAACACCTATATAGAGTGCCTTATACGCCTCAACAAAATGGTATTGCTGAGAGAAAAAACGGGTCACTTACGAAAATGGCACGATGTATGGCCAAAGTCAAACTTAGCCACATTCGTTTTGGCTTGAGGTCATCATGTGTGCCACTTATGTACTGAACATGTGTCTTACGAAAGCTTTTTAATTTATGAGTCCATATGAAGCATGGAATGATAGAAAGCCTTCTCTTGAGCACATGTGTGTTTCTGGATGTTTGGCATATGCTTTGGTGCCACAAACATATCGCAAAAAATTGGATGATAGGGCTGTCAAATGTATTTTTGTTGGTTATAGTACTAAAAGCAAAGGTTACAGGTTGTATCATCTGCAAACAAAGCGTATCTTGATCTCATGGGATGTCGTGTTTGTGGAAGATTTTGTTGCCCTTGTTGTCATGTACTAGAGACAGTAGTATAAGCTCACATGACATCTACGACACTTTGTTGCCTCTTTTCAATGGTGGAAGTTCGAATGTAAATTCCAATGAAGCAAATGTACAGCCTATGTGGGTTTCTGAAAATGTTACAGATCAGCCTATTATTGATGCAAATGTACATGATATACTTGATGAGGAAAGGGCTGAGAATGAGTAGGCTAAAGGTATGCTAAAATGGTTGGTGCATACTTTGCGTGATAGTAAATTGGATGTACCTTTGTCTAATCGTACTCGTTTGGGTTCTCTACATGCATCTTATGCATCAGATTGTTATGCTTTGGCTGTGTCTATCTTATGTGATGTTGACAAACCTCTATCTTTTAATGAAGCACAAAATTCAAAAAATTGGATGATTATCATGCGATCATGCAATCGGAATATGATACACTTATAGAAAATGACACATGGACTTTATGTGATTTGTCACAGATTCATGCATAGCACAGGGTCTAAGCATTGGCAGGATGTCAAGAGGATTTTTCGCTACTTTGAGTGGCACTTTACATCTTGATTTGTTTTCTCCCAAGAGGGATCATTGCCGTTAGTCTTACATGGTTTTTCGGACTCAGATTGGGCTGGTTTTTTTGACAGTCCAGTGTCTACAAGTGGTTTTTGTTTCATGCTTGGCAGTTCATGTATCTCATGGTTGAACAAGAAGCAACCTACTATGGACACTTCTAGTTGGGAGGCTGAGTACAGGGCAGTCTTCACAGCTACGGTTGAGTGTGTATGACTCAAATGCCTTATAGCTCATTTGGGTGTTGGACAGGACACTGCCAACACTATCTACACTGACAGTCAGAGCGCATTAGCAGTTGCCAGAAACCCAGTTTTTTTCAAGCTCTCACAAAGCACATTGAGGTGCATTACCACTATGTCAGGGAGAGGCTCTCAGCAAGAGAAATCAACTTGGCTTATGTGCCAACACAGGACAACCTTGCAGATCTTTTCACAAAGGCATTGTCTTGTGAGAAGTTCGAAGCTTTCTACAAAGCTTTGGGCTTACTCTCCTTTGTGGTCTGATCATGTCCTCAAGGCATGGCACTTCCCTATACTCTATGTTCCAGCTCTCGTTCACCGCATCACTCCAGGGGGGATTTGTTACCATATACATGTGGTAGTGATGTGTGTGAACATACTTAGGACCGCCGGGGATTTTTTTTCCTCACTAGGAGGTTTTTTCCCCGTGCATTGTATATACACCCATCACTCTAGGGCTATCTATCTTTTCATTGCGAACTAAGTAATGCACTCTCTGTTGTGTGCCTTGAGCTTCCCTCGTTTCCTCCAAGCTGTGTTTTTCTACAACCCTAATTCCAACAGTTTGGTTGGATGTCTAAAGGCAATAACTAGAAGCTGTCAAGAAGGGTACATAAGTGATTTAAAGCAAGGTTGAGAAGAAGGGGGGTGGCTTTCTAAAGATCAACTGCTACAACAATTTCCAATCTCTCAAGGGTGTGCTGAGTTGGTTACGTTGAGAGCGCATACCATGCACGTGTATATGCAGAGGTGCTATAAAGGCCATCCTCCTTCCCTTCTCAAAGTATGCACTAGAATTTATGCTTGGAAAGGAGCAACTGTTCTGATAGACCTAACTCTGGTGGACAAGCTTAATAGGAAGTGGAGATTAGCTTGGAATGGAAAACAATGGTCTTACGGATTTCAGTGTATATGGGCTTACCCTCTGACTATTAAGCATAGTTGTTTGATGTGGCTCATTTTGCATCAAGGTCTGTGGACAGGAGCAAAAGCAAAACAAATCGAGATTTCTGATGGTATCTGCAAAAGATGCAAGGTTCATAAAGAGTCTTTGTCCCACTTGTTCATCAATTGCAAACATAATATCTTCTTCAAAGATGAACTCCTTAAAACTTGAACTCTACACCCATCCAAGCTTACTTGGAGAGCTCTTCAGCTGAGAGAATGCAGCTTCACTAATGTCCCACTCTGGACATGTCTCAGAGAGGCCTTCCTGTGGCATATCTGGCTAGAAAGAAACAAGGCAATTTTTGTACTCCCCTTCTCTTCTTCTGCTATCCCCTAGCTCAGAGTTTTAGGGTGTCATGTCAGAGATTGCGAGGTTAATGATGCAGCTTCAGCTGATGTGCTAAATAATGCAAAAAAATTTGAGGGGCAAAGATGGAGGCCTGTCATTATGTCCTTTTATGAACCTTGGAGACTACAGGCCATTGTTAATCCTCTTTAGTGTTGTAACTCTCTTTGATGTTCCTCCTTTTATTTGGCCATTCCTCTCATGGTTAGGATAGCCCCTATCCTAACTTATGGGCTTTTGTCCTTTTCCTTTTTATCTAATTTATTCAACACTATTTCCTCAAAAAAAAAAAAGGAGTGAACCTCAGTCAAATGTTGCTCAAATGATACACTGAGTAGTGTCAAAGGGCAACCCTCAAGTGTAGATACCACAGACTACGAGTCAGAGTGTGAACCTTAGCATCTTACTACCGCTAAATAAACTGTCCAAGGATGAACCTCAGGTAGAGGATACCATTGTAGATGAGTCCAAGGGAAAACCTCAAGTAAAAGCTTTCAATTTGGAGAATTTTAATTTGCTTCTATAAGATTAGGATAAGAGCAAAAAAAAACACATCTCTAACATCCATTTACCACTGATCTTTGTGACAAAGGAGGCAACTTCGGAGGCTGCACTTGTGCTGTTGTCATCATTTCGCACTTCCGAGTTCAGACACGATGCTTGGGACCGTCATCATTTGTGGCAAGCACCTTGGTGCTTGTTAGAAGGGGGCAGAAATCTGAATGTGAGACATGTTATATACTAGGACAGGTCGTTGCAGTTTTTTTTTTTAATACAACGAACTCAAAGCATAGTACTGCCCTCTTACCCTTTTGTTAGGCAAGTACCGACCAAAATTGTGTGTACAGCAGCGCTTGGCCAAGAGCTGGGAAAACGAGGGGCTGGATTTTTGCAATAGGGTTGCAGGCGGCTGAGCGTGACAGGATCAAAAAGCTCTCTCCAGCACTCACCAATTCGAGGGTATAAGGCCCTCAGGTTCCTTTTTCATCATGTCATATCAGAACATCTCATAGAGGTGTCCTTATGTGGCAGTCAACTGATGACTCAAGGGGTCAGGATAACCCCATACTTCCATGTCCTTAACACAATGATCACATGTGATGAACAAACCTTCAGAAATTTGAGTAGCACATATCCTTCCTTGCAGCCCTTAAACATGTCCATTTTTGGCAGGTGAAACGAACTTCTAGAATTAAAGCATGAAGAACTTGCCAAGACCCAATGCAGGCACTCCCAACCAATGTCCACTCAAAAAGTTATGGACCTTCGCATCCTTGAAAGTCCTCTTTTGTTTTTTGTTGCATGGTTGCACCTGCATGTATAGATCATCTTTGTTTAGTAGTCTGCATACTGCATCATAAGCTGAGGACGACCCTCTAACATGGTGGTAAAATTACTGTTTAATTGTGCAAGTGATTGCTAAGAAAGAGCCTGCAGCCCAGTGTTGTTTAGATATTTAGCAACTACCCATACAGATAATGCCTTTGTTTCATTCACCACTGTGTTCCTGGCAGAGGTATCGACATATGCACTCAACGAACATTTATTGCCTGTCTATTACCTTGCTTCACTCGCACAAACATTGATTCAATTTCCCTTGCATCTTCTTTACGGCCAGCAGCTGCATAAATACTAGCCATTAGGACATAAACTGCCCCATCAGTTTCATCTAACTGCAATGCTTGCTGAAAGGCCCATTTTCCAACATCAAGATCTCCCCATTTTTGGCAAGCACTCAAGAGTGCTCGCCAAAGCACAGAATGTTCGGACGACTGCACCCCTTGAATCACTTCTGCAGCTTTCGCAAGGTGCCCAGCACGACCTAAAAGATCAATCATGCAAGTGTAGTGCTCCAAGGCTGGTGTCACTTCATACTTGGTGGTCACGGTCTTGAAATATGTATAGCACTCCTCTACCAGACCTATATGACTGCATGCACTGAGCACACATGAAAGTGTCACTGCATCCGGAGGACAACCGTCACATAGCATCTGCTCAAACAAGGTCAGTGCTTGCTCACCTCGGCCGTGTTTGGTATACCCTGCAATAAGTACATTCCATGTCATGGTATTCCTAAGGGGAAGCTCCTCAAGCACCCTTTGTGCCTTAGCAAGTGCACCACACTTGGCATACATATCCACAAGGCTATTGTCAAGCACAATGTCTTTTCCCACCAGCCCTAGTTCAGCAATCTCATCATGTATGTGTTCCCCCTTGTCAAGTGCTCTTGCAATGCCACAAGCCTTCAAAACAGAAGAAAAGGTCACTGCATTGGCCATGAGACCTTCATGTTGCATTTGCTCAAAACAATCAAGTGCCTGTTGGCCAAGCCCTTCTTGCACATAACCTGCAATTAGCGCACTCCAAGCTACAACATCTCGAGCAGGCAACTCTTCATGCATACTTTGTGCGCTTGCAAGATCACCACACTTGACGTACATATCCACAACAGCACTACCCAGTGCAACATGTTCTCTCAAGAACCCTTGTTCCAAAACCTCATTGTAGATCCGTTTCCCTTTATCAGCTGCTTTGATAATGCCACAGGCTTTGAAGGCGCACATGAAGGTGACAACATTTGGAAAGATGCCCTCTAGCTGCATCTGCTCAAAATAGTGTAGTGCTTTCTCACCTTGGCCATGTTGAACACAACCCGTGATAAGAGCATTCCAGGTCACAACAGAGCGAGAAGGTAGATTCTGTAGGACATGTGCCGCTTTCTCAATGGCATTGCACTTGGCATACATGTCCACAAGAGCAGTGCCAAGCACCAGGTCATTTTTAAGCAAACCTTGTCTTGCAATCTCATCATGAATCTGCTTTCCTTTTTCAATGGCTCCCATAATGCCACAAGATTTCAGAATGCCGATGAAGGTCACGGAATTTGGCAAGAGACCCTCACGTTTCATCCGATCAAGGCATTCAAGAGCCTGCATACCCTGGCCATGTTCAGCATACCCAGCAATAAGTGTGCTCCAAGAGATAACATCCCGAGACGGAAGCTCCTCAAGCACATCTTTTGCTTTATCAAGGGCACTACATTTGACATACATATCCACGAGGGCATTGCCAAGAATTATGTTCGCTCCCACCAAGCCTTGCTTGAGGATCTCATCATGAATTAACATCCCGTGATCTATTGCTTTTAACCTACCACAGGCTTTCAAGATACAAGTGTAAGTTACTGCATCAGGAGAGATACCTGCATGCCGCATCTGCTCAAAACACTTCAATGCATGGGAACTCTGGCCCTGCCGGATATATCCTGCAATTAATGCAGTCCAAGAAATGATATCCCTGCTGTTATGCATGTCAAGCAACTCTTGCGCTACTTTCAGTGCACCGCATTTCGCATACATGGTCAGGAGAGCATCAGAGCAATTCTCAATCAGTCCTCTTCTGACGATATCATCATGTATTCTGCCGCCACGGACCAAATCTTTGTACTTAGCACAAGCCCTGAGTGAGGCGATAAGAGCAGCACTCTTGTCATGGAAAGGAAACGCTTTATCAATCTCAGTTTTGGCACCTTGTGTGCAGGCTGATTTTCTGCTGAGCTCGCAAACCCATGATGGGCTGTAGCAGCCGTCAATCCAGAGAGACTGCATGCCTTGAGCGGGAATAGCATCTTCGTTAAGGTTTGCAGCAACCCACGACATCAAGGTCTGCTGAAAGAAGAGTTTTCGGATGCTAGTCTTAAAGGGTTTGAATTCAAGCTTGTATGACCGAGACACCAAATCAGACTACATTTGGAAGTTGCTGCCCTTGCTAGAGGAATAAGCACATTTCAAGAGATTTCATATTGCACACTGAGCGTGTTAGAACTTACAAGCCTTTTATGCTTACAAAAGTACACCATTTTTTTTTGGCAAACCAATGTTCGGGAAAAATGTGTCTCAACTTAATATCGTGCCTTTTTTAATTTCAAAAATGATGGCTCAGGGCAAGGGAAAAAGGAGAAATTCCGCCCCAAAAAAGAGAAGAATAGTGTAAAAACCTGCAAAATAAACCTAATTTTCGAAAATTTCCTTGTGGCAAATTCAAGGAAGGGAATTTTATATGTTTGGAAACATGATTCTTCCCAAACACTGCGGCAAACCTATCGACCAAGGCCTTTCAAAGCATGGTGTTACTTTTCAACAACTCATGACTACTATGGCATCATGAATTTGTTTTCCCATGTCAACGTTTTGCATATTGTTACATGCCTTCAAAATGTAAGAGAAGCCCTTGCTCTTCATTTGTTGAAAACAACCTACATCCGCCCTTGTTGGGCATATTAATCAATGCATTCCAAGAGACCATATTCTCCACAGCAAGAGCATCACAAAATTTGTGAGCTTTCCTAAAGAGGATCATCCAGAGTTTGCTAAAAGAATTTTAGAGATACATTTGCAACCTCTGATCCACCCTTAGAGGACACAATTGTAGCACACAAGGAATTTTGAAGTTGTATTGTCTCCAAGTCCCACCCTCCTTTGCCTTGCGACTAGATTCATCCTTCTCACTGTCACAAATCAGTCGGCCATTAAAGCCTTTAAGAAGAATAAGACCCAGACTTTGATGACTTTCCTATAGAATTCTAAAATTCTTCTAGAATTTAGTGTTCCTAGCACCTAAGTTGCTACCCCTTTGGGAGGCGGTCCACTATCCATCAAAACCTACCTTTCTCATACAACCAACACGAAGATTATCAAACTCATTCACAAGAGGGGTGATACAGATAACCTCAATAATTGGAGACCTATCACTTTACTTTCTTGTGATTACAAGATATTTGCCAAGGTTCTTTCACTTAGCTTGCAATATCATCTCCATCATTGGATTAAGAAAGAACAAAAACGCTTTAATAAGGGAAAACATATCCTTGATGCCATCATTGCACTTGGGGAACACATTGAATTCGCAAAGGAGATGTATCAGCCCTTTTTATTTACCAAGAGATATTGACAAAGCTTAGAACATGATAGAATGGCCTTTTGTCTTACAATATTCAAAGGATATGGGAATCTGGCTTGTTTCCTTTCTTTAAGTAGACAGTTGTAAACAACACTATAGCCAGATTTGCATTTGCTGTATTAGACGACCTCGACGGTGCTTGTCTCCATGTTTTGCACATCTCTTTGTGTATCACTTTGAGATGATGCAACTATGTACTTAGTAAAATAGGTAGTCCATTGAAAATAGGTAGGTATCCCACTCCCTACCATCCATCACATTCCCCTTGCAACAAATGAAAACATGTGGTATCACATTCCACTTTGCCTACACTTTGTTTGCCATGAAGCCCAAATTTTTTATTTTTTATTTTGCAGTTTTGCCTAGTCATTACTTCATTTAGAAGCTCCTAGAATAAGCATTGCAATTCCATATTCTTCTCCTTCATTTCACATGGTGAGGAGGTTCTACATATTAATTTAATAGGAAACCGTGATTAGCTTGAAAGGTACCGCAACCTTGGATGAGCATTATCCCTTGGATCATAAACATGGCATGCCATAGTCACCCAATCAACCATACACCAAGTGTGATGAAAGAACACCCAAGTGTAACGAAGATCTCCCATTCCGTTCTACTTTATACTATTCACCAAGTCAACGCGAGATGATGGTCCCACCATTGATATCTTGAAAACAAAGAACTTCTTTCTTTCTTTGCCCAGGCTCTAACCCATCATGGGAACCTCTTCCCTAGAAAAAAGTCACAAGTGCAAGCTTGCATAGAGAGCCTTGCTTTCTCATTCACTTGTTGTCACACTCTCCTTGGGCCACTCACTTGCTCTGCTCCCTTGCTCTCTCATCCACACTCTGACTTGCATTGTCACACTCTCACTTTCTCTCTAACTTGCACTCTCTTCCCACACCTCCGTTTCACTCTCTTCCCACACCCTCAAAGATGTTACTAGCCTATTATGGCTCGTTCATCATATCAAAGATGATTCTAGGTTAGACGTGTGCACAATTTGATCAAAGTGGTGTGTGTGGGAGAGAGCTAGCCAATAATGTGTAGATTCATGTTGAGCTTCTAGTCATACATGAGCTACGCCACAGGGAGGAGAAGATATTTGTTGTTCAATATGCCAACCATTGGTTGCATGCTTGGAGGAAGTGGGGATCAAGAGAGCAACTAGATGAGCATGCCACATCATGGGTGGACTGTGCCTTGGGAGCACAGGACATGGTCAAGTTTTTAATCGTGCTTATAGGACAAGGGTCTAGTATGAAATCGTAGCTCTGGGGTTGCCTATAAAATGGATAAGAGTCTAAGAGGAGAGATAGGTTTCAGAGCCCAAGGCTTCACACTGGTATTAGAGCTATTTTAAAAGCAAAGGGTGGGCCTATTTTTAGAGGCTTTGCATGTGTATGAGCCGTGGAGAAGGATTGGAGAAGAAGACGAAGGGAAAGCTCGTCGAAAAGAACCGTAGGCACGGTTGCTTAGGGGGAGGGAAGGCCGACTTAGCCCTTTACCAAACTACTCATTATTGCCCTTTGTGTGTGCACGACATTGTGTAGAGCAAAAATCACTTCACCAGTGCACCTCGTCGACTTCTGGTTCGGGTGCTACGACTTCATTTTTATTTTCATGCGTTGATGCTCGAAACCATAAGAGATTCAAGGTGTTGAGTTCACAACGTGGGCATCCACAACTTCACCCCAAATCATGTAAAGAGAGCGTACCCCCCCCCCCCCCCCCCCCCCCCCCCCCCGAGAAAACCCCCGCTATAGCTCGTGATGTGAAGAGATTTCTCGGTAGTGACCTTGTGAGCAAGGGAAATTAACACTGAACCTATATGCAAAGCTACAAAAAATTACAAAAATTGCCAAGCATGGGTCTACATCTTTTGACAACTGCTCACCTACGATTGATCTTTATTTTTGCTCACCAATTTTTGTAACAAGGCATTTATCTTTTCTTGCTCGCATAACACATTATGCCATGGATTCATATATTGACATGCAACATAGTTTCAATTACCCTGCACTAGTTTCAACTACCCCGCACCTGTTCCGCCTGTTGTTGCCCCGTGGTCCGGGGCCACTCTCATAGAGGGTTCCCGTACGACAACTTGACTAGATGATAGCATCAAACTACTTAATATGCAAGAATCTAGGCACTGCCAACATGCATGTCTATTTAGAGTCCAATTTTTCATAGCTAAATGCAAATGTGAGAAAAATGTTTGATATGCTTGTGCAACTTATAAAATAGTCATCCAAGGGCCCAATTAATGAGAGCAAGAGCATACTAGGGCTTATTTGGCTGCCATGCCTAGAATAAATACACTTGGTTTGCAAGAGCAAGGCTCCACTCTAGAGGGTTTTCCCCCTTCTCTCTCAAAAACAGATGGATGACTTGCTAAAGAATACCAAGCCACCAATTTTTTGAGGATATGAAAAGGAGTGCAACAAGGATATTGTGAACATATTATTGAGCAAATGGGATGGTATTCATGATCTTAGACACACTCCAAATGCATTCAAGGCACTGCAAACAAGTCTAACGCTAGAGGGCAAGGTCTATAAACGGTGGATGTCACTCAAGGAGAGGACATCATACCACGAACATGGGTTGCCTTCAAGGATGTGTTCAAAAAAGAAATTATGCCCACCAATGAAGTGGACAAAAATTGGTCTTCATGGGACAAGTGCACCTCTCATCAACATAAGACACTGTTAGAGTATATCTTGCATTATCGTGATGTGATCCTCAAGCTAGAGGGTTTAGACACCTTTCAACAAGTGTGGGTTCATTTGTATATTAAACCAAAGCTTAAGAAGCACATTAAATTCCAGGACCCAAAGATGCTTGAGAAAGCTATAGTGCAAGCACATATCCATGACGATCCCGATCACAAAGCATTGCATAACACACACATGCTTGACACTTTACATGAAAATGCACGAGTATGCCATAGGCATAATAAGAGAAAATTTGTAGTAGTTACACCGATGTGCCCAAGAAGTCCAAGGGGCCTAGGGGCCATGTGTTTAGTGAAGTGCTAGAAAGCAAAGAAGGAAAGGCTATGTTTTAATGTTTAGGAAGTGGACACAACAAAAAACATTGTCCCAAAATAAAAAAAAATTACCCAAGGTAAAGAGAAAGCGGTGCTCATGTGTAGGTGCTGCCTCTTGAGTTCTCTTTTTATTTTTCCAATGTGGAAGTAACACACATTGAAGCAAAGCACAAGTGATGCATTACGGCCTCAATGTGGCAACTGACCTTTGGTTGGTGTGCATGCATGGGTTTATCCGAGGTCACAAGGTGAGAATCTTGGTAGATAAAAATGCTTCACACAATTCATTAATTATAAATTAGTGAACGGCTCAAATTTCCCTAGACTCCTAGTTCCCATCACTACAAGGTAGCTATGATTAATGACCATGATGCCAAGGTGTGGGATACACAAGTAAAGGATGTACCACTGGAGATTCAAGGGTATCATATGTGCTTGAATTTCCAAGTCATTAATATGGATCGGGCAGATGTGGTACTTAGTCAAGAGTGGTTATATGGGTTAGGGTCCTCATCAAATCATAATTATGAGCATAATAGTTTGATGCTTGAATCCAATGGCAAGTACATGACCGTAGCCTCAATGTGGTTACTGTTAAGAACAAGTATCCATTTCCTAGAGTGGATAAGTTATTTGATAAACTCACCCACGCTTGTATCTTCACAATGATAGATTTGTGGTGAGGGTATCATTAACTACGCATTAGGCTTGCTTATATAACCAAAATTGATTTTTGAACAAGGTTTGGACACTATGAGTTTTTGGTTATGTCCTTCGGGTTGACCAATGTGCCAGCTACTTTCATGATGCTTATGGACAATGCCTTGAAACCATATTTGGGCAAGCTTGTTATCGTTTTTCTCAATAAACTACTAGTGTAGAGTGCCTCTGAGGAAGAGCACTTGCAAAATCCAAAGCCGATGTTTGAATTACTACAGAAAAACAAGTTATATGCCAAGGAATCCAAGTGTGATTTTCTCAAGGATGAGATTCACTATTTGGGACATGTAATTTCAGTTGCCAAGCTTCATACGAGTAAATCCAAAGTGGGTGACATTTATTTATTGATTATTCATTAAAAACTATGCCCGTCTTGTTGTTCTATGATGGACCAACTGAAAGACAAGGGAAAACCTTTCAATGGGGAGAAGCTCAACAACAAAGTTTCAATGATCTCAAGGTCATCTCCTATTTTAGCTATTGCAGACCCTATGAAACAATTTATGCTGATATAGATGCTAGTAATCATGCTATTGGAGCAATCCTTTTGTAGGAGAGAAGGCCAATTTCATTTGAAAGCAGGTGATGGGGGTTTTTCACAAGCCAAGCTCCCATACCCCTCTTCTCTCGTCCCCACCCCATGAAAACCCCCTCTTAGGGAGGGAGTGATAAAAGACATTAGAAAAAGTAAGAAAAAAATAAAGTATGATTATGTAAATATATGAGAAAGGTAAAATAGGCCACCTCATGCCTACGGGGCAGCCCATCCCCACCTTGCCTCCTTTTTCTTCACTGTTGCCCCGCCGTGTGTCCCTTTTCCTCTCCTCCACTCAAAAGGTCAACCCCCTCTCTCTTTCCCTTGTCCTTTCTCCTTTCTCTCTCCCCTCAAGCTACCCCACCTCTCACCAATAATGCACCCTAACTCACATGCAACTTACCCTATCTTCCAAAATAGTATACCCCACCCCCCCTTTCTCTCTCCTATCATATCCCATGACCCAAATACCCCCCCCTCTCTCTAAAGGGCGCCATCTCTCTTGTCTTGTAGCTAAATAACCTCCCCACACTCACACACACTCAGTTTCACTAAAAAAGGTGCCCACAGACCCATCCCCACCCGGTGGTTACCTGATTTTTCTTGTGTTCACACACATATGCACACAGATTCACCTCTGAACACACTCCTCTCTCTCCCCTCTTGTAATTACTTTATTCTCCATGTCACCTCTCACTTTTTTTCATCAACCCATCTCTCTCTCTTAGTCTCTCTCTCATGAGACTGCTGTTCTGGCACATATACACATAGCCAGACAAGTGGGGCCCACAGTCACATGGCCTATGTAGATAATGATTTCTTCATTTCTAAATTCTAGAATTTCTCCCCCCCCCCTCCTCCCCTATATAAAGAGGGGTCACCATCACACAAAAACACACAACATCACCAAAGAACACACTATGCACTGTGTGTGCCTAGTGCACACACACACACACCCACACCATCACCATCACCGCAATCACCATGCTTGTCTTGAGCATGACCTCTACACCCTTGGCTATGGAAGATGAAGGGCAACTAAATGAAGGATGATGGCCATAATCCTCGTGCGAGTCTTCGCCATCAACTCCCACCTATCCGCCATGTGCTCTACCACTCTCTCCCTTCTCATTCTCCTACCCTATGCTCCCCATTTCATCGCCTAATTCTCTAAATAAAGCTTGAGGTTTTGTGAGTATGTTTTCTTGCAATGTTTTGCCCATGTGAGGTGTGCAGAATCGCCACCTAGTCTTGTGTTTTGGAGTGAGCTTGTGTATGTGTGAAGGGTGTGCGGATTCGCCATCCTTTTGTGATGCCTAAGTACTAAGCCGCTATACCCCCTCCCTCACTCTCTCTCTCTCTCTCTCTCTCTCTCTCACTTGATCTCATTCCCTTTCCTTTTCATCATTACTCCCAAGCATCCATCTCTCTTGGATGAAAACTTTGTTATGGTGGTGTGTTGTTTGCGTCCTAGCCGCTGAAGCTAGGTGGTGCCCCCTGTTTGCTTTACCATGACAGGCTCGAGGCGCACCATTCGGTCCCCGGTGTTTTAGAGGCCGTCGGGGTTCGGAGTTCGCTTTGCTCCCGTCATTTGGTGCCCCCACTGAGGATCTTTTCATGAAACCCTTCAGTTTACAAGACTGAAACCCTTAAACTATTGTGAATGGATGAATGGCTAGCAGGATTTGCTAATTGGACGACAGAAGAAGAAGAGCTCCAAGCACAACTAGACGAACTTCGCATCTCCATCGAAGCTCGAGTGCCAGGCGTAACGGTAATCGATTTGCAGTGGGAGAGTCAACCAACACGCCAAACCCAGTGGATATACATAGGCCAAGTGCCAAGAAGAAGAAGGAGAAGGTCGAAACCATGTCCGCAACCTACAACCAACCCACAACAACAAAATGGAAGGAGCTCTACACAATAGAGAATCAACACTATTCTACTTTGAGAATCGGGTAACTCAAGTCACCGAGGTAATTATCACAGTCAGTTTTCAAGTCGCACCTGATGCTGCAGCACAGATAACGGAAGCATTGGCTCACACTCTCACTAGAGAAACTAGGGATCTACTGAGTTTGTTTCAGGAAATAACACCACCCTCTCCCACAAGCTTGGACAGTGACTAAGCACCTCTAAGCTTCACATGAATCAGTACAACCTACCTCAAGACAGATCACACATACCAACACGTGTACGCTCAATCAAGGTAATACTGGATTTGAAGGCTCACTACCAGCACGTCATTGACACCATGCCGGGTGGGGAGCGGTTTTTGGAGGTTCTGGCATCAGATCAACCATTTGTCTTACCTTTGGTACAAGGCAATGTACCGTTTGAAGTTTTAATCTATGTCCTAGTATAAGAGGGTATACACGCCTCCTTGTAAAGAAGAAAAAAACTTTTGCAAGTTAAGCAGTGTGTCTTTCTAGCTCTCTCTCAGTAATCATGGCAAGTGTAGCATTTCCAACATTTAAAGGTAAGAAGGGGGAGGATTTGGTAACAGACTTCCTAGATGACTTTGAAGTAGCATGTGTAGTGAGCAACAAAGATACGGATGAATCCCGGGTTAGAATCTTTAAGCATCTCATGAAGCTAGAAGCTAGATCATGGTACAATGCACTTCCACAAGCAACCAAGGATGACTGGGAACCCTTAAAAACCGCTTTTAAGAGGCGCTTTGGGGAAGGTACCACTTCAGAAAACTTGTGGGACAAGTTGAGAGACTTGAAGCAGGAGGGTCTTTTAGAATATGCCACCTATGAGTCCAAATTTGTGGATTTGTGGGAACGGTGGGTTGAGTCACTGGCTAGGGGGGAAGCTACACCCGATTTCCTAAAAAAAGATCGGTTCACGCATGGCTTATGGCCGCTTCTCAAGGAGAAGGTGAAAGGTAGATTCCCGGCTACGTACGAGTTAGCCGTTGAGATTGCTTGCCTTAAAGACAAGAAGCTACCAATGAAAGCCAAAGAAACCGAGTCAACAAAATCAGGAACATCGCGTCGACCAGCAACTACCTCCACCACCACTCCACCACCACCATCGGCTCTTGGGGTAAGAGATGACCAATAAGATATGTTGGCCCATATTATTGACCAACTGCAGAATTTGTCTGTCCACTTAATACAACAAGGGAGGAGTCAAGAAAGAGATCAAGAACCTGGAAGAGCACGACGACAAAACAGGGAGTATCATTGCTACAACTGCGGAGAAGACGGTCACGGTACGTACTACTATCCCAAACCACGACAAAACTATAATAGAGGAGGTAGGAGGAACCAATTGTCACCCCCTAGAGAAAGAACACCCCCACCCCGAGCACCACCCCCACCAACACAAATTCTACGTCCACCCCAGACACCACTACAAGCATCCATCCCACCTCTTCCACCAGCCCCACCACCTGATCGCCCTGTAAACATCATAAGGCTAGAAGAGAAAGGAAAAGCCATAGTAGTGGATCCACCCAGAGCAAAGGAGAGAGACAAGGGTAAGGAGAAGGTAACCTTTTTAGAACCACTTGAAGCCATGACTGTGAAAAGAGCTAGGAGGGAGAAAGCTACACAATCAGATGATGAGAGAAGCATGAGAGGAGAAACTAGCAAGAGGCCATCCAGGCCACGACGGAAATTGGGCATCATCGACTTCCAGCTAGGGGAAAGTTCTAAGCCCTATGATCTAACATTGGATGTGGCAGAGCAAGGACCGAAGATTACATGGCCACAGCTGCTACATCTTGCACCAAAAGTAAGGCGACAATGGTCTAAAATGGTAAGTACAAGACGCTCCAAAACAAAGGTAGCCGGAGCAATTTCGGGATGCAACATGGATGA
This sequence comes from Adiantum capillus-veneris, assembly GCF_014529385.1. NCBI lineage: Eukaryota > Viridiplantae > Streptophyta > Polypodiopsida > Polypodiales > Pteridaceae > Adiantum > Adiantum capillus-veneris. The sequence continues at coordinate 127,080,942 of NC_140954.1, read as the reverse complement.
CATCCTTCCAATTGTCGACGTAAACATAAAAGGAAAGAGGGTTGGAAACACCTACATTGATGGAGGTGCACAAATCTGTGTAATGATCGAAGCTATGATGCTTCGATTAGGGCTCGAGGTTGATAGGCCTTCTCCATGCAAGGCAAAGATGGCAAACAACACAAAAGTAAAGTGTGTGGGTGTGGTAAGTGCTGTGAAAATCAAAGCTTTCAACACTGAGGTAGAGGTAGATGTTTTTGTAATGCCTACTAAGGGGGAGGGCTATCCACTAATTTTTGGAAGGCCATGGTAATTGATGGCCATGAAGGCAAAACAGGATTGGGGTACTGGCCTTCTACGCATGACCAGTAAGAAAGAGGAGACAATCTACTACGACATGAGGATTGGCAAGCAGAAGCAAATGAATCTGGAAACATCGGCAGATGAAACCACTAGCGAATCTTCTAGTTCTGAGGAGGAGACCACATCCACCGACGAAAGTGACAGTTCCATTGATGTGATGGGTATCATTATGAAGGATCCACAAAGGGTAAGCACAACTGGTGATCCATCACCAAAAGGGCAACCCAATGAAGAGGAGAGCAAATCACCTGGCCTAGGAGGAAGTAGGTTGAAGGGTATGTTGTCTACGGAATTAACACTTGAGGAGAAAGATAGTTTTTTGCAAATGTTGATGGGATTTCCTAACCTGTTCATTGACAACTATGAAAGAATCACAGGCATTACAGTGGTGGAACATCATATTAAGCTGAAGGAAGGGGTAAAACCAGTTGTGCAAAAGCTACGACGACTGGGGGTCATACAAGAAAAGGCACTCTTGGCCGAGGTAAGGAAACTGCTGGAGGCGGGATTCATCTATCCTGTAGAAAACTCAGAATGGGTGTCACCCGTAGTGGTGACGCCTAAAAAGAATGGTAAGTGGAGGGTCTGAGTTGACTACAAACCACTAAATGCAGCTACAAAGAAAGACCACTTTCCTCTCCCTTTCTTGGATGAAATTCTGAATGAAGTAGCGGGTTTTGAATGCTATACCGTCTGTGATGGTTATTCTGGATACTTTCAAATACGCATAGCCTTGGAAGATCAGCTAAAAACCACTTTTATCACGCCATGGGGTTGTTTTGCATACAGGGTTATGCCATTTGGTCTCACAAATGCACCTGCCACATTCCAAAGATATGTCACATATGTTTTTCAACCGTTCTTTGGAACATCCATAAGAGTGTTCATTGATGATTTTTGTATATATAGCTCCCGTATTTCACATTTAGAAAAGGTAACTGAAGGTTTGGCCAGGTTGCAGAGCCTAGGTGGGCAATTAAATGTGGATAAATGCCACATTGGGGAGAGTAAAGTCATTCTACTAGGCCATGAAATTTCAGCAAAAGGTATCAACGCCGACCCAAGTAAGGTGTCCGCACTCATAGCCCTACCTTCACCAACGACCGCACGTCAACTGGTCTCTTTTCTACAGAAGGTGAGGTACTTAAGTAGATTCATACATCTACTATCACAACTTGTTCTACCACTGCAACAACTCACTCAAAGATCAACTTTCACTTGGGACGAGGAAAGCGAACATCACTACAACAAGGTAAAGGAGGTCTTAGCCACTCTGCCAACTATCTCACCACCTAAGTGGGATGAAAAATTCTATGTCACCTCAAGTGTTGGTGATGACTCATTGGGGGCTGTGCTACTCCAAAAGGATACGACGACATCTTTCATGAGGCCAATCTACTTCTCTAGTCGAATGATGACAGCAGGAGAGAAAGGTTTCACCCATGTGGAACACTTAATCCTAGCTCTTACATTTGCAACTACAAAGTTTAGGTCATATTTGCTGCCTAAGCAATTTGTGATTCTAACCACGGATGAAATATTTCCCTATGTTGTACAACACATGGATGTGTCTGCTAGAATTACTAAATGGCTAGTTCGTCTGCAAGAGTTGGACTACACGGTACAGGTAGAAAGCACGACAAGGGCAAGTTTGGGGGGACTCATGACCTACCAAGTCTTTGAAAGGAAGGAGAAGTAATCTAAGGAAGGAGAAGTCCGATTACCTCCAGTACCACCGATGGTAGAAGGAGCATACTCTCTCTACTTTGATGGAGCCTACAAGCGAGCGTCCGACAAAGCAGCTGCAGGCATAGTGGTCTTTGATGACAAAGGGACAAAGGTATTTTCGTTGGGACAATTGTTAGATTCACATTCTAACAATGAAGCTGAGTATGCAGCACTAACCAAGGGTCTACAATGGTGCGTCTCGCAAGGTGTACAACGCCTTAATGTATTTGGGGATGCTCTACTTCTGGTAAGGCAAGTAAATGGAGCATGGACATGCAAGAATCCTAGTTTAAGGACTCACTTAAGTGGTTTAAAAACCTTGTTGGGTAAGTTTGAAGAAGTTCAAATACACCATATCCCAAGGGCTCAAAACCAAGAAGCAGATGCCCTAGCAAGTGAAAGACAGTGGTGGTTGGAGCAATAAAACTAAAGCTCCCTCTATTTCAAGGAAGTGATGCCTTGCCTGACATCATGCATTTTTTGGAAACAGGGGAATGCCCATCAGATTTAACAAAGGGACAGAAGCAATGGCTGACGCGGAAGGCCACAAGGTATCGACTCATCAATGAAAGTTTGTACTGTAAGGGTAAGGACCAAATACTTAGGAAGGTCCCTCTCTCTCAAGAAATCACGGGAGTAATTGCTAGCTGTCATGACGGGGTTTGTGGTGGTCACTTTGCCCTAAACATAACAAGTAGGAAAATCTTGTAGGCAGGCTTCATATGGCCTAGCCTCAACCGTGATGTACACCACTGGTGCAAAACATGTAAGTTGTGTCAAAAGGCCGACACTAGGTCACTTATGCCTGAACCACAGACACCTATTCTCTCATATGGCCCATTTGAAAAATGGGGTATCGATGCCATTGGGCCATTACCTAAGTCCAACTCAGGAAAATTCTACATTATCATGGGGGTCGACTACATGACTAGATGGGCAGAGGCTACAACCACCACTAGAATCACAGCGGTAGAGGTAGCTAAATTTATCTACGAGCACATATGCTGTAGGTTTGGCACACCTTTAGAGATCATCTCTGATAGAGGGCCAGGTTTCAGAGCAGACTTGGTAGGAGAATTAATGCAGAAACTGGGCATTACAAGGAGGCACTCTTCACCATATTACCCTCAATGTAATGGCCTAGTTGAAAAGGTAAATGGAATGGTTTCTAAAATTATTACCAAGCAGGTAAACAATCATCCTGGAGACTGGGATAAGTATCTACTACCAGCTTTATGGGCCTACAGAACTTCATTTCGTACATCCTTGGGATTCACACCGTATCATCTAGTATTTGGTAAGGAAGCAATCTTGCCCATTGAAGTGCAACTACAAAGTCTCAGAGTAATGGCAAGCCAGCTTCAACAGCCCAACATGCATTTGAGAGATCACATCATCAACTTGGAAAGACTGCAGCTGGACAGAGAAGAAGCAATAAATTATTATGCAGCACAAGCAGAGCATAGACGGCTTAGCTTTAATGAGCATCTCCGGAAAAAAGAATTGAAGAAAGGAATGTTGGTGCTCCGCTACGACAATCGCTTCGACACGCGCAAGGATAAGAAACTCCTACTCCGATGGGAAGGTCCTTTCATCGTCAGGAAAAAGTATGCCAATGGAAGCTACCAGCTTATGGAGGCTGATGGAAAACTTCATAAAACCAGGGTTAATAGTTGGCGACTTAAACCTTATTTTCTTTGATTTGACCAAGCTCCACCTATTGACATTCCAGATGAGGACACACCATCAGCCGCCACCTCCGACGATAATGATCAAACAGATGAGCTAGAGACATGAATGCCTCTAGCCAAAAGGGGAGGGCTAATGATGGGGGCTTTTCACAAGCCAAGCTCCCATACCCCTCTTCTCTCGTCCCCACCCCATGAAAACCCCCTCTTAGGGAGGGAGTGATAAAAGACATTGGAAAAAGTAAGAAAAAAATAAAGTATGATTATGTAAATATATGAGAAAGGTAAAATAGGCCACCTCATGCCTACGGGGCAGCCCATCCCCACCTTGCCTCCTTTTTCTTCACTGTTGCCCCGCCGTGTGTCCCTTTTTCTCTCCTCCACTCAAAAGGTCAACCCCCTCTCTCTTCCCCTTGTCCTTTCTCCTTTCTCTCTCCCCTCAAGCTACCCCACCTCTCACCAATAATGGATTCTAACTCACCAATAATGCACCCTAACTCACATGCAACTTACCCTATCTTCCAAAATAGTATACCCCACCCCCCCTTTCTCTCTCCTATCATATCCCATGACCCAAATACCCCCCCCTCTCTCTAAAGGGCGCCATCTCTCTTGTCTTGTAGCTAAATAACCTCCCCACACTCACACACACTCAGTTTCACTAAAAAAGGTGCCCATAGACCCATCCCCACCTGGTGGTTACCTGATTTTTCTTGTGTTCACACACATATGCACACAGATTCACCTCTGAACATCTCCTCTCTCTCCCCTCTTGTAATTACTTTATTCTCCATGTCACCTCTCACTTTTTTTCATCAACCCATCTCTCTCTCTTAGTCTCTCTCTCATGAGACTGTTGTTCTGGCACATATACACACAGCCAGACAAGTGGGGCCCACAGTCACATGGCCTATGTAGATAATGATTTCTTCATTTCTAAATTCTAGAATTTCTCCCCCCCCCTCCTCCCCTATATAAAGAGGGGTCACCATCACACAAAAACACACAACATCACCAAAGAACACACTATGCACTGTGTGTGCCTAGTGCACACACACACACATCCACACCATCACCATCACCGCAATCACCATGCTTGTCTTGAGCATGACCTCTACACCCTTGGCTATGGAAGATGAAGGGCTACTAAATGAAGGATGATGGCCATAATCCTCGTGTGAGTCTTCGCCATCAACTCCCACCTATCCGCCATGTGCTCTACCACTCTCTCCCTTCTCATTCCCCTACCCTATGCTCCCCATTTCATTGCCTAGTTCTCTAAATAAAGCTCGAGGTTTTGTGAGTATGTTTTCTTGCAATGTTTTTCCCATGTGAGGTGTGCGGAATCACCACCTAGTCTTGTGTTTTGGAGTGAGCTTGTGTATGTGTGAAGGGTGTGCGGATTCGCCATCCTTTTGTGATGCCTAAGTACTAAGCCGCTATACCCCCTCCCTCACTCTGTCTCTCTCTCTCTCTCTCACTTGATCTCATTCCCTTTCCTTTTCATCATTACTCCCAAGCATCTATCTCTCTTGGATGAAAACTTTGTTATGGTGGTGTGTTGTTTGCGTCCTATCCGCTGAAGCTAGGTGGTGCCCCCTGTTTGCTTTACCATGACAGTCTCGAGGTGCGCCATTCGGTCCCCGGTGTTTTAGAGGCCGTCGGGGTTCGGGGTTCGCTTTGCTCCCGTCACAGGAAACTTGATTCTGCATAACAGAATTACTATGCCTACAAAAGATAACTATATGCAATAGGGTCTACTTTGAAAACATGGTGACATTATTTGTATAGGGCTTAATTTGAGATTTTATTTGACCCTAATAGTATAAAATGGTGTACACAACAAACTGATTTAAAGGGTCAAAAGGCTAGGTGGGATGAGATTATGACAGAAATTAAGCTCCAATATTGTAAAGGATGATAACAATGTGGTAGCTAATGCTCTTAGCTATATGCGTGAGATCAACTCTGTTCTAATAACAGAGCTTCGAAGTGAGTTTTTGTAATCATTAAGAGGCAAATATGAGTATTATGAAACATACTCCAAAGTGTGGAGCCATGTGAAAATGAGGGATCCTTCTCACTCCAATGTTGGCAGTGTCTCTTTTTTCTCCACACTCCTCTTTCAAGTGATGAGGTGCAAAGATGGAAGAATTTTTCCATACATGATGGTTACCTAATCCATAAGGGGAGATTTTTTGTACCAACGGATGCAAATATTTGGTGCCACATTCTCTATGAATGGCATGACAATCCTAGTGCAGGGAACCCATGCATAAAGAAAAATTATGCACTCGTATGATGATAGTTTTATTGGCCATGTTATACGTATATGTTCAAGACTATGTCTTGCATTGCCAAAAATGTCAAGTTACTAAAGCAAAGTGCTCAAAAGTAGGAGTTCTCTTGCATCCTTTGGAGATTTCTAGTGGTAAATGGGAAAGTAACTCTTATGGATTTTATTGTGGGTTTACCAACCATTGTACGAGGTCGTGACTCAATATGGGTGGTAGTAGATCGATTGACTAAACTTAGCAAATTTATTCCTACCAAGTCCATAGTTAAAGCTCCAAAGTTAGCAAAGCCATTTGTTGAAAATCTATATATACGTGTTGCCTTGAGAATATTGTGAGTGATTGTAATCCAAGTTTAGCAGTCGTTTTTGGAGGGGTTTGTTTAGATGATTGAGTACAAAACTCAACATCAATACTAGAGGAATCCAAAAATAGATTGTCATATTGAACGTGTTCATGCTTACGTATGGTTTTCAAACTAGATCACTATTTATGGTGAGGTTGGAAATTGAGAAACTTTAGCAGGTCAAGGATTTTCTTCAAGACCATATGAATATGATTGCTCGTAAAATGTTCAACAAGCACAAGATAGATACAAAAAGTATGTTGATGAGAAACCTCGACAAGTAACCTTCATGGGAGGGGAAGAGTTATTTTTACACGTGCAAGAACATTCAAAAAGTCTAAAAATTGGGCCAACACCTAAATAATGTATGGGATATTGTGGGCCTTTTAAGATACTCAAGCGAGTTGGAGACATGGCTTACAAACCTTTTTACCTACACGCTTCCGTATTCATCCGATTATTCATGTAAGTTGTTTATGTAAACACTTGTAAAGTGACGACAATATCATTGACCAACAAATTTTGGTTGATTACATTGAGCCTCCAACGGAGCTGCATGAACCTGAGCACATTCTTGACTACCATAATTTACGTACTCGTCATCATTTGCATCATCAAGCATTAGTCAAGTGGAAAGATTGACTTGAAGAAGATTCCACTTGGGATAACATTAGTGTTCTTAAAAGGGAAGTTTCCACTTTCTTTTTGAGGGAAAAAACACTTCTTCAAGGGGGTGTCAGGCCAAGGGTCTAGTCTGAAACCATATCTCAGGATTGCTATAAAAAAGGGTCAAGAGGCTAGGAGAAGAGATAGGTTCTCAGCAGATCATAAAAATGTAAGTTTTCTCTTGGGCTCTGCTGTAGTTTTTTGCATTATCATGTATACTGAGTTGTTATTCTTTTCATTGCTATTCTATAAGAGAGTCCACGTATGGATCCTTGTGGAGAATATATTTACAAGATCACATTGGGAGGGGGTGTGTGGCCCATGGCTGGCCCCTTTAAAGTTAGTAGTCCCCATAAGGATTTTTTCATGCGATCTTGGTAAAAATTCTCGGTACTTTTTGGATTGTGGCATGATATGGCTAAGAATAAGATAAAATTTTATTTTTTTGGGCTATCTTTGACAAAAAAAAACTAGAAGGGTGGATCATGAGTTTTTTTTGGGAGCATGAAAAGATTTATAGCGTCCGTTCTTGAAGAGGAAGAAGAAAATAAAATTTTGGAAAGCGAGAATGGAGGAGAAATCTCTCTCTCTCTCTCTCTCTCTCTCTCTCTCTCTCTCTCTCGTGCACATGCTCTTTTTGTCATTGACTAGTTTGGCTTCCTTTGTTGTCTAGCAAGTCTACGTCATCATGGTTTGTTGCAAAAAAATTGGGATGCGAGAGAATTATGGAGGCTTTAAAGCTAGATTATGGCTATACAAGTATTGGAATTTGGTTTGGAAGGGTTCATCAAGTTGTATGTCAACTAGATTTTTCACATATGATTGATGTGATTTGTTTGGGTTTTTGAATTCTTGAATATCAGTTAATCTACAATTCTCTACTCTTAATCTTCTATAGATCTCTCTTTGAACATATGTAATTAGTCTCCTATTGCACTAAATCGACGATTTACATTCTTGATTGATCTAGCTTAACTCCTCTCATAGCCAGAGGCAAAGTGCCTAGTCGGTCAGCAACAACTTTCAAAGCATATGGAGACTATTGGGAGAATTTTGAAGAAGGTGTTCTACAAGCAAGTACGCATTATATCAACTTGAAAATGGAGAAATTTGCTTTTAGAGATGGATGTGTTCTAGAAGGACAAGGAAACTAATTATTGAAATAGATTCCATGTCATAAAAGTGTTTGTAAAGTGGTTTGTGAAAAGTTGAATGTAGTTATTGATTTATGTCTTCTAAAGGATGACAAGTTATTGAAAAATTCGGGTGATAAAGATATAGCAAAAGTTTTAATTTATGTATTCTAGAAGACGACAAGTTATTGCAATCAGGTGATGAAGATATAGCAAAAGTTGTCTATGTAAATTGGTTGTAGCAAAATTTCTCTTAGATATCAACTCTTTGGAAAATACTATACACAATGAATGTGCGATGATGATGCTATGTCTAAATCAGAGATCTATGATGATGATGATGATGATTTTATTTTTGGTCCACATGTATATGGTTTAACTTTTGGGAGTGACTATGATGATGGAAGTGTGTGTGATTGTAGCACAGTAAACACCACAAAATCAACACAATCCTCAAATTATCAAATCGAGGAAGGCAACCCTAAGGCTTGGAGGCATCTCAGAAGAGAGAGAGCTCTCTAGTATTGTTGATAGATAAGAAGAGGCCCTAATAAAAAAGTAGAAGCCATGGAAGGACTAATCTCATGATTTTTCTCCTCTACATCCCTGAACCACACACATGCATATGCATTCTCCTACCATTTCTATTACACATACCGTTCTTAACAAGCATGCGAGTGCGCGCGCACGCACACACACACACACACACACACACACACACACACACACACACACACACACACACACACACACTTGGAGATAACTAAAAATCATGCAAAGCCTTGGTCTAACTCCAAGTGTGTGTGTGTGTGTGTCTGTGTGTACACAAGCGCGCATGCACACACACACATCCTTGGAGCTAGCTAAGAAGCATGCAAAGCCTTGGTCTCACAATGTATACGCTCCTAATATTTCACACATAGACACACCTACTTGGAAAGAGTGACCCATGAGTGCATAGCAAGGGAAAGTAAGGATGCTCAAGCATAGAATACCAAACAACACACACATGCTCAAACATAGAATGCAAGCAACACACACATAAGCATACTAGTTAGTGAGTAGGAAAGTGATTAGAGGTGAAGAATAAGGAGATAGCAACCATAGCCAAACTCCACACTTACTTCTTCTCTACAAAGATGAGTTCACATCTTACAAAATGACCTTAATGTTGGGGTATAAAGCCCAATGTGGTCGCCCAGGTAAGTGGGCGGGCCGCCAGGTATGTACACATATTCTTTTGTAAAAACCTAATAAGAACTCACTATGCTCTACACATTAGAGTAGAGCGAGTTCACCATATCGTCGTGCTCTTCTTCTCGCACTCTCTCTCCCGTCACACTTCCGCTCGTACTCCTTCAACTGGTATCAGAGCACAGATCGAGGCTCGGGGCAGCATTTGCAGGTAGCCAGAGTCACCTGCTCAGATTGGAGTGAGATTCGACAGGCGAAGACACGGCCCCAAATCTTGTGGAAAATCCCGAAGGACTTGGTGTTCTTAGAATTTCATTCTGAGGTCATCTCGGCCACCGTTCGGCTTCGACAAAGTTCTGCGCAGGCCATTTTCGACTACGTGGTCTCAGCGGGTGCAGATTGGACTCTGCAAATTTGGGGTTTCCGGCATACAACTGCAGGTGCTGAGGATATCGGCACTCCCAGAGTGTTGATTTGTGGCTGTCTACACATCGAAGGACGGCTCACAGTTCTTGGAGGCGTGTCACATACGACACGGGCGCATCTACACACAGACTGTAGGCGACATCCACTAGTTCATCAGGTAGCTTGTGTTTGCTGCTTGATATTCCAGATTTCATCCTGACATTGCAGGTACTTCCACATGGGATGTATTGTCAGAGATGATGTATGTCTGTTGAGGGTTTGCTGGCTGTGAGTCATGTAGCAAACAACCGCCGCAGCGGTTACAGCATATAGTGGGAAATTTGTGGATGTATGATTTTGTGGGAAGTCTATGTATTGTCAGATTCACTGCAGCCTTTGTTGAGGGTCGAGTGAGGTTTTATTGAGCTGGGGGATTCTCGAATGTTGAGATCCTTTCGGTGATACAGGTCTTGGAGCGATCCCTCGAGCACCCTTAGATAGGCAACTAGGATGTATTGACTCTGAGTTAGACAGTTGGGATTGCATCTTTGCTTTACTGCCGTTGAGGCATTCTCGTAGTCTATGCTTACCGGACAGTGAGAGACAGTACAGGTGCAGGACAGGTTTACCCGCAGCTTACAGTGTCAGAGAGACAGTGTTTTTGAGCTGTTTTTTGGTATGTTTTTTAGTACACCAGAGCCATTTTACAAAGGAGACTCTGCCGAAATTTCTGCAGAATCTGAAGCTTTCTTGGTTCATTTGACAGGTTGATATTGGTTCAGAGGTCAGTTTATAGGGGAAACTCTGCCAAATTTTTCCCAGGAAAGTAAACTACTGTGAAGCGTAGCTATGGCTGGATCACAGGACACTGCTCTTTACAATATCAAGAAGTTGGATGGAACCAATTTCCCATTGTGGAAGAAGCAGATTTGGCACATGTTGGTACAAAAGAAGCAGATAAAACCTATAAAGCTCAAGGGGATAAAACCAGAAGATATGGACGAAGATGAATGGAGCGAAATGGATGAATTGGCACTTTCTACCATTATGCTGACTTTGGTAGAAAAGTGCCAGGTTTTGTAGTTTACAGTGGAATAAAGCTCTTTTGTGGTTGAGCATAAATGCTCAACAGGGGGGTGGGCAATGATGGTGCAGCCAAAGTGTGTCGTCTCTAGAAGGTGGCATGGACAAATGTGTACATGCAAGCAGAAGCACGACAAAGTATTGGAGTAGCTAAGGCAGTCATGGGATGGCAGGTAGCAACAGAAGTGTATGTATGATGCGGCGTATAGGCTAGGGAAGGCTCCATAAGGGGCTAATTTGGGTAGCAAGCGAAGGCGATGCAAAGTGTAGCCTTTGGGTCTAGGAATGAAGAGATTGAAAAGCTGAAAGAGTAGGTCCCAATGGCTCATCAAACCGAGCTACGGAGCCCAAGTTATTGAAGGTTGAAGCTTTAGTGGTTTGCAAATTGTTGCCGGACAGGGCAGCTGGTGACAGGTGGTCCAAGGGGAAGTCAAGGTATAGATGTGTAGAGCTCAATTCAGGGAGCCTACCCGTCTTTTTGGATTGCGGATCGGAGCCATGGTTTGCAAGATACGATCATTTGAAGTTTTTTCGGGGAAGCAGACAAGCCCCCGAAAAAACAGGCAGACAAAGCAGCCAATGCCGACGATGATACAAGCTCGATTTGCTGGGAGACAAGCGGGGAGAATAGTGCCGATGAGTCCACATCCTATGACGAGGAGACGGAATCTGATGAACCCGAATTGGTAGAGGTAAATCTGCCCTCTCATATGTTTGATGATATGGTAGTAGCACATGTGCAAGAAGAGTAGGGAACAGAGCAAGCCGAGATACTTGATGAAAGCCAAGTGGATAGGTCTAGACCTACCGCTGATGAAATGCAAGTGAAGGCGGTGTGTGGTGCCATGCTTATGGCTGTTCTCATGAAAGTAGCGGTGGAATGTGCCATGGTGGTGCAACATGTGCAGAATTTTTCCAAGGGTGATAAAGCGGTCATGTCTATGGAGGAATTTGAGATGGATGCGGTAGAGAACGAGTTTCTCTCTTCCATAGAGGAACATAATGCAGTGGTAGCAAAGGTGATTGAAGAGCAGGTAATTGAAGTTGTTGAGCAGATGGTGTTGATCGACCTTGAAGGGCCGGTTGACAAGGAAGGGTTCGATGATGCTGGAATTGAGTGTGTGGCCAAAGAGGAGGTTGTGATGCCAAAGACGAAGGAGATTCCGATGCAGCAGATATGTCCAATGGTGGAGAAAGGAGAATCTCGAGCAGTGGCTTTGCTTCCATTGAAGGTATGTTAATTATGGGTGATGAAAAAGATGGTAGATACAGCTCTATGGAGTCTAGTTCAGCAGGTACAGAGTTCTATGCTCAAGGCCTCCACTTTATTTGGTCGAGAGGGAGGGTCAGACATGTGTTGTAGCTTGGTGTCAGGTACATGTTTTTTTATGATGATAAGCTTGGTGCTACTGGTATGGAGTAGACAGGTTGCAAAGGGATGCATGGAATGCTGAAGGTAGGCTATGGGCAGCCTACACACATGGTGGTCTAGGTGCTTGGGTAGGGCACTATCGGAGATTGTTGCAGATGAATGAAAGTGAACAGAGCCAGGTGTTTGCTCCAGGTGGAAGCTATGTTATGCAAGGGGTGGGGCAACCCACTTGAAGGTTTGGCAGTAGGATGCAATAAAACTATGTAAATATGGTTTTAGTTTTCTCGGTGTGTGCCAGGTTTTGCAGTTTACAGTGGAATAAAGCTCTTTTGTGGTTGAGCATAAATGCTCAACAAGCGGGTGGGCAATGATGGTGCAGCCAAAGTGTGTCGTCTCTAGAAGGTGGCATGGACAGGTGTGTACAGGCATGCAGAAGCACGACAAAGTACTGGAGCAGCTAAGAGAGTCATGGGATGGCAGGTAGCAGCGGAAGTGTATGTATGATGCGGCTTATAGGCCAGGGAAGGCTCCATAAGGGGCTAATTTGGGTAGCAAGCGAAGGCGATGCAAAGTGTAGCCTTTGGGTCTAGGAATGAAGAGATTGAAAAGCTGAAAGAGCAGGTCCCAATGGCTCATCAAACCGAGCTACGGAGCCCAAGTTATTGAAGGTTGAAGCTTTAGTGGTTTGCAAATTGTTGCCGGACAGGGCAGCTGGTGACAGGTGGTCCAAGGGGAAGTCAAGGTATAGATGTGTAGAGCTCAATTCAAGGAGCCTACCCGTCTTTTTGGATTGCGGATCGGAGCCATGGTTTGCAAGATACGATCATTTGAAGTTTTTTCAGGGAAGCAGACAAGCCCCCGAAAAAACAGGCAGACAAAGCAGCTAATGCCGATGATGATACAAGCTCGATTTGCTGGGAGACAAGCGGGGAGAATAGTGCCGATGAGTCCACATCCTATGACGAGGAGACGGAATCTGATGAGCCCAAACTGGTAAAGGTAAATCTGCCCTCTTATATGTTTGATGATATGGTAGTAGCACATGTGCAAGAAGAGCAGGGAACAGAGCAAGCCGAGATACTTGATGAAATCCAAGTGGAGAGGTCTAGACCTACCGCTAATGAAATGCAGGTGAAGGTGGTGTGTGGTGCCATGCTAATGGCCGTGCTGATGAAAGTAGCGGTGGAATGTGCCATGGTGGTGCAACATGTGCAGAATTTTGCCAAATGTGATAAAGCGGTCGTGTCTATGGAGGAATTTGAGATGGATGCGGTAGAGAATGAGTTTCTCTCTTCCATAGCGGAACATAATGCAGTGGTAGCAAAGGTGATTGAAGAGCAGGTAATTGAAGTTGTTGAGCAGATGGTGTTGATCGACCTTGAAGGGCCGGTTGACAAGGAAGGGTTCGATGATGCTGGAATTGAGTGTGTGGCCAAAGAGGAGGTTGTGATGCCAAAGACGAAGGAGATTCCGATGCAGCAGATATGTCCAATGGTGGAGAAAAGAGAATCTCGAGCAGTGGCTTTGCTTCCATTGAAGGTATGTGAATTATGGGTAATGAAAAAGATCGTAGATACAGCTCTATGGAGGCTAGTTCAGCAGGTACAGAGTTCTATGCTCAAGGCCTCCACTTTATTTGGTCGGGAGGGAGGGTCAGACATGTGTTGTAGCTTGGTGTCAGGTACATGTTTTCTTATGATGATAAGCTTGGTGCTACTGGTATGGAGTAGACAGGTTGCAAAGGAATGCATGGAATGCTGAAGGTAGGCTATGGGCAGCCTACACACATGGTGGTCTAGGTGCTTGGGTAGGGCACTATCGGAGATTGTTGCAGATGGATGAAAGTGAACAGAGCCAGGTGTTTGATCCAGGTGGAAGCTATGTTATGCAAGGAGTGGGGCAACCCACTTGAAGGTTTGGCAGTAGGATGCAATAAAACTATGTAAATATGGTTTTAGTTTTCTCAATGTGTGCCAGGTTTTGCAGTTTACAGTGGAATAAAGCTCTTTTGTGGTTGAGCATAAATGCTCAACAAGCGGGTGGGCAATGATGGTGCATCCAAAGTGTGTCGTCTCTAGAAGGTGGCATGGACAGATGTGTACAGGCCTACAGAAGCATGACAAAGTACTAGAGCAGCTAAGAGAGTCATGGGATGGCAGGTAGCCGCGGAAGTGTATGTATGATGCGGCTCATAGGCCAGGGAAGGCTCCATAAGGGGCTAATTTGGGTAGCAAGCGAAGGAGATGCAAAGTGTAGCCTTTGGGTCCAGGAAGGAAGAGCTTGAAGTGTTGAAAGAGCAGATCCAGATGGCTCATCAAACCGAGCTACGGAGCCCATGTTATTGAAGGTTGAAGCTTTAGTGGTTTGCAGATTCTTGCCGGACAGGGTAGCTGGTGACAGGTGATCTAAGGGGAAGTCAAGGTATAGATGTGTAGAGCTCAATTCAGGGAGCCTACCCGTCTTTTTGGATTGCGGATCGGAGCCATGGTTTGCAAGATACGATCATTTGAAGTTTTTTTGGGGGCTTGTCTGCTTTGTTCGCTATTGCCTCGATAGGGGAGGGGTCGCACTGCAGGGAAGTGGGAGTTAAAGAGTAAGCTGAGGCAAGAAAGGCCCAAGGAAAATCCAGTCGGCCAAAATGGAAGGGACAAGGACAAATGTGCACACCATGGGATGCTTTCCAGAAATAAACTATGCCAAGTGTTGGCAATGCAATCAAATGCTAAAAGAAGCTCTAAGTGAAGGCCACGACATAGAAGCTCACCCGATTTTTCTTTTTTGGGATTCCTAAGCACACCCTTATAAAAGGAGGTTTATGTTCATTTTTTAGGGTCTTTGGACCAGTGTGGCTTTTTTTCCTGTGTGTATGAGGGGAAGCTTGAAGCTTGTGTGTTGCTAAGCTTGCCATTGAAGCTGCATACTTGGTTGTACTACTTCCTATGCAATAATACCACTCATTTGTCCCAATCTCTTGTGTTACTTCTCCCCATCCCCCCCTTCTCTCTCGCTCTTCGTGTATTGGCCATTGCTTGCAGAGGGTTTGCCTGCAGCTTGAAAGGTGCTACCGAGAGGGAAGATTATGAGTTTTTTGTGAGTCGGAAATGGTGAGTTGGGTAGTGTGGGTGTATTTGTGTTGTGGGTGTTTTTTGCAAGATGTGAGGTAGTTGTTTTGTATGCCAAAGCGAAGTTGCTAGTGCAAATTAGCCAATTTCAAGGTGTTATTTGAGAGGTTAGGGGTGATGTGGAATCCCTCGGCTATAGAGAGGCAAATATTTTGTGTGTTGGGTGGGTTCCCTATTCCCCCTCTCCAACGTTTTGGGCATCTGAATTTTGCTAGTTAGCTGCGTTTGCAGAAATCTGATATGGTTGCTTCTTTGCCGCCTCTTGAAGCACCTATCAAACATGTTTATGAAGGCTGTATTTTGGGTAAAATGCAGCATTCTAAGTTTCCAAAGGATAGTTCAGTTACGGCCACATGCAGGTTGTAACTTTTGCATAGTGATGTTTGTGGGCCCATGCAAACTCTGTCCCCTTGAGCAATTACCTGTACTTTGTGACTTTCATTGATGATTACCCCAGGAATGCATGGGTATTTCCACTTAAAGAGAATTCCGAAGTTTTTACGTGCTTCAAACAATTTCTGGCTATGGCTGAAAATGTATCGAAATGTACTATGGGCACCCTCCGTTCTGATTGAGGGGGGGAGTATATGTCTCATGAATTTAATGCATTTTTGGCTAGTCGTGGGATAAAACACCAACGTATAGTGCCGTATACGCCTTAGCAAAATGGTTTTGCTGAGAGGAAGACCAGGTCTCTTACGGAAATGGCAAGATGTATGGTCAAGATTCAAGCTTTACCACATTCGTTTTGGCTCGAGGCTGTCATGTGTGCCACTTATGTACTCAACACGTGTCCTACAAAAGAGTTGCAGTCTATGACTCCATGTGAAGCATGGCATGATAGAAATCCATCTATTGAGCACATGCGTGTTTTTGGTTGTTTGGCTTATGATTTAGTGCCACAAGTGCAACACATAAACTTGGATGATAAGGTTGTCAAATGTATTTTTGTTGGTTATAGTGCTGAAAGCAAAGGTTATAGGTTGTATCGTCCGCAAACAAAGCTTATTTTGGTTTCACGGGATGTAGTGTTTGTGGAAGATTCTGTTCAACCCTTGCTGTCATGTACTAGAGACAGTAATGTAAGCTCACAGGACATTTATGACACTTTGTTGCCTCTTTTCAATGGTGGAAGTTCGAATGTAAATTCCAATGAGGCAAATGTACAACCTATGGGGGTTTCCAAAAATGTTATAGATCACCCTATTCCTGATGTAGATGTACATGATGTACTTGATGAGGAAAGGGCTGAAAATGAGCAGGCTAGAGGTATGTCAAAATGGCTGGTGCACACTTTGCGTGATAGTAAATGGGATTCATCTTTGTCTAGTCATACTCGTTCAGGCTCTCTCCATGCATCTTATGCATCAGATTGTTATGCTTTGCATGTGTCTAGCTTACATGATGTTGAGTAACCTCTGTCTTTTGATGAGGCACAAAATTCAAAAAATTGGATGGCTGCCATGCAATCAGAATATGATGCACTAATAGAAAATGACACATAGACTTTATGTGATTTACCTCCTGGCAAAAAGGAAATTGGTACGAAGTGGGTTTACAAGTTGAAATGCAAGCCGGATGGTGAGATCGATCGCCATAAGGGTCGACTTGTTGCAAAGGGTTATGCACAGCAAAAAGGGATAGAGTATGAAGAGACTTTTGCTCCGACTTGTCATATGACTACTATGCATTTTCTATGTACATTGGCAGCTCATTTTGGTTGGGATGTACATCAATCAGACATTACTTCTTTCTTGAATGGTGACATATTTGAGGAATTTTATGTAACGCAACCTCACGGTTTGGTCAAGAAAGGACAAGAGGACAAAGTGTGCAAATGTAACAAGGCTTTCTATGGGTTGAAGCAATCTCCTCGTGCTTGGTATGAGAAAGCTGACACTCATTCACGCTGAAGAATGTGAGACATGTTCCTGCAATTACAAAGAGCTTGATCAGCACAAGTTTACTTGATGATGCTGGCTATGTCACCACTTTTGGACAGAACATGTGGAAGATATCCAAGGGTTCTATGACAGTAGCACATGGAGTAAAGTCTGGAGGACTTTACATGATTTATGTATCAAATGTCTCTAAAAATGTAATCAATGTAACCGAGCAGCCGAACGTTTCTTTGTGGCATAGCCGGTTAGGACATATGTCCAAGAAGGGAATGGAAATCTTGTCTCGTTCTAGTTATTTGCCTGGATTTTCATTTAATGATTTTGAATTCTGTGAACATTGTCTGTATGGTAAGCAAACACAGCAGCCACATAAGCATAGAAGCAGTAGAAGAGATACACAGTTGGCACTTGTTCATAGTGATTTGTGTGGACCTATGCCTAACCTATCTCTAGGGGGAGCTTCTTACTTTATGACATTTATAGATGATTACTCGAGAAAAGTATGGGTTTACTTTCTCAAGCACAAGGATGAAGTGTTTAGTGTTTTCAAAACATTTGTGACACTTGTGGAGAATCAGAGTGGCAAGACGCTTAAATACTTACTCACTGACAATGGTGGAGAGTATGTTTCAAAGGCCTTTCAGGACTTTTGTGAGTCAAAAGGTATAAAACATGAACTTACTGCTCCTTACAATCCTCCTCAAAATGGTGTTTCTGAGAGGATGAATAGGACCATACAAGAGAAGGTCAGAAGTATGTTGTCTAATGCACAGCTGCCAAATGGGTTTTGGGCTGAAGCTGTATCGACAGTTGTTCATCTTGTAAATAGATCTCCTAGCAAGGTTTTGCAGAAGGATTCAGTGCCAGAGATGGTATGGTCAGGCAAAATGCCCTCATACAAGCATCTCAGAGTCTTTGGTTGTGAGGCATATACTCACGTTCCAAAGGAATTTAGGAACAAACTTGAGCCAAAGAGTAGAAAGTGCATCTTTCTAGGCTATGGTAATTCTGGTGAGATGGGGTACAGACTTTGGGATCCCGAATCCAGAAAGGTTGTCCGCAGCAATGATGTTCACTTTAATGAATCCAAATATCATTCTAAACCAGAGAGGGTTGAGGAGATTAGAAGAGTTGTCTTCCAAGAAGATGGACCTGCACGTGCAAGACAAAATGCCAGGGCTCAAGAGGAGCAAGGACAGGATAGAGTGGAACCACAGGTTGTGGCTGAGCCTGAGCCACCTATTGTGCGTAGATCTGGATGTGTCACGCGACCTCCTGATAGGTTTGTTCCATCTATGAACTATGTCATGTTGACTGATTGCAATGAGCCTTCATGTTACAAGGAAGTAGTGCAAAGGAAGGACTCCGGGAATTGGCAATTGGCCATGCAGTCAGAGATGACAGCTCTGCATAAAAACAAGACATGGAAGCTAGTTAAATTACCAAAGGGCAAAAAGGCTCTACCTTGTAAATGGGTTTACAAGTATAAGATCACCGCTCATGATAGTCAGCCAAAGTACAAAGCAAGGCTTGTTGCCAAGGGCTTTAAGCAAGAACAAGGCATTGACTTTGATGAAGTCTTCTCTCCGGTGGTCAAGATGACTACATTGAGATGCTTTCTTGCATTGGTTGCCATATTAGATTTGGTGTTGCACCAAATGGATGTCAAGACAGCGTTCTTGCATGGTGATTTAGATGTGGAAATTTACATGCAGCAGCCAGAAGGGTTTGTTGAGAAAGGCAAGGAAGATTGGGTATGCCAGTTGTATAGAGTCTTTATGGCTTAAAACAATCACAGAGGGCATGGTACCATAAATTCCACAAGTTTATGCTTTCTCAAGGCTACAAACGTAGTGAGTTCAATCACTGTCTATATACAAAGAAGGCTAAGGATGGTAGTTGGCTGATCCTTATTTTGTATGTGGATGACATGTTGATTGGTGGCAAGCACTTGGAAGAAATTTCAGCTTTGAAGTCAAAGATGGCAAAATCGTTTGACATGAAAGACATGGGTGAGGCAAGTCATATACTTGGTATGCGCATTGAGAGAGACAGATCAAAGAAGTTGATTTGGTTATCTCAAACAGAGTATATTGACGAGGTTTTGCAACGTTTCAATATGGAGAAGGGAAAGGCACTGAGTGTTCCATTGCCACCATATGTGAAACTTAGCAAACAAGATTGTCCTGTGTTTGAAGAAGAACGGGCTGAAATGGATAAGATTCCATATGCGTCTGCAGTGGGTAGTTTGATGTATGCAATGATTGCTACTCGCCCAAACATTGCATTTGCAGTGGGAGTAGTAAGTCGATACATGTCAAACCCAGGCAAGAAACATTGGGAGGCAGTGAAAGGAATATTGAGATACCTGAAAGCTACAAAGAGTATGCGTATATGCTATGGGAGATAGGAGCTAAGTGTAAAGGGTTTTACAGACTCAGATTATGCAGGTGACTTAGACAACCGAAGGTCTACGTCAAGGTATGTCTTTACATTGGCTGGTGGAGCAGTATCATGGCGTTCTAGATTACAAGATTGTGTTACTCAGTCTACTACAAAGGCTGAATATGTTGCAGCATCAGAGACATGCAAAGAATCAATTTGGCTTAATCGACTAGTAACAGATTTGGGAATCAAAGAAGAGATGCCTGTGTTATATTGTGATAGTCAAAGTGCTATACAATTGGCTCGCAATCCAGTTTATCACTCAAAGACAAAGCATGTGGATGTGAAGTATCATTTCATCAGGGAAATGCTCGAGGATAAGCAACTTCAGCTTGTCAAAGTTCACACCACAGAAAATCCTGGTGATCTACTTACAAAAGGACTTCCCTCATAAAGCTTTGCACATTTTCGCAAGCAGTTAGGTGTAGGGTAGTACATCACTTCTCTACATGTCTTGTATATTAGCTTGTATAGTAGCTTCTCTCACACTTAAAGTACCACATTGGACTTTAAGTGGGAGGTTGTTGGGGTATAAAGCCCAATGTGGTCGCCCAGGTAAGTGGGCGGGCCGCCAGGTATGTACACATATTCTTTTGTAAAAACCTCATAAGAACTCACTATGCTCTACACATTACAGTAGAGCGAGTTCACCATATCGTCGTGCTCTTCTTCTCGCACTCTCTCTCGTGTCGCACTTCCGCTTGTACTCCTTCACTACTAACAAACATCAATTAAGTGTCTAGATATACTAGTTAACTTGCATATTACTATTACCATGGACCAATATCTATGTTAGTGTGAGTGAGTGGCACTGATTAATAA
Organism: Adiantum capillus-veneris; assembly: GCF_014529385.1. NCBI lineage: Eukaryota > Viridiplantae > Streptophyta > Polypodiopsida > Polypodiales > Pteridaceae > Adiantum > Adiantum capillus-veneris. Next base: position 127,060,401 of record NC_140954.1, on the reverse strand, counting down.
GAGAAGCCTACAGTACAATGCAAGCCACACAAACAGGACATTCTTTATGGAGACCTAAAAAAGTGCAAAACAACAGTCATCTTGGTAATTTATCCAATTTCAAGACACTAGTCCTTTGTGCGCTTTGCAAATCGTGTACTTGTATTATAGTAACACATGTATACAGAGTAATCTATATGTTGAACAAAAAGTATAGGACCTTTAAAGGTCAGGCAAGAGGGGATACTGAGTAAATCCAAAAGTACAGGTCCTTTAAAGGCCGATTAAGAGGGCATACAAAGGTACTTGTTTTAGTTTTCTTTATAGACCCAAACATTGAGAGGCTCTCATAATCCAAGGGGGTATGGATCATGTTCTCCCAAGTATACTCTGGGCAATTGGGTGCAAGCAACCAACGCCAAAGCAAGTTCACAACTTTATCAATGAGGTACCCATCAAATTGAAACTTCCATATATTTTCAAGCTTCAGCAAAATCAAATAGAAATGATGGAGATTATAAAATCATTTGTACTCAAAATCATCAACAATTAAAGTGTTTTGAGCATTGTACTACTTTTCTTTACCCCGTAAATTAGATAGGCATTTGTAAAGAATGGGCTTTTCTGACCCAAGAATGATTGTATTACCTTCCTTACTTTTACAGTGGGCCTGAGACAAAAGATGCCCGGCTAATCTTTTGGAACACTCGAGAAATGCCACATAAAGTAGGTTGAAGACATGAGACGGTTGTGCACAACTCCATATATACACTGTGAACCATAGCAGGAAGTGAAGATAAAAACACATTGACCATGTGCATACGACACCTCTTTCAGCCTCGCTATTTGTAGGGAGATTTCCTCACATACCCTAAAATGTGACACCGACACTCTGTCCAGGTCAAGGATAAGAACCCTTGGGTCCTTATCTATGAGATGGGGTGCTTGATCTAAGCACATCTCATTAAGTGACAAGGGTGATGGCACACGCTCAATGAAAATTTCCTCTATTGGGAGGAATATTGGCTTTTGACACACCTTTTCTTTTTCTTCAATGGTGGTGGCCGTTGCAAACATACCAGTAGCTCCTCATCTTTGTTTGTTATTGGTAGTTTCACTTGAGTAAACCGTTCCAATAGCTGCAAAAGTGGTCAGGGATGGATCACAGTAGACAAATAGTAAACGTTTTGGTACTTACCATGGTGGCACTATTAGGTAGCATAGTGCTAGTGCTACCAAGCATAGCGGCCAATGCTAACTAGCATGGTGGCACTAATATCTAGCATAATTGCAGTGTTAGCTATAATATGACACTGTTAACTATTATGGTGGCACATATATCTAGCATAAGCATATGACATTGGTAACTAGCATGGTGGCACTAATATCGAGCATAAGCAGGGTATGACATTGGTAAGTAGAATGGTGGAACTCTTATCTAGCATCGTACAGGTCTATGCTAGATTTCATGACAACATTGCTAACTAGCATGGTGGAAACTATATCTAGCATAAGAAGCATATTGCACTGCTAACTAGCATATGACATTGCCACCTATCATGGGGGCACCTATATCTAGCATAATCATATGACACTAGTACCTAGCATGGTGGCACTGATATCTAGCATAAGAAGGATATGACACTGCTAACTAGCATGGTGGCACCTATATCTAGTATAAGCATATGATGTTGCTAGATATGATACCGTAATTGTTTTCTACCATACCAGCTAGTGTTAACTAGCATAGTAGACATGGTATGTAGCATAGTGGTTGTACCATATAGACAAAAAACATATTGTAAATCTCTTACCATCTCCCCATACCACACTTGATTGAGCATCTCTAAAAAATTCCCTAGAGTTTTCTCGAACTACACGTCAACCCCTATATGCCCACAAGGTTGCAAAGCTCATTGAATGGTATGTGTTCTTGTAGGGTATCACCACCAGCATGAAAAATTTGTTGACATTGTATCCGTGCCCACACCTAACAAACTTTGCAAATAAAGTAAGTTCATCTTTGGTGGGGCAGAATAGAAGGTAGAGGTGGGGAGATGCAAGCTTAGAACCCTACTTTGACCCGACACAACATCTCTTGAAGTAGGGCATGCTACATCTCCAACTCCTTGATACTGCATTCCTTGTGTGTGTGAAGATTGACATTAAGCCTGCCTCTAAGACATCAGAGTCCCTCAGCAACCTTGGGTGTTGGCCTTCTATGTTGAGTCCATATACTGAATGTAAAAATCTTCCTTTGTATGGAAAAATACTAATTGGAGGGGGTAATGCATCATGGCAACCTCCATCTACTTGTAGAATCTTAGAGCATAAGCATTAAGGCATTGACTAAAAATGCATAGCAAGTCGCTAGAGAGAGATACATACATGACACATTCTTCTCCCTCTTTTGCATCCACTATGAATCTATGTCATTGTCGATGTTGAGTGTTGTAGATTCTCGGCTCCGTTGGCCTACTAACCTAAGCAAGTGGAGGGTGAAGGACTTCTCCTCTCAATAGGGACTTTTGCACTGGTGGGAAGAAGCCTCACCTTGGACTCGTTCGTGTGGAGTTCCTTGTACCTTTGGGGAGCTCTATCTTTGATGCCCTCATCACTGTGGGATTTGTTGCACGGGTAGGAAGCCTTGAATTTCAGGAGAACTCTACTCTGTTCCAAGAAGTGAGCTTTTCGTACTTGTATTTGTAGAAGGCTCTGTTCAACCTTTGCTATCACGTATCAAAGATAGTAATGTCAGCTCATAGGAAATTTATGACACTTTATTGCCTCTTTTTAATGGTGGAAACTTGAATGTAAATTCCAATGAGGCACATGTACAACATATGGGGGTTTCTAAAAATATTACAGATCATCCTATTATTGATGCAAATGTACATGATGTACTTGATGTGGAAAGGGATGAGAATGAAGAGGCTAGGGGTATGCCAAAGTGGCTGGTGCATACTTTTTGCGACATTAAATTGGATGCACCTATGTTTAGCTATACTTGTAGAAGTTCTCACCATACATTGCGTTGGCTGTTCCAGAACCTCTTTCTTTTGATGAAGCACAAAATTCAAAAAATTGGATGGTTGCAATAATGAAATTAAATAATGATGCACTTATAGAGAATGAAACATGGATTTTATGTGATTTGCCTCCAGGCAAAAATTAGGTGGTACAAAGTGGGTTTACAACTTGAAACATAAGCAGTATGGTGAGATTAATCACTACACGGGTAGACTTGTTGCAAAAGGTTACAACAAAAAGGCATTGACTATGAAGAGACTTTTGCTCACACTTGTCATATGGCTATTGTTAATTTTCTATGTGCATTTGCAGGTCATTTTGGAGGGATGTACATCAATCAAAAATTATTATTTCTTTTCTGCACGATGATATATTTGAGGAAGTATATGTAGTGCAAGCTCATGGTTTTGACAAGAAAGGACTAGAAACAAAAGTGTACAAATGCAAGAAAGTTTTGTATGGATTGAAGCAATCTCCTTGTGCTTGGTATAAAAAATTTGACACTCATTTGGTTAAACAAGGCTTTTGTAATAGTCCAATTGAAATCACTTTGTACGTCAAATGTGAGGGTGATGTATATCTCATCATAGTTTTGTATGCAGAGGATTTGTTGATTACTAGTCCGATTGAGACGCACATTGCTAAATTCAAGTCTAAATTGAATGCTACTTTCAAGTTGAAAGCCGTGGGGTTTTTTAATCCTTACTTAGGAATACAATTTAAGTAGTGTGATGGAGGCATTGATTTGTGTCAAGCAAGACACAAAGAGATATTACTGTGTAAATTTGGACTCGAGGACTGCAAACCTATTGCTACTGTAATGGAAAAAAATTTGAAATTGAGTCTTCATGTTCTTGGAGATCTTTCTAATGTCACTCTTTATCAAAATTTTGTTGGATGCCTTATTTATGCATGTAATACGAGGTTAGAGTATTGGCATGATATTGAAAGGATATTTCACTAATCACTGGCACTTTATATTCTCTATTTTTTTATCCCAAGAGGGGATCATTGCTGCCAGATTTGCATGCTTTTTTGGACTAAGATTGTGTTGGTTGTTCAACCTTCTATGACCACTTTCAGTTCTGAATTTGTGTACAGGGCAATCTTCACAGCTATGTTTAGTGTGTGTCTTAGATTCCTTACGGATGATTTGGATACTGGAAAGGACACTACCAACATCATATGGACTAATAGTCAGAGCGCATTGGAAATTGTTTGTGAACCCATAGTTTCATGCTCCCACAAAGCACATTGAGGTGCATTATTACTTTGTCAATGGGAGATACTCTCAACAACATGAGAGATTAGCTTAGCTTATGTGCCAACACAAGAAAACCTTGCAAATCTATTCACAGTAATAATGTGTTTGAACACACTTAGGACCCTCAGGGCACTTTTTCTCTTACTAGGAGGTTTTTTACCCCATGAATTTCGTAAATGCCCATCATTCTAGGGCTAAATTATCTTTCTATTTGCACACTAAGAAATACACTCTCTATTGTTTGCCTTGATCTTCTTCATCTTCTCCAAGTTGTGTGTGCACCTTGCAACCCTATTTCCAACAGTATACATAATAGTTTTCATTTTGGATTATAAATAGTCCTCTTTGGTTAACTCACATGATATGATTAAAAGCTTAAGGTGGGTAATCTAATGAGGAATTCATTCTAATTGCATGATTAAAAGACTAAGAATGGTGATTACACACTTAGATAATTAATACACACACGATCATAGCATAGGCACATAATGATATTAGTTTGATTATTGAGTGTATACACAAGATTAATTTATAGCCTTGAGTTAGGCATGTTTTCACTGATAGGTGATGATCTCACAGTGATTGCCAAGTAGGCCTGCATAGTATGATTTATCGCATGTCATCTATCACATGGTTTATCACACCATAAGTTGACTAGTCATTCACATGTAAGAGGTTGCTCACATACATTAGGTGCTACCAAAATCTGCACCCTAACAACCCTACCCATGTGGGTTTTGTTTATATAAAGCACATACATTAGGTGCTATCAAAATTTGCACCCTAAAAACCCTACCCCGTGTGGGTTTTGTCTGCACTAAAGCACTCACACTACCTCTCCTCAAAATGCACTAAGTGTAGGTACACAAAACACAATCCTCCCAATAGGGAAAAGGATACACAAAATCTTCCAAACACAAGGTGGGATAGATAAAATACTCCCCTTAACACACATCAAGTGGTAGGCACACTCAAGCTTCCCATAAAACATAAGTAGGCATGAAGGAACATGATAGTAATCTCCTTGAACATAGAAGTAAGACATACAATCCTCCCCTACAACACAAAGGGTGGAGGAATGCATGGCTAAAGAGCTCACAAATCACTTGGTCTTACCACTAGAGTACATTTTCTCCTCAAGGGTAGTGTTTAAACCTCTCATGAACTTGTGATTTTGATAGATTGTTGACAAATATGTGACAATGTCTTCATGGATAGACACAATTATTTTTATCTTGCAACACCATTTTTTGTTGTGATGCAATCAAGAAATTTGGCATGTAAACTAGATTTTTTTGCATGGAAAATATTTCTAGAAACCCCATCAAATTGAAAATAGAATAGGTAGATCTAGCACACATTGCTGATGGGCTTGTGAGAGGCTGAGGGAAAAGATCTTTGAGTTCAAGTTGAAGGGCCTCTTGGCCTTCGGCTAGGACATCTTAAGTGTTTTTAAATTTTTTCTTTTTCTTTTATAGCTTTGAATGGCTTTGGTTGGGTAATGAACTCCACTTTTATTGGTTTTTCTTCAAAGTGGTTCCCACCACTTGCATTGAAGAAAACACTTTTGTCCTCAAGGGCATACATGTATTCACATATTTTAAAGGGGAACACTTTGCAACTCTTCCACCAAAAGATACCTTGTGCATTAAATTCCCTCAACCACGCGCATGCACACACACACACACAATTAGAGTTCCAAGTTATAAGAGTGATCAGATTAGCAAGCTTTCAAAGTGCTTAGAGTGTTCACTAGTTTTGGGCACCCGGACAATGCTTATGCAGCCCTAAGTATATAAAGGTCATTTTGCAAGATGTGAACTCATCTTTGTAGAGAAGAAGTAAGCTTGGAGTTTGGCTATGGTTTCAATCTCCTTCTTCTTCACCACTAATCACTTTCCTACTCACTAGCAATGCTTATGCAGCCCTAAGTATATTAAGTGAAGGAGTACGAGCGGAAGTGTGACGCGAGAGAGAGTGCAAGAAGAAGAGCACGATGATATGGTGAACTCGCTCTACTGTAATGTGTAGAGCATAGTGAGTTCTTATGAGGTTTTTACAAAAGAATATGTGTACATACCTGGCGGCCCGCCCACTTACCTGGGCGACCACATTGGGCTTTATACCCCAACAACCTCCCACTTAAAGTCCAATGTGGTACTTTAAGTGTGAGAGAAGCTACTATACAAGCTAATATACAAGACATGTAGAGAAGTGATGTACTACCCTACACCTAACTGCTTGCAAAAATGTACAAAGCTTTCTGAGGGAAGTCCTTTTGAAGTAGATCAGCAGGATTTTCTGTGGTGTGAACTTTGACAAGCTGAAGTTGCTTATCCTCGAGCATTTCCCTGATGAAATGATACTTCACATCCACATTCTTTGTCTTTGAGTGATAAACTGGATTGCGAGCCAATTGTATAGCACTTTGACTATCACAATATAACACAGGCATCTCTTCTTTGATTCCCAAATTTGTTACTAGTCGATTAAGCCAAATTGATTCTTTGCATGCCTCTGATGCTACAACATATTCAGCCTCTATAGTAGACTGAGTAACACAATCTTGTAATATAGAACGCCATGATACTGCTCCACCAGCCAATGTAAAGACATACCCTGACGTAGACCTTCGGTTGTCTAAGTCACCTGCATATTCTGAGTCTGTAAAACCCTTTACACTTAGCTCCTGACTCCCATAGCATATACGCATACTCTTTGTAGCTTTCAGGTATCTCAATATTCCTTTCACTGCCTCCCAATGTTTCTTGCCTGGGTTTGACATGTATCGACTTACTACTCCCACTGCAAATGCAATGTCTGGGTGAGTAGAAATCATCGCATTCATCAAACTACCCACTGCAGACGCATATGGAATCTTATCCATTTCAGCCTGTTCTTCCTCAGACACAGGACAATCTTGTTTGCTAAGTTTCACATATGGTGGCAATGGAACACTCAATGCCTTTCCCTTCTCCATATTGAAACGTTGCAAAACCTTGTCAATATACTCTGTTTGAGATAACCAAATCAACTTCTTTGATCTGTCTCTCTCAATGCACATACCAAGTATATGACTTGCCTCACCCATGTCTTTCATGTCAAACGATTTTGCCATCTTTGACTTAAGATGAAATTTCTTCCAAGTGCTTGCCAGCAATCAACATGTCATCCACATACAAAATAAGGATCAGCCAACTACCATCCTTAGCCTTCTTTGTATATAGACAGTGATCGAACTCACTACGCTTGTAGCCTTGAGAAAGCATAAACTTGTGGAATTTATGGTACCATGCCCTCGGTGATTGTTTTAAGCCATAAAGACTCTTTAACAACTGGCATACCAAATCTTCCTTGCCTTTCTCAACAAACCCTTCTGGCTGCTGCATGTAAATTTCCACATCTAAATCACCATGCAAAAACGTTGTCTTTACATCCATTTGGTGCAACACCAAATCTAATATGGAAACCAATGCAAGAAAGCATCTAAATGTAGTCATCTTGACCACCGAAGAGAAGACTTCATCAAAGTCAATGCCTTGTTCTTTCTTAAAGCCCTTGGCAACAAGCCTTGCTTTGTACTTTGGCTGACTATCATGAGCGGTGATCTTATACCTGTAAACCCATTTACAAGGTAGATCCTTTTTGCCCTGTGGTAATTTAACTACCTTCCATCTCTGGTTTTTATGCAGAGCTGTCATTTTTGACTGCATGGCCAATTGCCAATTCCCGGAGTCCTTCATTTGCACTGCTTCCTTGTAACATGAAGGCTCATTGCAATCAGTCAACATGACATAGTTCATAGATGGAACAAACCGATCAGGAGGTCGCGTGATATGTCCAGATCTATGCAAAATAGGTGGCTCAGGCTCAGCCACAACCTGTGGTTCCAATCTATCCTATCCTTGCTCCTCTTGAGCCCTGACATTTTGTCTTGCACGTGCAGGTCCATCTTCTCGGAAGACAACTCTTCTAATCTCCTCAACCCTCTCTGGTTTAGAATGATATTTGGATTCATTAAAGTGAACATCATTGCTGCGGATAACCTTTCTGGATTCGAGATCCCAAAGTTTGTACCCCATCTCACCAGAATTACCATAGCCTAGAAAGATGCACTTTCTACTCTTTGGCTCAAGTTTGTTCCTAAATTCCTTTGGAACGTGAGTATATGCCTCACAGCCAAAGAATCTGAGATGCTTGTATGAGGGCATTTTGCCTGACCATACCATCTCTAGCAATGAATCCTTCTGCAAAACCTTGCTAGGAGATCTATTTATAAGATGAACAGCTGTTGATACAGCTTCAGCCCAAAACCCATTTGGCAGATGTGCATTAGACAACATACTTCTGACCTTCTCTTGTATGGTCCTATTCATCCTCTCAGCAACACCATTTTGAAGAGGATTGTAAGGAGCAGTAAGTTCACGTTTTATACCTTTTGACTCACAAAAGTCCTGAAAGGCCTTTGAAACATACTCTCCACCATTGTCAGTGTGTAAGCATTTAAGCTTCTTGCCACTCTGATTCTCCACAAGTGTCACAAACTTTTTGAAAACACTAAACGCTTCATCCTTGTGCTTGAGAAAGTAAACCCATACTTTCCTCGAGTAATCATCTATAAATGTCATAAAGTAAGAAGCTCCCCCTAGAGATAGGTTAGGCATAGGTCCACACAAATCACTATTAACAAGTGTCAACTGTGTATCCCTTCTACTGCTTCTATGCTTATGTGGCTGCTGTGTTTGCTTACCATACAGACAATGTTCACAGAATTCAAAATCATTAAATGAAAAGCCAGGCAAATAACCAGAACGAGACAAGATTTCTATTCCCTTCTTAAACATATGTCCTAACCGGCTATGCCACAAAGAAACGTTCGGCTTCTCAGTTACATTGATTACATTTTTAGAGACATTTGATACATAAATCATGTAAAGTCCTCCAGACTTTACTCCATGTGCTACTGTCATCGAACCCTTGGATATCTTCCACATGTTTTGTCCAAAAGTGGTGACGTAGCCACCATCATCAAGTAAACCGTTGCTGATCAAGCTCTTTGTAATTGCGGGAACATGTGTCGCATTCTTCAGCGGGAAAGAAGAGCCATTCTGAAACTTCAATTGAACATCTCCAACACCTAAGATCTCACATATCTGCCCATTGCCTAGCCGAACATGATCTTGAGTGGTCACATAAGAGGTAAACCACTCCTTGTTTGGAGACACATGAAGTGATTCCCCTGAGTCTATAATCCAGTCACTCAGTTCATTTCCATCAGATGTTGTAAGAAGAGCTGAGTCCATTGTATTCTTCAAGAAGTAGATGTCTCCTGACACCAGACTGTCATCCTCTGCAACAGTGTTTGTCACATTTATTTCTTGAATCTTCACTGAGGACTTGTTCTTCTCACCATGGTCTTCAAATTTCTCTTTGCCTTTTTCTGCTTTCCATTCTCTGCAGTCTCTTTTCATGTGACACTTCTTGCCACAATGGTAGCATTCTATGTCACTCTTGCCTTTAGCACTACGGGACTTGCTACAAGACTGATTCCTCTTTCCACCTTTGTACTTTTCTTTGGTCCTTCCCCTGACAACTAAGGCTGTTCCTTTGCCTTTGTCCATTGTCTTTCTATTGGTTTCTTCAGTAAGCAGACTTCCTTATACACCTGCTATGTTCAAACCATTTGGAGGTGCAGAATTACTCAAAGCTGTGCGAAAAGTGTCCCAACTTTCCGGCAATGTGATCAACAGGAACATAGCTCTAACAGGTTCATCAAACTTGACACCTTGAGCTGACAACTGACTGTAGATGGTGTTGAATTCATTCAGATGATTGGACATAGGTGTCCCTTCTTTCATCTTCAAGTCAACAAGCTTCTTAAGCCAGTATACCTGTGAAGCTGCACTCTGCTTCTCATAAAGATCACTCATCTTTGTCCATGCTTCATAAGCCGACATCTCGTCTGCTACATTGAAGTAAAAACTATGAGAAAACTAAAAACATATTTACATAGTTTTATTGCATCCTACTGCCAAACCTTCAAGTGGGTTGCCCCACTGCTTGCATAACATAGCTTCCACCTGGATCAAGCACCTGGCTCTGTTCACTTTCATCCATCTGCAACAATCTCCGATAGTGCCCTACCCAAGCACCTCGACCACCATGTGTGTAGGCTGCCCATAGCCTACCTTCATCATTCCATGCATTCCTTTGCAACCTGTCTACTCCATACCAGTAGCACCAAGCTTATCATCATCAAAAAACATGTACGTGACACCAAGCTACAACACATGTCTGACCCTCCCTCTCGACCAAATAAAGTGGAGGCCTTGAGCATAGAACTCTGTACCTGCTGAACTAGCCTCCATAGAGCTATATCTACCATCTTTTTCATCACCCATAATTCACATACCTTCAATGGAAGCAAAGCTACTGCTTGAGATTCTCCTTTCTCCACCATTGGACATATCTGCTGCATCGAAATCTCCTCCATCTTTGGCATCACAACCTCCTCTTTGGCCACACACTCAATTCCAGCATCATCGAACCCTTCCTTGTCAACCGGCCCTTCAAGGTCGACCAACACCATCTGCTCAACAACTTCAATTACCTGCTCTTCAATCACCTTTGCTACCGCTGCATTATGTTCCTCTATGGAAGAGAGAAACTCGTTCTCTACCGCATCCATCTCAAATTACTCCATAGACACGACCGCTTTATCACCCTTGGCAAAATTCTGCACATGTTGCACCACCATGGCACATTCCTCCGCTACTTTCATCAGCACAGCCATTAGCATGGCACCACACACCACCTTCACCTGCATTTCATCAGCGGTAGGTCTAGACCTCTCCACTTGGATTTCATCAAGTATCTCGGCTTGCTCTGTTCCCTGCTCTTCTTGCACATGTGCTACTACCATATCATCAAACATATAAGAGGGAAGCTTTACCTTTACCAGTTTGGGTTCATCAGATTCCGTCTCCTCGTCATAGGATGTGGAATCATCGGCAATATTCTCCCTGTTCAACTGCACGCTGTCTAGTCCTGTTTTTTATGGAAAGTGACTCTTGCAACAACTATGTGCATAATGCATCAAACTTGACAAATTCACGATTTCCTTGGGTCATAAGTCTCCAGGTACTAGCAAAAGTCTGGTAAGAATCTGGTAAGTCATCAAGAACAATCTGCACAAGGGAACTATCTGAAATGATTTCACCTGTAGAAATAAGTTGCTCATTGATATCCTTGACACCAACAAGGAAAGTGTCCATATCATCTTCCTCATGCATAATCTTCGACTCCAGCTCTGTACGTAGCAAAGCAATTTTAGCCTCATTGCAACTTGCATAAAGACCAGCCAAAATATCCCAGGCCTGTTTTGCAGATTTTGTTGAACGAATGTGAGGAACAATGGTGCACTTCACAGAAAACACAATCAATGCATGAGCCTACGCATCCTTTATATCCCAACAAGATTGTTTTGCCGTAGGCAAAACAACTCTAATAGCAGCAATTCTTGCAGCAAGACCTGCAACATCCTCAACATCGCATGCATCCTCAGAACCAGGACGTACATCAATGCCCTACACAATATTCTAGACGTCCTTTAACACAAGAAGATGTTGCATCATGTAAGCCCACGTAGGGTAATTGTCCCCATCCAATATGTCCTCAGCAGCAAACATCTTGAATGTCAGCCATGGTAAATGCTGCACTTGATGTGAAAACTGCCCAAAAAGAGGAGAAACAAAGCGGGAACAACACGTGCTATATAGCACAAATGTTTGTAGACTGTAAGGCACATGTTATGCAAAAAAAAGCAATGACAGAAATTCTACGCAAAATGACAAAATAGCATGTGCAGTACTTACTGCCTGTAGTAGAAACGGAGGCCGAAATGAGCCCGAATCAAAAATCTGAGCAGACTCTTCTAAACGACCTGCAAATGCTCGCCAAAGCTCACAGAAATTGGAGAAAGTGAGTAGGCGTGTGCTGGAGCTGCTGGCGACTGAGCCTGGGAGGACGCAACCTGCTCTGATACCAATTGTTGGAATTAGGGTTGTAGAGAAACGCACACAGCTTGGAGAAGACGGAGGAATCTCAAGGCACACAATAGAGAGTGTGTTACTTAGTGTGCAATGGAAAGATAGTAGCCCTAGAGTGATAGGCGTATATACAATGCTCGGGGGAACAAACCTCCTAAAGAGGGAAAAAATGCCCCGGCGGTCCTAGTGTTTTCACACACATCACTACCACATGTATATAGTAACAATTTGTGAAACCCCCCCTTATAGGAGCATTCTCAAAACTTTTAAAAAGAAAAAAAGTTGTTTTTTAATGGCTCGTGCAACAACTGAGCCTATTTTAATAATTTTTGTGGTCCATATTTAGCACTCCATTGCATGTATGCCACCTCGTTGACTTTCAATCTTATCTCCCTCTTTCACTGCTTGTGAACCTTCCCTTGTAGGTCTCGCTAATCTTCACTCCTAATTAACATATGAAAAACCCCTAGGGGCAACGACAACGTCGTCGTTGCTCCCCAAGGTGACCTTCAAAAGGGTTTTAGCTCATGGGCGCAAGAACCGGCCCCATTTGGGTGCCACATCATCACTTGCTTGTGCTGGCATGCACCATTGTCATCAACACCATTGTCGCCTTTGGTCGAGGCCAAAATTGCCACGCGCTGCCCCTACACGGCCGCACAATGCCCTCAAAAGCGTGTCCAATTGGACGCCATGGCTAGAGCTCCCTAAGAATCTTACTCCCATGTGATACCTTGCATAAGGTGCTGTTTTAGGCTATATACAATGAACTAAGACTTCCCCCTTTGCATGTGGCACCATTGGGTGCCACGTGGCACTCTCACAAGACTCCAACCCTCAAAGACCTCAAAATTCCACCAAAAACTTCAAAAAGAACCGTTTTTGTTTTAGCTTTGACCTTCGGTCATAGAATGCTCATAGCCTCTATTCTCAAGCCGTTGAAATCATCTCAAACTTGACATATTTGACTCCAACTCACCTGTTCTCTCCGCATTTTGACCTCCACATGGCCTTGAACAACGAGCATCAAAATGGGAAAAAACATTAGATCACTTGTGATCGCCGCGATTTTTGAAACTCAACTGGCCATATCTCATCATCCAGGCACCTGATTAACAAGTAGTTATTTCTTGCTAACTTCACACAATGCACACCACATCCTAGAACCCCATCAAACTCCCGGGGGATTCACTCTATATACAAAATGGGACGCCACCTGCGAGCGAACAGCTTTGATAAAAACCCCTATATACGACTCATATTAGGGAATATGACCCCCTCTATACGCTTATACAACAATCGATGCAAAAAACTATCATACCCCTAGCTTACATATAAAATTTAGGTCTCACATTATCTAAATGAGTAAAACTAGTCAAAGAGCGTGTAGCATAGTGATTGGCAACGTACTAAGCCACTTCTATTGATAAGTAGATGTACCCTCAATGTGTCTTAGTTTGACTTTCAAAGTATCTGCCCGTTCAGCAGGCCTGCACTCTAGGTACTCGTCTAATTCCAACCCATCTAAATTACTCAAAACACATAGTTATAAAGTTGTGTTAGGTTCTCCGTGTAAGTTTGCATCTATACAAACTCTTTATAGCTTTCATCCCTCAATAAATAAACTATAATCACAACATAAGCAATCGATACAAAGCAGTGTTAGTTCTTGCATGTATCTTTGTAGCTATTGATTCACAAGTTCAAGGAAAAACTCTTCTGGGAATCCATGATTTTGAAACACAAAAACTTCATCTCATTTTCCCCTTTTCTCAGATCTCCCCCCCCCCCCGCATAAATATGATACCCCCTCCTTTGAGCTTGGGAGATAAATTATTGGGGGCTAGCCCCTAACTTATACGCTTATGTAACTTGTCCAAAAAACCCCCTCCCCTGCACTTACGTGGTGTGGTAAGTTTTCCATGGTGAATCCCCCGGGGTCAAACTTCAAAAATCATCAGATTGCACACTCTCCAAAGCAGTCAAAGTGGCCCCAAACCTGGCCCTCGAAAAAACTTCAAACCATTGTAACTTAGCATATCCAGGACTCAGAGTTTGATCTGAAAAGACCGATAAGCTTCATACCATAAGCTTTGAACATTTTCCACTCCAAACTGGCTTCGACTACCTGCCATCATCTATCCGATCCATCCGAGATTTGCAAAGCACTTCAACTTCAAACTTCAATATCTTGCACTCTATAGCTCTGTTTGATTAGCCGTCTAGACCAGCTCACTCAACACTTCAAGCTCTACATTTTCAAGTAGAAAACCATCCCTTTGTAAAATCTTCACTTGTCAACCCAATTGGCCCACTTTGAAGAAATTTTGGTCTAAACAACCACATTAAGCATGCGATCCTATCAATAGCTAAAGACCCACTACAAGCCCGATCATGAGTTGGGTGATCGGCCCTACCAGCCACACTCACCTACAATGTGGCTAGCAGGATAATATTTATCTATTTCCAATCTCAACCACCCACCTCCCACCTGCCTGCTTACAAACAATGTCATCTCCCTTGAGGTCAAGAAGGCAAGCTTGAATTCTTGGGAAAGAACATTGATACCTACACAAATACCGTATGCAAGAAGGAAGCTCTAGCAAAGGCTACCGATGGAGTTAGCAATGCAGGAATCAAAATGTTGGCAAAGTGGGTGCCGGCTACTGAAGAAGGAATTGTACCAATCCATTTTAGAAGCATGATTTGTGTGCAAATCTTCAATTGTTTCTCACAAGCTGGCCTTAGATTCATGCAAATGCTTCACATTTTCCTCTTTCTCTTTGGAAGTAAGCATTGCCCTTGTTTACCGCTGGGTCAACAACACAACATAACTCAAGTTTCGTACCAAAGTCTTATCTTTTGCGAGTTATGAAATGCTGCGGATTATGGCTATAAACGTCATTTGTAATGAGTAGTTATTCTAGTTTCAGAAGCCAGGGTGCAATGGATCTATGCCCTCGATTGACATTATGTTGATCTAGGTAGTGTTTGCATGCACTTCATGGGTGTGTGAGTCGCTGCCGTCCAACATTGGTGCCGTTTCTGGGGACACAAGGACCTAAGTAGGTTTCCTACTAACACTCGTGTGATGGTTGCTTGATTTAGTTTCGGCTAAAGAAAGCGTTTTTCTTAAGTGGATCTGGAGGAGGGTATTCCGTGATCAAGTGGATAGCCAGGAAGCGTGTGTCTTGCCGAGGGTCTGCGACTAGATATGTTTAGTTAGGATCTGTGGATTAGAGTAGTTGTTGGTGGTCGAGTGATTTGTGAGGTGATAAAAGCGTTTACTAGTCCGTGTGTGGCAGTGAAGCGTTTTTCTACTCATAGATGCAAAACCCATATGATTTGTAGGAGTGGCTTTAGGTAAGTGATCTGATTCTGATCTAGAGCTATTCAACACTGAATTATTTGCTAAAGTGCTTGATTGCATTTGAAATCACGGAAAAGAGTGCTTTTGAGGGTAAAAATGCATTAAACAAGATTTTGTGGATATTTTTGTATGACTGACTGATGCTGTGCATATAAAAGAGCATTTGCAAGGGTTCTGTGAAGAAAACCTGCAATTCTGTAAACATAGACATCCTACGCGTAGGATGTCTCAAAGGGGTTCTGGAGACCAAATTTGAAAATTTTGACTGCACCAGTGTGTTCAGAGGGTAGGTTTTACCCGAGTAACATATTGACTTGAGTGTTTTTCCCTATTTTTGTTGACCAAAAGCCAAAAGGCGGAGTCAGAAAACGTAAAATTTTAGAAAAGGCTTAAATTGAGTGATTTTTGCATGTTTTTGCAATTGTGAAGCATACTGGCACTTGCTGAGAGCATAAGGAAGCATCAGGGACACTTCAGTCTAAAAAAATAAGCAAAAGACATCCTACGCGTAGGATGTCTACAGGGTGATCTGGGCATTTTTTTGAAAAACTGAGGTTACCAGTGTGTTTAGAAGGTAGGTTTTACCCTATTTTCACGTGGAAAGTGGAAATTTGACCAAATTTTGACAGATCAAAGCCAAAAGATGAGAATTGCCAGACATCCTACCCAAATTGTGCCCAAGGCATAATTTTGAGACCAAACCATAGGATGACTTCATGTGCATGTTATACATGATGTTTTGAGTGCATGTGAGAGTTTTCAGCTCATTTGGGTGAGAAAATTGGGTTTTAAGCAGACTTTGGCATTTTTGACTGAAAAAGGATAGAACAGCTAAAATTTTGGACTGTTGAAATCCAAACCAAAATCTAAGCATACCACTGGGTTACTGACATCAAGGGGAAGGTGTGGGATAAGTCTGGGGTTAAACAGGCCAAAAAGACATCCTACGCGTAGGATGTTTTCTATGTGATTTTAGACTCTAAACAAAATTCTGAGCATACCACAAGGATCAGCACCTTAAGGAGAGTCTGTGGCTCAAGTTTGGGGCAATTCTAAGCACTTAGACATCCTACGCGTAGGATGTCTAAGGCATGATTTAGAGGCCAAATTCAAACTATGGACATAGCAGGGTGTTGTATAGCCTTAGATAAGCCTCCTAAGCAAATTTGGTCCAATTTGGAGTTGATTTGACTTGGGAATTCATCAGAACAGACATCGGGCTTTTGGAACAGATTCTTGATCATTTGACCAACCTATAGGTGTCTAAATCAAAAAGTAAAAATAGCTGTGAGTTTAGCACATCAAGAGGAAGCTATAGTGTAAGTTTGAGCTGAAACAGAGCAAAAAGACATCCTACGCGTAGGATGTCTCCTGGGTCATAAAGTGGTCAAAATTCTACTGTAGCCATAAAGGGAGGTTCTAAGTGTCTCAAGGATTCCAGAACTTTTTTCAAAAGGGAATTTGGACCTTGTTTGGCCTATTTACCAAGCAAAGACAAGAATTGTCAGACATCCTACTCTTGGAGTGCACTAGAAGCTCTTGCAGCCTAAATCTTGACCTATTGGCATCCAAATTCAATTTTGAGTATACCATTGGGTTATTGAGCACTAAGAGAATCTTGGGATCAAGTTTGGACAAAATCTGAGCAGTTAGACATCCTACGTGTAGGATGTCTCCAACTTGATTTAGGACTCCAAATCAACCTATGAGCATACCACTGTGATCAGTACATCAAGGAGAAGCTGGGGTGAAAATTTCAAGTCATTCTGAGCAAAAAGACATCCTACGCGTAGTATGTCTCAAGGCCATTTTTAGGTCCAAATGAAATTCTGAGCATACCATTGTGTTGCTGGACTTAAGGGGAGTCTCTGGACCAAATTTTGTTAAATTCTGAGCATATAGACATCCTACGTGTAGTATGTCTCTGGGCCAGTTTTAGGGTCCAACTATATTTTTGACCATACAAGAGTGTTCACAGTGTCACAGAGATCCCAAATCTTCTTTTAAAATTGAATTTGGACTCATTTTGACCAGTCTAAACTGCATTTCACTGTTTTCGCCATAACTTTCACAAACGGTATCGGATCGGAAAAGTTTTTATATCAAAACTTAGCCTGAGAGCGGCTTAACTTTGAAAAAAACGTCGTTTGAGGCCTCAAAATTCATCCGCAAGTTAGGGGTGTCTAAAAGCGACAATTTGCGAGAATTGTGACGAAACGGTTGCGATTTTGGACATAGTTTCGACTTTTCCCTAACCAAAGCACTTGAACATAGTGGACTAAGTCTACTTGAACCAAGCAAAAGCTCTTAAGCCCAGAAATCATGTCTACCCTAGATTCAAACGCAGCTTACACAAGCTTGGAGATCCCTACAATAGAGGAATATCCTCCCACAATGGATCTTCCAAACTTGCAATTGATAAAGATCCATCTTGTTGAGAGAGTTTCTATGATTGGTCATGAGAGTGAAGGACTATATAGATACATTGACGACAATGAGGTCAATCTTTATAGGTGCTCAGATCCATAACTAGAAGAGATAACGGATTACAAGCTCTTATATGTCTACACATACGGAGTCAATTGTCAATGGAGATCTATAGTTGTCGACAAGTATGGACGAGAATACAGAGTTGTAGAAAGCAGAAATCCACAGACTGTACTAGAAAGAGGTGGATATTTGGTCAATGAAGGACCACAAATGCCTCCACCAAACACGACAATTCCTATAGGAATTCCAAGAAGAGAGCCACCAGGATTCCCTTGAAGAGCGATAACGAAAGAAGGATTGGGAGAGTAGACAATCGACGAGTTAGACCATCCCAAGTCCAGACATGGGTAAACAGAAGATACTCCAGAGATAAAGATCCGAGAGATCACATAACGGCTTTTAAAAGAGTGATTAGAGCAGAGGAAGTTTCAGATTTTGCAACACAGTTTGCGGGACTCGGATTGACTCTAGAAGATGATGCAGCTACATGGTTCGACTCGGTGGAAAAATGGGATTTTGAGACCCTAGATGAGTTGTTTGAGGAGTTTATTGAAGAATTCTCGCCAAAAGGCATTGCTCACAACATGGTCTCGCAAATCCATAGATTCAAATAGAAAGAGGATGAATAAGTACGCAAAGCATCATTACGGCTCAAGAGATATGCTAAGCTCTGTCCGAGAGCGGAATTACCTACGCAAGCACGACTGATGCTGATCTTTATCCAGGGAATGAGACATGCGGGCCTTCAGAAGGATCTGCATATGATAAGGAGGATGACGCTAAATGAGTTGATCAAAGAATCTCTTTATCTAGTGGATAACTGTGAGGCATACAAAGAAAAGGACTTAAAGAGTCAAGGAGATGACACATCCTCTCAGCACAGTGTTTCACAGACAAGTGAGTCCATTGCCAAGCCAACGGCACCTATTGATCAAGAAAAGCTTATCGACGACTTGGTCAAGAGGTTGATTCCTCTTGTAAGGTCTGATTCAGGAGAGCCGAAGTGGTGTGAAATTGAGAGAAAATGGACGGACCATACGGGGGAAGAGTGCTATTATAGCATGGAAAATGCTAGGGAGAGGTATGTACAACCTATTCAAGAAGCACCTACTCCACCTAGATACATTACGGGGAATGCGCCAGGACCAGTAGGAGCTTTAAGGCCACAGCTTGTCTTAGGACAACAACCTTCGCTGCCAGGTGCTAGAATGCAAGTAGACATGAGATACATGCCAATGATGGAAGCATCAAATAAACCAACGCCAGTACCAGCTACAATGTGGTATAGCAACCAAAGTGAGTATTATCCTTCGGAGCAACAAAATGTGAGAGAAACACATGGAGTGGTGAGGCCGGTACAACCTCCACCTCCTGGGTTTCAGTCAAAAGAAAGAAGGTATGAAATGGACGAAAGGACATTGCGATTCATTGCAAATAATAGCTTATCTAGGTCAAAGCTTGCTTATAGCCAAGAGGAAATGCTAAAAGAATCTCCTCAACCAGAGACAGATTGTCACAAAAGTCGTGACAACCACTTGGTCAAACAATGTCCTCATACAGAGATCACTGATGTAAATGCCTATTGTCTTGAGTGTGGCATCACTCACTTGATCCTTGATTGCCCGAAAAACCCAAACCAAATTAGGAAAATCACGACAAATGTATTAGGGATTGTTCCGCTACCTAGTAGCTCAGAAAATGAAAATGTTGTACCATTTCAAGTAGTTACGAGAGCACAAGCTCAAAAGAAAGCTGATGAGAATCCAGAGACAAAGAACACAGAAAGTGACACGAGTCCAAAGACAGATGATGGACCAAAGACAGACGCACCTAGTCAGAAAACCAAGAGAAAACGAAATAGTTGGAAAGCTAGAAAGACTAGGATGAAAGCACGCAGGGAACGAGAGCAAAAATCCCTAGCTGAGAAGCTTATCGAAATTGAGGAGAAGATAAAACAACATGAGGAAAAGGAGGCACCTTCTCTTATACAGATGGTTAAACCTCTAGAAGAACCATCCACGGATGAGAAACCGAGAAGTGCTAGTTCAGGAGGATCTGTGTTGGCAGAGAAGGTTAATGAGAGATTAGATGCCCTCTTGAAAGCCTATGATGTCAGGCTCAAAAACAACCAAACCCAAGAACACAGGTGGATGATATATCCCTATGCGGAACTAGAAAAGCAAAGGTTTGAAATGTGCCAGAAAATGATTCAAACAACCCAAGCTTTACTAGAACCACCAGTTGCAAAACCGGAGGATGTGATCCGTGTTATGCCTACACAAGTAATCCCACCAAACCAGGAACTAAAAGAGCCAGATTCTAGTCATGAACGCAGACCAAACCTCAAAGACCCAGCATTAGAACCAAGGATAGTACTGAAAACCACAGATAACTCTTCCGAGGGATTTCACCAAGCTATACCTGAGGATTGTAAAGAGATAGATGGTCTTGACGAATTGTGGAAACAAGTCAGAGAGGCCAATGAAGCCGATGACCTAAGAAGACTAGTAGACAAGACTGGTGATGAACGAGGAGTGTTTCTACCACCAATAGAGGAATTTGAGACTGGATTTCAAATGAATCTAGACGTGCGATCGTATTGGGGTGAGAAAGGATCTGTACAATCTATGGATAGTCAACCCCATTAGCTAAGAACACTACCGTCCTACATGGGAGAGTACAAGACCAAGTCAGATGTGGTTGTAGTCCCATCAGAGAGACTGTCTCCCAACAAGGCCATCGATTCAAAGGGGCTAGTAGATATTCTATCTACCCCAGTCACCTGTACAATAATGTTAGCCGAGTTGATCAGAATAAGACCAAACATGTGGGCTAATGTGGGTAAATGTCTAGAGAAATTTGGTGTAAAAACCCCAATGACTCAAATCGAGGAAGGCATCAAAGAGCTTGAAATGCCTCAACTAAATACTAGGCCAGTGCCATTAAACAAGGTAGGCGAGTATTACGAGGGAGAAGATGGAAACACCACCCTTCCTATGGAATTCAATGGTGTAAAAACCATGGCAATCCTTGACAGTGGAGCTGGTGTGGCCATTGCAACCAAAGAGGTTTGGAAAAAATGGGGAAAACCTGCCTTGATATCCACACGAATGACCCTGCAGCTTGTAGACGGACACAAGGAAAAGCCCCTAGAATTGTAGAAAAAGTACTTGTTACTTCTTGTGGCATTGAATATGAACACACTTTTGTTGTTGTTGACTTTGGCAAGAAGAACAACTATGACATCATTCGGGGAAGACCATTCATGCGACAATTGAAAATGGTCCAAGATTGGGGTTATGACCATATATACTTGAGACATATGGAAACCATAACAAAGATAAACTGGAGGGACCATAGCTATAGGGATGTGACGAGAACACCGGTTGAGGAGTTTGATTCCGCCACAGTTGGATCAGAACTTCTAGCTTGGTTAGGTAAGCCTAAAGAACTGTGGATGTGTGGAGCTTCACAATGTGGTAGCTTGAAACGTGAGGAATGTATCTTAGAGCGTGTTATAGAGGATAGGGACTATATCCCAGAACCATTTCCTGAAGAAGAGTTAGAGCCTTTTGGATGGGAACACATCTTGGCTACTTTGGACGTGTGTGCCGTGCAGGATGCTCCCACAACAAAGTTTTGCGATGAAAATGGCTATGATGTCGTTCCTTATTTTGCAGTGAGTGTAATCCAGGAAAACGAAGAGGTGCAGACATCAACAAGCTCTCGAAATAAGGAGCAAACAAAGAAATGTGGAGAATCAAAAGATGAAGAAGACGACGAGTCCTATGACTCTGTAGAACACTTCGAGCTTCAAGAAGATCAACGACCCAGAAATCAATGTCATCACTACACGAATAAAGTGCATCAAAAGTGGATTCCAAAGTCCTCGGTGAAGACACAGTCACCACAAGCATCCTCATACAGGGCTCCTAATAAGGATGCAAAGACTCAGCTACTAGGAGGAATACGACCAGAGCAACGAGCTAACAATGCTCTAATCAATGGGCTAGAAAATTCCTCCAAGAAACTACCACCCACGAGCAAACAGACAACAACTTTCCACTACAAGCCAAAAAATCAATGGTAAGTACAAGAAGTCAACCTTTCTGAGGATAGTAGCGATAGTAATGAATCTTACGACATCCCCTATCATCAACTCAGGCCATCACTATCACCAACCCCTTCAGCAACAACCATGACAGGTCAAAAGAACAAGACAACAAGTCAAAGACAAAAATCTCGACAAATCTGGATACCAAAAAGCCAGATCGGCCAAAAATAGATATGGATCAAGAAGACAAAGATCTCTAATGACAAATCACAAGATCCAACACCAAAACAAAAACAAGGAAAGCGTGCACGAACGGGTAAGAATATCACTAAATTGCAAGCTTTCACAACTCAGGTTTGGGCTCCAAAGAAGTTAATTCAAGCACAAAAAAGTCAGGAATTCATTTGGATTCCAAAACAACCACAGTATCAACTTTCAAAGCCTAAATCCCGTCCCCAACCAAGCGTACAAGGGCTGAAGCAAAGACCACTGTTGACTCATACAATGAAAAGGTGGATCCCAAAGAAGTCTCTTCAAACACAAACAAAGCACAGGAAAGTATGGGTTCCCAAACGAGAGCCAGCAAACAAAACAACCAATAATTGCAAAGAAATGGGTCCCAAAGAAGAACAACAAAACTGCTGTCAGTGCATCGCCGCTTGAATTCTTACAATTCTTCCTACGATTACAATACAGTTACAATAGAGCAAGTCGCTTCAATCAAGCAACAATACAGGAGCTTCAAAGACCATTACATTGCTTAGAATAGGAAGCCTCGCCAACAAATGCCAATAAGCAAATTGCTTATACCCACATCTTGCACAACATAAATCTTTTCCATGCATTGACTATGTATGCATAATAGGGCTACATTACAAGGCCTGCATAGGCACAACTTTTAATTGCCCAAGCACAACACATACCCTTTGCGATACCCTATCGTAAAGGATGACTCCAAATAGGAAGGGGGGAGGCATTCTTAATGCGGACCTAACGTTATGAATATTAGAGGGCAATGTTTTGAGAGATGCATTGAATTTTTGTGTTTTATTGTGATAATTTTTTGACGAAATTTAGAGTATATGTCCTCATAGTAGTGTTACAGAGGAGTATGGGGACAAAATCCATATATGAGCCCCTAGGGACATGTGTATAGTGTACATAGCATTTAGATTTCTATTTGAATGATTTTTCTTTTGTTGAGTTGTTTTAGAATTTCTTTGTTTATTATTAAGAAAAAATTAAAAAATCCATAATCCACATGAAGAAAAGACTGACGAGAGGCCTGAGGACTACAAAGAGAAGAAGGTACAGGAAAACGATGAAACTTCACAAAGTATGTCTCAGTAGCCACTACAACAGCCGAAGAACTTGTCACAAAGCAGTGTCAACATTCAACCGAAAAGTCATAAAAGTCAGAATCGAGTAGCTAAGCCACAAAATGAGTAAGGTGTTAGTCCCAAAGCTTCAAGTAATATTCTCTGTGGTCTAAGCGTCTTAGCTCTTCTAGGTACTGCTCAAGCTAGAAGAGTTGAGCATATTTACGTTGTGTCGCTCATGCTTGTATAGGTGAGCAAAAGAGTCGAAGTCTAAGTACTTAAGTCTGGTGAAGTGAAGGAGAAGGTCCAAAAGATACTCACATACTGAGCACAGTGAGATACGAGTGGAGAAACTTCTACATCGAAGACCCTTCTTGGAAAGGTGGAAGCTATTGAGACATCTTTTGATGTCACATGTGCTACATTTATTCCTCGAAACACCCATCATCTCCTTCTTTCACATTGCATGCTTTTGTTGACAAATTTCTCATATGCATATAGAGTGTCCCATAATTGGCACTTGCATCAGGCACTCTTTCCGTGTTTCACCCAAGCACTCACCTTTCATGAACATGTACTTCACGTTCAACTACTCAACTCCAATAAGAGCGTATACCAAAGGCATTTTTTTCCCACCATGTTTTTTCCCCTTGGTCATCTAGGTTTTAGACCCTATTCTAAAGACACCTATCACCATCCTCTTGTACATATTCCTTCTACATCAACAATAAGGAAATGCTACTCAAATCAATCGACAAATGAATTGGAGCACCAATTTCAGATCATAGCATACTTCTCCTCAATGGCGAGTCGAAGAATGGCCTACAATGACAAAGATGCAGACAACACTAACAACATGATTGCGCAGGAACAAAGAAATCCCCAATGAAGAAGAGTAGACATAAAAGTAATCAGAGGATCTCAAAATATGAATGGTTACGATGATAGATGTCCGCTCTAATGGATCATAGTTCTTGTTGTGGTTCGACAAAGATACAAGCAGTGCAACTGATGAAGCCAAAACAACACCAAAGTGTTGACCGCTGGGTCAACAAAACAACATAACTCAAGAACAAAGAAGTCCTCAATGAAGAAGAGCAGACATATGGGTAATCAGAGGATCTCAAATGCTTGTCCTTGATAATGTGCATCGAATGCTTGGTAGGGTTTTGAACCTCAAATTAGAATAATTAAGTCCTGGATTCGGCCTGACAGACAGACTTTGCATTGCAGCGCAACTTGGTCTAAAGAAGTTAAGGGTTTAGCCATACAATTTCTACAAAATCCTTACAAAGTTGTCATTGGCTCACAAGGTCAGAAAGCAAATCACTCAATTCTACAGATTGTAGAAGTTGTTTCTGAGAATCACAAATACTCCAAATTGACAGATTTGCTGGAGCAAGTGATGGATGGAGCTTTCTCTATCCATGATGATAAGAGTCAAGTTAAATGACATTGGGTTCTTTTTGAATTTAGATCTGGTAGTAGACCTATAATGATAGAAACATATGCTGCGGCTCGGAGCGTGGATGTGAAAGACATAGAGTTCGTCATCAATTATGATTTTCCTGAACCATGTGAAGACTATCTACATCGAATTGGACGAACAAGACAAGCTACTGCAAAGGCTATAGTCTATACTTTCTTTACAACAAAAAAACGACAGCAAAGACCACATTGCCATCGACAATCAGGTCATGTCGGGGACGACATGAACGCGGAAGGGGGGAATGTTGACCGCTGGGTCAACAACACAACATAACTCAAGTTTCCTACCAAAGTCTTATCTTTTGCGAGTTATGAAATGCTATGGATTATGGCTATAAACGTCATTTGTAATGAGTAGTTATTATAGTTTTAGAAGCCGGGGTGCAATGGCACTTCCAGATTGTAAATACAGAGCCATTTGACCCTTTCAACCCCATTTTTGGTTAAACCTAAGGTAGCCTTAGTATAAAAGGTACCTAGGTCATTTTGTAAAAAAGGACTTTTATCATAATCAAAACTTTAGTGCTGCCGTCTACTGTGTGTGAGAGAGAAAGAGAGTGAGTGTGAGCTTCATCCTCTTGCTATGCCCGGCTCGCTCAACACATTGGAGATCCGACTGCACCATTGTTGTAGGTTCGAGGAGAGCTACGCGACAACGCCAAGCATTCCACGCGAGACGAAGAATACACGCCGACGCATCTACGAGCTATTTGTGGTCGTAAGTGTATCAAACGATGTATGTTTTCTGCATGCTAGTAGTCTATAGAATCGTGGCGACATAAGCTACGCATAGGTACTCATA
The DNA here is from genome assembly GCF_014529385.1 of Adiantum capillus-veneris. Lineage (NCBI taxonomy): Eukaryota > Viridiplantae > Streptophyta > Polypodiopsida > Polypodiales > Pteridaceae > Adiantum > Adiantum capillus-veneris. The sequence goes on along the minus strand of NC_140954.1, from coordinate 127,034,557 downwards.
AATTTCAGTTTCGGGTACTTTCAAAATTCTGCTCTGTTATCCTACGCGTTTTCCGCAGATGGGTTTAGAGTGAGGGTTTTGAGTGTAGAAGCTTAGGGACAGGTGTATCCTAGTGAGGGGATGGTGTTCCTTAAGTTTCGTATGAATCTGGCATGATTAGGTGAGTTACCTTCCGTATGTGTGTATGTGGCTAGGTGGTGTAGTTGAGAGCAGTGAGGCTCTTGATTGTGGTTTAGTTGGCCTTCCAGAGTGTTGTATGTGTAGGATGGTCTAAGCTTGACAAGATAAAGAGATTTCCTCCGTGTGCCTATCGTGTCATCTGTGTCCTCGATTGACATTATGTTGATCTAGGTAGTGTTTGCATGCACTTCATGGGTGTGTGAGTCTCTCCTGTCCAACAGCCGTTTGTTGGGAAGATTGACTATGTAGTGTACTCTCTCTTGGCACTGTCATGATAATGTAGATGACACCTGATTCCAAAATGTTCTCATTGAGAAAGAAGAAGCCCCACAAAAAGCACCCAAAGAAGGGAGGGAGAAAATGAGGACACACAAGGCTAGAAAAATACATCTCCCCCACCAAAATATTCTAGCTACCATGAAACTTGACTTCACCCTACCTCTCTCACATCTATAGTATCTCCCTCTCTCTCTCTCTCTCTCTCTCTCTCTCTCTCTCTCTCTCTCTCTCTCTCTCTCTCTCTCTCTCTCTCTCTCTCGTGCTCAACTATGGTGAGTTCAATGGATAAAGAAAATCAAGTGGGAAAGGCAGCTTACATGGACTCAATAGTATAATCTCTAGAAGGGAGTGCCCTGGATGGGGGAAGAGATCCACCTTTTGCAAAATGCCTTGACATGGCCTCTAGAACCCTATGCAAGTGAGCTACTATGTTTAGATGCAATTGAATCTACCGTCACTAGAACCTCCTCTATGGGTAGACACCAAGTAGTGGGAGCCCTATTTTTAATCACCCCCTCCTCCAACTAGAAGAGGGTACATACATGTTTAAATTTGGATTCTGCCCTCAAGATCATTTTCAAGAGAGTTTTTTCTTGGGGGTCCAACTTAAAATATGTAGATGTAGCACGTGAGTTCACTCGAAGGGGCTTTTTATACACCAAAGAGCTACAAAATTACATGTACAAGAGGGGTATAAAAATGGAGAATTGAAAAAAAGTTACAAGTTTATGAAGGAAGAGGGGTCTATTAATCATCATGAAGTGTGTGTCTATGTGTATAGAGGGGTTTGAAAAAACCCTCTTATATGCATGTGATATAGGTAATTTTGAAAGGTGGACCCCCAAGAGTTTTTCAACCTCATAGCATGCTCCGATTATCTTCATACAACATGCGAGTGTTTGATGCTTCAAGGGAGATTAAACCTTTTTATATTGTTTTGCTTTTGTCTTCCTATGCTTGTATGAAGATTGTAAAGGTCACTGAGAATCTAAAGCAAGGGATCAGTTTGAGTGACGAGGATATTGCAAGATATGTCAATGGGACTGCCAAATCATAGGCTAATTATCAGTTGAACAATATAATGAAGAGAAAATCTAATATATTATTACAGGATGTGTATATGACAACTAAAATGGGTGATCAAAATCAATAGCATCATCGACAATATATTGGTGTTGCAAAGCATCATGATATATGGTGCTACTTGCCTCACCAAAAGAAGTCAAATCTTGTTCTTGCATTTTCACGTTTTGTGGTCTATTTGATATATGGTGTTAAGTCAAAATTGCACAATTTTTCGTCTCGCTAAGTTTTCTCCAATACTAAGTCAAAATTGCACGATTTTTCATCTCGCTAAGTTTTCTCCAATTCAAATTTGTAATGGTTATGGATCACTTTCTCCTTTGTCTTAAATATTTTTTTTTCTCTTTCTTAATTGAGTTATTGTTTAGTCTAAACATCAACATTCAACACCAGATGAACTATGCCTATTTCTCTTTTTACTAAGTAGTAGAATACAAAGATTTGTCGCACTATATTGGATGATCAATAAACAAATAATCTATTTTCTTAGAGATATGGTAACTTAATGCAACCTTGTTCTCTATAAATTCTCTTATCATGCTTCATTTTTAAGACTTCTCTCTTTTGGACCAGCTAAATTACATGAAAAGATTGGTGATAAACCATTGGGAGATTCTCCCTTCTATTTTATTATGTATATATTGCATAGGATGTATATCCAATCCCCTCATAACGATACAAGCACTTCATATTGTGAAAAACTATACTAAATTTAGATGGCTAGTGAGATGAACATTTTTCTTGTTATTATTGACCACATTCAATTCCCTAGATTAAGAATCATTGGTAAACATGTTTCTCTATAGTTATTCTTACAAAATTTTGTATTTGCATTTGAAAGGTGTCCATTTTCCTCCTAACTATTTTTGAGCTTTGTGTTGCATGTGTTGTGCACGGCCTTAACACATGTCATTGTTGTATTCACTTTGTATTGAACAAGATTTATACACAAACATTACTGTTCTCATTCTAGTGATTCACAAGTCATGCTTATCTTCAGAAGATATGTTTGCAGGTGTCTTCAACCCCTCATTTTCTAGTTATGCTATATCTAGTGACAAGCGTGACAAATCTCTTATACACTCCTACTACTCTAGAGACTAAATGAAACTGGTATTCTTTTCATATTTATATGAAAATATGATAATACTCTATTTTATTTGATAGCCAACTAGTAGCACAAAATTGACATATCATGGACTCATTGACTATATTTTGGTGTGAGATTTCTCCATATGCATAGATCATTAAGCTATAAAGCTATTCACATGAGCTCAAGTGATTTGGGATGATCAACAATACCTTGTACATACTTCAATGTCCAATCTACACTAAGGTGGTGTCCAACATGTAGTTTAGTGGAGAGCAATGACATGGCATACCCACTAAGGGTTGTATTCACATGAGCCAAGGGCCCCCAATATTTTTTGGAGGAAGGAGAGGAAACTCCCCGCCCCCACTAGTGACCTCGCTAGTGCCCGTGGAGGGAGTGGTTATGAGGGGGAGGATTGTGAAGGTGAGTTTGAGGGAAATTTTGAGAAGCTCCAAGAGGTGCATTGTGTGATGTCAAAGGTGGTCAAAGGCAAACTGACCAAGGGGTTGATTCCTATGTGTGTGTGTGTGTGTGTGTGTGAGAGTGAGAGAGAGAGAGAGAGAGAGAGAGAGAGAGAGAGAGAGAGAGAGAGAGAGAGAGAGAGAGAGAGAGAGAGAGAGAGACCGGGGGGATTCACTCTGTATACAAAATGGGACGCCACCTACGAGCAGACAACTTTGATAAAACCCCTATATACGACTCATATTAGGGAATATGACCCCCCTTTCTACACTTACACAAGAATCAATGAAGAAAACTATCATACCCCTATCTTACATATAAAATTTAGGTCTCACATGATCTAATTGAGTAAAGCTAGTAAAAGAGTGTGTAGCATAGTGACTCGCAACATACTAAGGAATCACTTTTGTTGATAGTTTAACTTTCAAATTATGTGCCCGATCAACCTGCACTCTAGCTAGTTGTCCAATTTTGACCCATCCAAAGCTGGTATAAATCAATCCTTGAGCTACTCCAAATGAGCCCTTATCTATGACCGGCTTGATGCAAAATCTAATGTGTAACCTGATAAAAAACTTTCCCATAATTCATCCAAGTTCTAGTGTACACCAAGACCAATCATTATAAGTAATCAACCCGGGTCATTCCCCCCCTCCCCCCCCGCCCCCTTCTTTTACGTATGATACCCCCCTCCATTATTTTTAAGCTTGGGAGATAAATTATTGGGGGCCTGGACCTAACTTATACACTTATGTAACTTGTACAAAAAAAACCCCTCCCCTGCACTTACGTGGTGCGGTAAGTTTTCCATGGTGAATCCCCTGGAGAGAGAGAGAGAGAGAGAGAGAGAGAGAGAGAGAGAGAGAGAGAGAGAGATGAAATCAAGGTTCCAAAATACCAAGAGGCACTAGCAACATGGGCCAAGAGCAAGCAAGAGGGCCAAATTAGAAATTTCCCAAAATGAGATGCCAAATGGACCAATAAGAGATTAAATGCCCAAAATGGACGGGCAGGCCTATTAAAGACATTTTTAAATAATTTTTAATGCTTTTTTTCCAAGCCCTTGAGCCGTTTGAGCCTGCAAAGAGCCAAGGTAGTCACTGTGCTTTTTTGATGGACTTCTTTGTGTAGAGGTGTGTGCCTACAGAGCCCAAGAAGTGTGAGTTTGAGATTTTCTTCGCCCGACAAGCAAGTGGGTGCACCGCTTGTTGTAAATGAGTTATGCATGGTGTTCTCTGAGTGTGATTGAGCTTCCATAGTCATTTCTCTACTGTCATTTCCCCCTGACCCCTCCTCTACTTCTTCAACTTTTGTGTTGTGGTGTCTATGTGTATGAGTAGTTGTGCCCCTTGGGCCATTTTTTGTGTGGAATGGAAGTGAGAGACAGGTGTTGCTTGCGGTAGTGGTGTGTGGTCTAAAATGAGCTACAAAATGTGTGTGCATACCTAATCTTGGCAAGTGTGAGTGTGTGGTGATTTTCTCATGGTGGCAAGCATGTGTGTGTGTGTGTGTAGAGATGGTGGTTTTTCGATGAAAGTGTGAACTTGTGAAGGTAGTTTTGAGAGGAGAGGGGTGTTTTGAATTCCATGAGCTATAGAGAGACCGTGTATTTGTGTTGGGTGTGTTCCCCCATTACCCCTCTCCAACGTGTTACCCCATTAATGGGTGTGTTCCCCCATTACCCCTCTCCAACGTATTACCATGTGCACGCTTTAGCAAGAAAAAAGGATTTTGCTATGGATTCCTATAGCCCTACTGCACACAATCTCCCATCAAAACAAATTGAGACTGCATCCCATCCCTTGTACATAGACTAGCTGTATCAAGTTACAAATGAATATCTTTAGGACCATAAAGCTAAAGAGAAGGTCGCTTTTGCTAAATCTATCTTATCAAAAAGTCATGATTTATGGTTGCGTAATGAAGGGAGCTACTCAGCTTGTGCTCCAATTATTGCAGAGATGGAGAGGCTCAAAGCACACGTGCAAGTATTGAAAGCATCTTGATTAGATAATGAAGGTCTTATTGTCCAAAAGGAAGCTGAGATTGGAGTGTTGATGAGGGTAGTTTCAATGGGTGGTGTCTTGACTAATGCTGCAATATGAAGGAGGAAGATTCTCATGTAGGTACCTAGCTCTTATATTTCTAAATTGTTGTGAACTTTTAGGTTCTTAGACCACTTCAAAGTGCTTAAAGAGTGCCAATGAGGGTACTTTCAATGACTGGTGGCTTGATTAATGTTGCAATATGAAGGAGGAAGTGTTTGTCATGCATGCACTAAACTCTTACATTTCTAAATTGCTATGAACTTTTAGGTGCTAAGAACACTTCAAAATGCTTATATAGTTGAAAGGTTTATAGCACTTGAAAGTGTTCAACATCACTTGAGAGACTCAGAGACTAGAGAACTTCAAAGCGCTCGATGGTGCATGAGGATTGATGACGCTTAGAGAATTTCTAGACACTTTATACCACTTTGAAGTGATTCAAAGTGCTTGAGAGTACTTGGTAGTGCTTCAAAAACTTCAAAGTGCTCTAAAGTGCCTTAAAGTACTTCAAAAGCTTCAAAGTACTTCAAAGTTCTCCAGAAGTACTTTAAAGTACTTCAAAGTGCCCTCATTATGGGCGCGTTCAAGCTCTCTACACCACTTTGAAGTACTTGTTGCAGGTATTTGAAAGTGTTTCAAAATGCTTCCAAGTGCTCGAGATTATTTGAAAATGGTTCTCTTTAGAGCATCTCCAAGCACTTGACACCACGTTCTTATCTTTATGAGCATTCCCTGTCACTTCACAACACTTTCAAGTGCTTGAAATTTATTGAAAGTGCTTCAATGTGCTTCCAAGTGCACGGGAAAGTGCTTGAAAGTGATAGTGTTTGAGAATCCTTCAAGATTCATGGTTAGTAGTGCGATCCATAATTTTCTTTTGTTTTTTATTTTGTATAGACAATAGTTCAAGAAATGGATAGGGAGCTACTTGAGGGTAGAAGGCAGGCCTCCTTCATGAAGGAGTCTAGCAAATTCCTGAAGAGAGAGGGTAGGGCCCTTGTAGTGCGTACCCGACCTTCCAAGTCTATCTTAAGTGTTGATACTATTATAATTGGTGGAAACTGTGTGGCATGTGGCCAAGTGCTATCAAGAGAACACGTAATTAGGGTTTTCTACCTACTGTTTTTCCATAAGTACCATCCCATCTACTTTTCAGTTGTTTGGGTGATAGAGCCTAAGTGCGTTGTACCCGGCTGTCACTAGGAGATACCTATTATAGCAAGATGATGGGCACTTGGGAATTTGTATGAGGAGCATGTAAGTTGGTGATTTGATAGAGCAAGAATCATGCTGCTTTGTCTTGTATACTAAATGTGTGCTATGTGTCAAGTGATCTAGTGGCCGATCCAGGCACTTCCACATCATTCACAAATGGACCTAGACACCATCCTGAGGAAGTAAAAGAACTTTGAGGGTGGAAAATTTGATGAGCTTGATGAAAAAGAGATGCTCCTCATTTTGCACACAACAAAGGTAATGTTGGTTATTTCTACTTGTTATCCTCCTATCTTTGATTCATGGTTAGAGTGTTCATTGTGATCACCATTTACTACCCTCGCTCCTAGCTTGCCTTACTATGGCAAACCCCGGTATTGATATTGACAAGGATGACATTGTTGCTGAGTTGTTGGATCCTAAAACAGATGAAACCCTGCAATTTGTTGTATGGGAACTTGGAAGAAAAGAAAAAAACAGGTAGAGAATGGGATGGCTTGTGTCCCCAAAAAAGGTATTAACATACTTCCCCACAAAGCCAGAGAAAGCTTGCAGGTTTATATCTTTTTTTTTTCATGCTATCGTACTGCCCAAAAACAATATAATATATAAGTGTTTTCTCTCAGTTTTTATTCATGTGTTCTGTAGTTAAAAGTCTTGGATCAAATCCCCACCACCCATTGATGAGGTAGAGCACACTGATCACAAAGTTCTCACATCAGCGATGGCTTCAATGTCAATAGGGATTTGACATTCAATGTTGACTTCCACAATGTACTTGCATACGTGCACAATAAGTGCAAAACAAGAATGCCCCTAGATGTATAAATGATCTACTTTGCCAAAATAACAAGAGATGAGAACATTACATACTACCTATTGTTGAGAGAGAAGGAGAGAACACAGAAGTAGAACCCCAAAGTGTGTAGAATACACACATGAGATGATGTATATATAGAGGGGACCTGGGTGCCATATATAGGGAAGCCATATATTGAGTAGCTTCACATATAAGCTCAACACCCCCGCTTAAATAAGGGTCCCTAACTGTGGATTAAAAAACCCTTGGGGGATCAAGGGAAAAACCCACAGCTCTATATATACCCACCGTTATATTATAAAAATCATTGAATATACAAATTTTTACGAGGAGCTACATCACTCCTTTTACATTGAATGTTTTATGAGGAGTTACATTACTCCTATCCTATCAAATACAATAATGAATACAAAGGTTCAATAAAGAGGTGTAAAAGCTATCGATTAGCTTGTAATCAAAAGTGTCTCCGTGAATCTGCTGTGTAGCTTGTCATCAATATCGCATCACCAAACATGTCTTCATGTTGTCATCAATATGGCATCACCAAACATATCTTCATAAATCTTTTATTGTCACCAAGTTTGTCTTCATAAAATCAATCCTACATAGATCATAGACTCCAAAAAAAATATGTCATGAAAATTATTAGCATCGTTAATGAAATAATTACGTTCACAATGCCATAAGAGATGGTTCGCGACGCCACTCTTTTGACGACATATATACACACGACAACATATGGTACATAAAGTATAAACGTAAAAGTACAAAATGTGTGATTACGTGATACAAATGATATGTGTATATACTACATAAAACAACATTAATCAATGTAGTGATCAATGAATACCATCAAAGTATTAACAAAATATCATCATTATATCAATAAAAATGAATAAATGATCATGGTATCAACGAAAAGCATCATGATATCACCGAGAATAATCATTGTATCAACGAAACAACATCATGGCATCACCGAGAATAACCATGGTATCAACGAAACATCATCATGGCATCACCGAGAATAACCATGGTATCAACGAAACAACATCATGGTATCACCGAGAATAACCATGGTATCAACAAAACATCATCATGGTATCAACAAAAATCACCATGGAATCAACGAAATATCATCATGGAATCACCGAGAATAACCATGGTATAAACGAAATATCATCATGGCACCACCGAGAATAACCATGCTATGCTATCAATGACATATCATCATGGTATCAACGAAAATCACCATGACCAAAGTATTAACAAAACATCATCATGGTACCATCAAAATCACTATGGTATCAATGAGAAATTATCAACTAAGCGACGTAAACTATATCTCTAAAAGAATAATTATACGAGAATCAATGAACGAGTATATCATATAACAAAAGATCATGTACCAACAGTAGCTCGATAGAATTTGGACGATCATCAACGGCTCGACTGAATCGGAACGATGTGTAACTGGCTTCTGCAACAAAGTTACGTCAGTAACAAATATATGATTGATGAAGAAAAATATAATTGAGAAGTTTTCAATTATGAGAAAAATCAAAAGCAAAAAGTAAAATTTTGATTTTCAAACATATTCGCAGTCCGAGACGATAACCCAAAATCGGTGCAGAATTTAGAGAAACTTTCTTCTGCAAAGTTATAGACCACATCGATTCCAATCCCCATCGCGGGTAGTTTCTTCTGCAAATTTGTAGAACACATCGATTCCGGTCTCTCACGCGGGTAGTTTCTGCAAAATCGTTTTCAATAAGCAGAAAAATAAAAAACAAAAAACGGAAATTGCTTTTTAGGTATGTACGCAGTCCGCGAACGATAACTCAAAATTGGTGCAGAATTTGAAAACACTTTCTTCTGCAAAGTTGTAGACCACATCGATTCCGGTCTCTTGAGCAGGCAGTTTCTGCAAAATCGTTTTCGATAAGTAGAAAAATCAAAAACAAAAAACGAAAATTGTTTTTCAGGTATGTACGCAGTCCGCCAACGATAACTCAAAATCAGTGCAGAATTTGAAAACACTTCCTTCTGCAAAGTTGTAGACCACATCGATTCCGGTCTCTCAAGCGGGTAGTTGCTTCAAAATCGTTTTCAATTAGCAGAAAAATCAAAAAACAAAAAGCAAAAGTTGCTTTTCAGGTATATACGCAGTCCGCGAACGATAACTCAAAATCCGTGCAGAATTTGAAAACACTTTTTTCTGCAAAGTTGTAGACCACATCGATTCCGGTCTCTTACGCGGGTAGTTTCTGCAAAATCGTTTCCAATTAGCACAAAAATCAAAAATAAAAAGCGGAAGTTGCTTTTCAGATATGTACGCAGTCCGCGAACGATAACTCAAAATCGGTGCAGAATTTGAAAAAACTCCCTTTTGCAAAGTTGTAAACCACATCGATTCCAGTCTCTCACGTAGGTAGTTTCTGCAAAATCGTTTCCAATTAGCACAAAAATCAAAAACAAAACGCGAAAGCTGTTTTTCAGGTATGTACGCAGTCCGTGAACGATAACTCAAAATCGGTGCAGAATTTGAAAAAACTTCCTTCTGCAAAGTTGTAGACCACATCAATTCCAATCCCTCTCGCATGTAGTTTCTGCAAAATCGATTTTTATCAGGAGAAAAATCGAAAACAAAAACGTACTGCTTTGATACCATGTTGAGAGAGAAGGAGAGAACACAGAAGTAGAACCCCAAAGTGTGTAGAATACACACATGAGATGATGTATATATAGAGGGGACCTGGGTGCCATATATAGAGAAGCCATATATTGAGTAGCTTTACATATAAGCTCAACACCTATGGCAAGATGCAAATATTTTCTTACTTGCAGTGAGTTAGGTAGCAGAGGTGTTTGTGTGGCGGAACCTGGAAAATGCTTTTGACAAGTGACTGACTTGGGCCAAGCATTGCTTGAGTGAATGGCTCTCATAGAACACTTGGCGTGTTAGTAGTTGGTATTTTGAGAACACTCCGAAGCCGAATATAAGCAGCTAGGGATGATAAAATTTCTATAGTTGACATTCTACCCTGACATCTTGTATATCTCACTGCCTTCACTCCCTACATAGATAACTATCTCTATATGTAAACCTCGGTTCATAACAACTATGATGAATCCATCCTTATATAGGAATTCTTTGGTGTTGATGTCTACTCAGTGCTTATCTTGAGTGTGTTATAAAGTGGTAGTCAAGTGGTGTGAAAGTACTTTCAAGTAGTACAAAGTACCTAGTTAATGCTTTCACGTGGTTGTCAAGAGAATAGCAAGTGTTGAAAAGTGATAGAAATTTCCTATCATCTTGCACCTCAAATGCTTTCAAGTGGTGCTTAGTGGTGGTGAAGAGTTGGAAAAGTGTTGTCAAGTGTTTTAACAACTCAAGATGGAGTTCAAGTAGAGGTGACTACAAAGTGTGGTCAAGCTATGAATGATCGCATAGATATAACTTACAAGTTCTCCTCTGGGACATGCTATTATAGATTTGTTCAAATAATTAATTTGACATATAATATAGATTAGGCTTACCTTCCTTGGGCACAACAAAGACCTGATGCATCACACCAGGTGGGAGTAGGTAAGAGCAGTGGGATTTTTGTAAAAAAGGACATAAGTATCATCTCACCAATTTACCTTATTGTAAAATAGTCCCTCGACAACAAATGGGTTTTTGTTAATCCGGTTGTACAATTCATTGCTTCCAAAGTTTATGGTTAAGCGCTTTGCCTTAGTGCATTTAAGGATGTAGAAGTCTGTGCATATCTTCTCTGCATTTACTAGACTATTTTTGGCCAGCCATCAAGGCATCTCTCAAGTCATCATGGTGCCTAGCGTATAAGGGGCATATTCATCCTCATCCATGCTTGAATCTTCTCCATTTCTTCCACTCCTAATTGTGGGTCATATTTCCAAGTATTCCTACCCCTCTAGGTGGTCTTTGTTTGTGTATCTCCTCCATTCTTTGATGCATGCATGGCAAAATCAAGACAATAGTCTACACCTTATCTTGTGCATATATGTTTGGTTGTATCCATTGACACAGTGAAAGGATCAAGACCCTTTGACGCACATGAAATCTCACTCTCTGTCTCTATTGACATCACCGAGTCTGACCTCCTAGAGAAAAAAAAATGACTTTCTTGCATGTCTATGGAAATTGTTTTTTGAGGGTTGCATTGAGGAATGCATGAAGCATTATACATCACCCATCCTTCATATTTCAGCTACCCATGTGTGAGATCTCTTTTGAGCATTACACTAGCCTCATTTTGTTCACTCTTCCCATGGCCAAAAGCAGAGAAATTGTGTATCATCTTGATACCAGTCATATTGAAGAATCGAGATACAAAATAGAATGGCCACCTTGCTTTGAATTGTGAAGCATCAAACCACACCCAGTGTTTCTTGACACTATAGCCTTGACTTTTTAGCCACTCATTGTGCAAAAGAAAATAGTGTTGCACAAACAAAGTTTCATGTGTCTTGTCTTCAGAGATGTAGAAGTGGGTCATCTTTTGAATGGCACCAAGCGCACCACATAAGTATAAAATGTGAACCAAAATTGTGACCTGAGTTTAATATCAATGAATTAATTAAATCTCGTTTTGCACCTTGATGGAGTAATTCTCTGCAAAATCCACTATAAACACCACTACATTGTCAAGAAAGTTATCCAAACATTCCGTGAATTGTTGATCTTGCCATCTATACACGTAGTTGTGTTTGATGAAGCTCCCCAATTTTCTTTGAAGCAAGGAAATGAAGCTCATCAGATTGACCTACTGAACCATGAGTTCTTTTCAAAATTTTGTGTTACACTCTCCTCCTCCTCTCTCGCCATGTTAGTGTAGCACTCCGCCTTAGGAGGTGCACTTGCATGTTCTCCCTTGCTCTTTCTTGCTCTTTGTCTCTTGCAAATCATGTATAGCTTTGGGTATGAGATTGTGGTATTTTCCAAGTATGCAAACTATTGATTGATTTGTTTTAGCATGTAGTTTGTTAGTATTTTGAAGCCACACCATGCTTTCCATCTATTACAATGGTATCAGAGCATGGGTTGTGCTCCAAAAAATCAAAAGTTAAGTACTTCATTTATAATTTTTTTTTAAAAAAAAAGCCTTTGATTGATTCAACTTGTAGAAATCGGTGTTAATTGTAGGGAATAGCTACTGGCATTTTGGATTGACTAATCCTTGTAAATTAATACAACTATTCTAATGGATCATAAAAAGTTTTGGATGTTTTAAGATTATTTGTGCCATAATGATGTGAGATTGTAGGAAATAATAGAAATGTAGAGATACATAGATAGAAAAAGAGGATGTATATACATATGAACGTCTTTTGTTAACAGAGAGGACGGGTTGTAGTAGAAGGAGAAGTAGTAGAGAAGATTAAATGCTATAAGAATATTCCCATGATGGTGGCCTTAGAGATATTTGCGATCGAGTCTTGAACTTACGACCAATAGTTCAAGATGAAAAACAAGATACACAAAAAAAGACAATGTATTTCTTGGTGAACCTTAATATGTGAGGCTCATAGAGGTCGACAACAAAGGGCATCACATAAAGGCAAGGAGGAATAGAGAGTGGCTTTCATCGTAGCCCGTTTGAATGGCAGGAAGGTGAGGGGGCTCTCAAGGCTAGTGATGGTAGATTGAGAGATAGAGAGATCAGAGAGGTCATCATAGTGACACGCCAAAGGGACCTCAAATGTCTATATGAAGGGTTTGAACCCTAGATCTACTAGTGAAAAAGAAACAGGACTAACCTTTTGACCTTGTGGGAAACCTTGCTAAATGTAACTATTCTAAATATTAAATTTTATAATGGATATCGAGGAGAAATAGTAGGAGGGCACCTTAGAAGGCGTCTCCAAGTCTTCTACCCATAAGCCCCTGTGCCATCTACAATAGCGAATGATGCCATGACTTGGCATATGAGGGAGTACGAGCGGAAGTGCGATGCGAGAGAGAGTGCGAGAAGAAGAGCACGACGATATGGTGAACTCGCTCTACTGTAATGTGTAGAGCATAGTGAGTTCTTATTAGGTTTTTACAAAAGAATATGTGTACATACCTGGCGGCCCGCCCACTTACCTGGGCGACCACATTGGGCTTTATACCCCAACAACCTCCCACTTAAAGTTCAATGTGGTACTTTAAGTGTGAGAGAAGCTACTATACAAGCTAATATACAAGAGATGTAGAGAAGTGGTGTACTACCCTACACCTAACTGCTTGCGAAAATGCGCAAAGCTCTCTGAGGGAAGTCCTTTTGTAAGTAGATCAGCAGGATTTTCTGTGGTGTGAACTTTGACAAGCTGAAGTTGCTTATCCTCGAGCATTTCCCTGATGAAATGATACTTCACATCCACATGCTTTGTCTTTGAGTGATAAACTGGATTGCGAGCCAATTTTATAGCACTTTGAGTATCACAATATAACACAGGCATATCTTCTTTGATTCCCAAATCTGTTACTAGTCGATTAAGCCAAATTGATTCTTTGCATGCCTCTGATGCTGCAACATATTCAGCCTCTGTAGTAGACTGAGTAACACAATCTTGTAATCTAGAACGCCATGATACTGCTCCACCAACCAATGTAAAGACATACCCTGACGTAGACCTTCGGTTGTCTAAGTCACCTGCATAATCTGAGTCTGTAAAACCCTTTACACTTAGCTCCTGACTCCCATAGCATATACGCATACTCTTTGTAGCTTTCAGGTATCTCAATATTCCTTTCACTGCCTCCCAACGTTTCTTGCCTGGGTTTGACATGTATCGACGTACTACTCCCACTGCAAATGCAATGTCTGGGCGAGTAGCAATCATTGCATACATCAAACTACCCACTCAGACGCATATGGAATCTTATCCATTTCAGCCTGTTCTTCCTCAGACACAGGACAATCTTGTTTGCTAAGTTTCACATATGGTGGCAATGGAACACTCAATGCCTTTCCCTTCTTCATATTGAAACGTTGCAAAACCTTGTCAATATACTCTGTTTGAGATAACCAAATCAAATTCTTTGATCTGTCTCTCTCAATGCACATACCAAGTATATGACTTGCCTCACCCATGTCTTTCATGTCAAACGATTTTGCCATCTTTGACTTCAAAGCTGAAATTTCTTCCAAGTGCTTGCCAGCAATCAACATGTCATCCACATACAAAATAAGGATCAGCCAACTACCATCCTTAGCCTTCTTTGTATATAGACAGTGATCGAACTCACTACGTTTGTAGCCTTGAGAAAGCATAAACTTGTGGAATTTATGGTACCATGCCCTCGGTGATTGTTTTAGGCCATAAAGACTCTTTAACAACTGGCATACCCAATCTTCCTTGCCTTTCTCAACAAACCCTTCTGGCTGCTGCATGTAAATTTCCACATCTAAATCACCATGCAAGAATGCTGTCTTGACATCCATTTGGTGCAACACCAAATCTAATATGGCAACCAATGCAAGAAAGCATCTCAATGTAGTCATCTTGACCACCGGAGAGAAGACTTCATCAAAGTCAATGCCTTGTTCTTGCTTAAAGCCCTTGGCAACAAGCCTTGCTTTGTACTTTGGCTGACTATCATGAGCGGTGATCTTATACCTGTAAACCCATTTACAGGGTAGAGCCTTTTTTCCCTGTGGTAATTTAACTAGCTTCCATGTCCTGTTTTTATGCAGAGCTATCATCTCTGACTACATGGCCAATTGCCAATTCCCGGAGTCCTTCATTTTCACTGCTTCCTTGTAATATGAAGGCTCATTGCAATCAGTCAACATGACATAGTTCATAGATGGAACAAACTTATCAGGAGGTCGCGTGACATGTCCAGATCTACGCACAATAGGTGGCTCAGGCTCAGCCACAACCTGTGGTTCCACTCTATCCTGTCCTTGCTCCTCTTGAGCCCTGACATTTTGTCTTGCACGTGCAGGTCCATCTTCTTGGAAGACAACTCTTCTAATCTCCTCAACCCTCTCTGGTTTAGAATGATATTTGGATTCATTAAAGTGAACATCATTGCTGCGGACAACCTTTCTGGATTCGGGATCCCAAAGTCTGTACCCCATCTCACCAGAATTACCATAGCCTAGAAAGATGCACTTTCTACTCTTTGGCTCAAGTTTGTTCCTAAATTCCTTTGGAACGTGAGTATATGCCTCACAACCAAAAACTCTGAGATGCTTGTATGAGGGCATTTTGCCTGACCATACCATCTCTGGCACTGAATCCTTCTGGAAAACCTTAGGAGATCTATTTACAAGATGAACAGCTGTTGATACAGCTTCAGCCCAAAACCCATTAGGCAGCTGTGCATTAGACAACATACTTCTAACCTTCTCTTGTATGGTCCTATTCATCCTCTCAGCAACACCATTTTGGAGAGGATTGTAAGAAGCAGTAAGTTCACGTTTTATACCTTTTGACTCACAAAAATCCTGAAAGGCCTTTGAAACATACTCTCCACCATTGTCAGTGCGTAAGCATTTAAGCGTCTTGCCACTCTGATTCTCCACAAGTTTCACAAACGTTTTGAAAACACTAAACGCTTCATCCTTGTGCTTGAGAAAGTAAACCCATACTTTCCTCGAGTAATCATCTATAAATGACATAAAGTAAGAAGCTCCCCCTAGAGATAGGTTAGGCATAGGTCCACACAAATCACTATGAACAAGTGCCAACTGTGTATCTCTTCTACTGCTTCTATGCTTATGTGGCTGCTGTGTTTGCTTACCATACAGACAATGTTCACAGAATTCAAAATCATTAAATGAAAAGCCAGGCAAATAACCAGAACGAGACAAGATTTCCATTCCCTTCTTGGACATATGTCCTAACCGGCTATGCCACAAAGAAACGTTCGGCTGCTCGGTTACATTGATTACATTTTTAGAGACATTTGATACATAAATCATATAAAGTCCTCCAGACTTTACTGCATGTGCTACTGTCATAGAACCCTTGGATATCTTCCACATGTTCTGTCCAAAAGTGGTGACGTAGCCAGCATCATCAAGTAAACCTGTGCTGATCAAGCTCTTTGTAATTGCGGGAACATGTCTCACATTCTTCAGCGTGAAAGAAGAGCCATTCTGAAACTTCAATTGAACATCTCCAACACCTAAGATCTCACATGTCTGCCCATTGCCTAGCCGAACATGATCTTTAGTGGTCACATAAGAGGTTAACCACTCCTTGTTTGGAGACACATGAAGTGATGCCCCTGAGTCTATAATCCAGTCACTCAGTGCATTTCCATCAGATGCTGTAAGAAGGGTTGAGTCCATTGTATTCTTCAAGAAGTAGATGTCTCCTGACACTAGACTGTCATCCTCTGCAACAGTGTTTGTCACATTTATTTCTTGAATCTTCACTGAGGACTTGTTCTTCTCACCATGGTCTTCAGCTTTCTCTTTGCCTTTTTCTGCTTTCCATTCTCTGCAGTCTCTTTTCATGTGACCCTTCTTGCCACAATGGTAGCATTCTATGTCACTCTTGCCTTTAGCACTGCGGGACTTGCTACGAGAATGATTCCGCTTTCCACCTTTGTACTTTTCTTTGCTCCTTCCCCTGACAACGAAGGCTGTTCCTTTGCCTTTGTCCATTGTCTTTCTATTGGTTTCTTCAGTAAGCAGACTTCCTTCTACACCTGCTATGTGCAAACCATATGGAGGTGCAGAATTACTTAAAGCTGTGCGAAAAGTGTCCCAACTTTCCGGCAATGTGATCAACAGGAACATAGCTCTAACAGGTTCATCAAACTTGACACCTTGAGCTGACAAGTGGCTATAGATTGTGTTGAATTCATTCAGATGATTGGACATAGGTGTCCCTTCTTTCATCTTCAAGTCAACAAGCTTCTTAAGCCAGTATACCTGTGAAGCTGCATTCTGCTTCTCATAAAGATCACTCAGCTTTAACCATGCCTGATAAGCCGACATCTCGTCTGCTACATTGAAGTAAACGCTTTCTGCCAAAGTCAGCATAATGGTAGAAAGTGCCAATTCATCCATTTCGCTCCATTCATCTTCGTCCATATCTTCTGGTTTTATCCCCTTGAGCTTTATAGGTTTTATCTGTTTCTTTTGTACCAACACCTGCCAAATCCGCTGCTTCCACAATGGGAAATTGGTTCCATCCAGCTTCTTGATATTGTAAAGAGCAGTGTCTTGTGATCCAGCCATAGCTACGCTTCACAGTAGTTTACTTTCCTGGCAAAAATTCGGCAGAGTTTCCCCTGTAAACTGACCTCTGAACCAATATCAACCTGTCAAATGAACCAAGAAAGCTTCAGATTCTGCAGAAATTTTGGCAGAGTCTCCTTTGTAAAATGGCTCTGGTGTACTAAAAACAGACCAAAAACAGCTCAAAAAACCACTGTCTCTCTAACACTGTAAGCTGTGGGTAAACCTATCCTGCACTTGTACTGTCTCTGACTGTCCTGTCACTGTCCTCTAAGCATAGACTGCGACAATGCCTCAACAGCAGTAAAGCAAAGATGCAATCCCAACTGTCTAACTCACAGTCAATACATCCTAGCTGCCTATCTAAGGGTGCTCGAGGGATCGCTCCAAGACCTGTATCACCGAAAGGATCTCAACATTCGAGAATCCCCCAGCTCAATAAAACCTCACTCGACCCTCAACAAAGGCTGCAGTAAATCTGACAGTACATAGACTTCCCACAAAGTCATACATCCACAAATTTCCCACTGTATGCTGTAACCGCTGCGGCGGTTGTTTGCTGCGTGACTCACAACCAGCAAACCCTCAACAGACATACATCATCTCTGACAATACATCCCATGTGGAAGTACCTACAATGTCAGGATGAAATCTGGAATATCAAGCAGCAAACACAAGCTACCTGATGAACTAGTGGATGTCGCCTACAGTCTGTGTGTAGATGCGCCCATGTCGTATGTGACACGCCTCCAAGAACTGTGAGCCGTCCTTCGATGTGTAGACAGCCACAAATCAACACTTTAGGAGTGTCGATATCCTCAGCACCTGCAGTCGTAGGCCGAAAACCCCAAATTTGCAGAGTCCGATCTGCACCCGTCGAGACCACGTAGTCGAAAATAGCCTGCGCAGACCTTTGTCGAAGCCGAACCGTGGCCGAGATGACCTCAGAATGAAATTCTGACAACACCAAGCCCTTGGGGCTTTCCCATGAGATTTGGGGCCGTGTCTTCGCCTGTCGAATTTCACTCCAATCTGAGTTGGTGACTCTAGCCTCCTGCAGTGCTACCCCGAGCCTCGATCTGAGCTCTGATACCAGTTGAAGGAGTACGAGCGGAAGTGCGATGCGAGAGAGAGTGCAAGAAGAAGAGCACGACGATATGGTGAACTCGCTCTACTGTAATGTGTAGAGCATAGTGAGTTCTTATTAGGTTTTTACAAAAGAATATGTTTACATACCTGGCGGCCCACCCACTTACGTGGGCGACCACATTGGGCTTTATACCCCAACAGCATCATCAAGTCAACTTGCATTGTTAGCTATAGAGTGAGAGCATGCATCACACAGTGTTGTTAGGCATCATAGGGCTTTTATCTCGAACCTATCATCATTTTTGACATTCACACAGATCAACCCTGACTGGATGCGACAAGAACCAACCCACAACATTCAATTTTCAGCCTTGAATTCGTCATCGTCGTCCACACCGTCAACTTCGGCATAGCAGCACTTAGACTCACTGCATCAGCATCTTGTACCAGATTGTGCAATCAATAGTAGACCATTCTCGACACAGAGAGTGGGGCCCTTGGAGGAGGGTTTGACAGCTTCGTGGTGTTGTATTCTTCTCTCTCTATTTCTCAGTCTCATGCACCTTCACGCACAGTGTCTATCACTTTGTTTGTGATTACTTACACTCTCTCCTTAAGGGAACGGAAGGCACTCCCTTCCAAAGTAAAAGGAACCTTGAGCATGATCAGATCACTCATCTTGAGCAATAGGCCATGACGACATTTCTTTAGCACTGACAATTAGCTACACCAAAGGCCAGCACATGCCAATGCATGCAACCCCAACATTTAGCCACACCCCATATTGGCGTGCCTGGCATGCACATCTACACATCTACCACCATGTAGCAACCTCGACCACCGGGGTGAGCTTAGCCAAATCCCTCACTTGAAGCTTTGCCGTAGTACCTTCAGTGCCTATTTTTTCTCCCCTTTCAGCCATGGACTAGTTTAAGCCTCACTTTATAATTTGATGACACCTGATCGCCTATAAAAATTGAAGATGTCTTTAAATCTCTACCTCTCATCATCCCCTTCCAAGTACTACCTCTACCATATATTATTCGCATGCATGGAGGGGATGGCTACGTGCATAGTTCTAAAATCTTCCTCTTTCACTCTAGCCACAAATCTCTCACATGCTACATGCATTCCCCTATCCACTTCCAGACCTCTCCCAGCTCGCGGCTACTACTGTAAGGCAACTTCAAAGCCACTTATCATCACTAAGCGCTTTCAAATTATGTGCACTACACATGCTGGCTAGTGCAAACCTCCATGCAACTCGACTCACCCCACCGTGTGTGCAAGCAAACAAAGAACCACCTGCAAGCCATCAACTACCCTTTTGCAACCACCCACTCTCAAAAGACTCCATCACCCAACAACTACAAGCATCAGCAACAGTGAGCGCCATGCGAATGCGGACTACCACAAAGGCTCATCGTCGTAGC
Source organism: Adiantum capillus-veneris (assembly GCF_014529385.1). Taxonomy (NCBI): domain Eukaryota; kingdom Viridiplantae; phylum Streptophyta; class Polypodiopsida; order Polypodiales; family Pteridaceae; genus Adiantum; species Adiantum capillus-veneris. The sequence continues at coordinate 127,014,644 of NC_140954.1, read as the reverse complement.
TTTATCACCCCCTCTCTCAACTTCTCCTTCGCTTCACCCTCAACAAACACCTACACCACCCCTCCCAATATGGCCTCCTGCTCCTTCATTTAACCCTCAACACTATAGATAAATAATTAGTCCTTTTAGCCCATCTATCTTGATCATCTGCAATACACACCATCTCCTCGGTGCCCTCTTGGCCTTCTGCAAGCTGCTTCCACCCACTATAGAATAGACTTCATGACCCAAGATCTCTACATGATCTTGATTTCATTGCAAGTGGTGAGCAAAGCATGGCTGCCGCTCAGCCTCATCTATGCATTGTACACCTCTATACACAAGCAGTTTTGCTGGACAAGACAAATGCCAGATTGCTACAGTGTAAAGCAACCATGAAGAAACAGCACACTCGTTATTATAAAGTTTAAATAGCTCTTTTCTTTGATTTGGGGTCGCTTCCCATGAAAGGTGCAAGAGAAAGAACATCACATGAACAATGGTGATGGTACACATGATATTCGACTTAAATATGACCATCGACCGGATGATAGAAAATTGTAGAAGAACTGATACTTGAGACAATGATAGGCATAATCAACATGTAAAACATTAAATGAAAGCCCCCAACACTCACATAGAGATGATGATTATATATGGGATTATAGACATTGGAATGATGATCGATGAACTTGGAAAAGTCATGAGCATTGCAAGGATAGACGCGATGTGGATATGCTCAAACTGATGACATTGATGGATGCAAAATCATGAGCATTGCAAGGATAGACGCGATGTGGATATGCTCAAACTGATGACATTGATGGATGCAAAATCTCCATCTCTCTCTCTCTCTCTCTCTCATTACCAAAGCTTCATGGCTCACTTCAGATAGCTACAATCACACATATTGCCTCACCTTTGGGACAGGCATACCACTGAAAATATTCATCCTATGGGGCTCATTGTTGTGAATGTCCTGCCGAGGTACAAGAAGGACGCAACCGATAAGACACACACCTTCAGCCAATAGTCATAGCTATCAATACAAAAGAACCAACTAAGTATTCTCATTTACAAGTTTCTATATCATCTCATTCCTAAGATTCAAATTCTGCCTAATTCCTATTAAGAACCTCTTTCTCATTTGCTAGATCTACCCTTAATTTCTTGATTGAATGATAACTTAACTTTAGATTTCTTAAGTAATTTGGGAAAGAAAATTAATGTAAACCATTATAATATATCAGTAAATCAAAGTTTTACATTATCTATTTATAATGGTTTACAAGACTGCCTATTGTTGTTGAGCTCTAGGATTGCTAACTATGGCCAAGCCAGTGGCTCTTTCATCTTCCTCATTCATTAAGGTTGGTTCTCCCATGTTGCATAAGCTCTCGCTCCTCTTGCTCTTTCTCTACGTCATCCTCCATATCTACCTCCTCTTAGGTTGTCTCCTTGATTTATCTGAGTTTGAAGAATGGCTCTAGCTGTAATTCCAGGGTTTCGCTCTTCGGGACAGTTATTTCTATAGTGCCCCATTTGATTGCATCCATAGCACCTAACATTTGGGAAGGTATGATCCAAGTTCACTACTGCAGCTAGTCCACGTTGTTGATATCCTTGCTTGAAGGTTCCCCTGACTCTTCCCCTAAAATTAATAATTCCATTATAGTTCCTTGTAGAGTTGGTTCCTTCACTGCAGAGGCTTAGCCCTGAGAAGGGCATCTTGAATTGATTTAGGCCTCATGGCTTCGAGACGTGTACTCAAGAGTTTGTTGAGGCCTTGACAGGATCGGGCAATTTGTTGCTCCATGGTCATCTGGGGAGCATAGCGGTGTAAAGACACAAACTTGGTGTAGTACTCCTCTAGAGAGAGTCCTAACTCATCTTAATAGCCTGATTTGCAGGAGGGAGATAGTGTTCTTTGATTTCCTGCTTCATATTCTCCAAAATCAGACTACTCGTGGGATTATCTCTGCAGTTGCTTCCACCAAAGTTTGGTATCTTCGCTGAGATGGAACATACCCAGCATTGTTTGGTTTTCTTGAAAGTCGTTTTTGCCCTTCTTCACACGTACTATGCCCTCATGCCCTATATTCCTTTGGTAATCCCTCTTCCCGAGAGAGAGAGAGAGAGAGAGAGAGAGAGAGAGAGAGAGAGAGAGAGAGAGAGAGAGAGAGAGAGAGAGAGAGAGAGAGAGAGAGATCTTTCCTTTTTCCCCTCCTCACATTCAATTCTCTCATGCAATACCCTCACGTTAGCTCCCCCCTCCTCTTCTTCATGCCATACCCCTCCTCTCTTTAACACACACCTCCAAGCCCTCTCAAAAAAAAAACTAAAAATAGCCCCTCCTCGCAGCAGGGTATTGTGACTGATGTGGCATGGGAACATTGTCAATGACATGGCAGATCGACATCGACCTGCACCGAACAAAGCGCATTTGGCACCAAACTTAATCACCCCTGCATGCCCATCATTTTTGTCTTTTTGCTTGCCTTTGTTGGAGCATTGTAGCACTTGCTACGAGCTTCCATTGTCCCCTCTGTGCTATTCGCTACTCTGTCCATGCCATTGCCTTCTCTTTTTCTTCCCATTCACACACATTAAGGCCACAATGGGTGGCCATATTTTGGCTCAATTGGGAGGCCTTATTGCCATAGTGGGGGCCCTCCTCCTTGTGCTTTTGGGCTGTTGGCATTTCGGTTGCATTTGGCTTGAATTCCCTCGTTTGGCATACACATTGATCAAAGCATTGACTCACACGGCATTCAGAACACAAAGCTCGTTAAGAACTTAACTTTATGCATATCGACCAAGGCATACACATTGATCAAAGAATTGTCTCACACGACATTTAGAACAAAAAGCTCGTTAAGAACTTAACGTTATGCATATCGACCAAGGCATTGCCTCGCATGGCACTCATTTGCGGCAGCCCTTGATTGACAATATCATCGTGAACTTTGTCGCCCATAGCAGTTTCTTGGATAGTGTTACATGCATTCAAGCTGCAAGTATAGGTAATTCCATTTGATGAAAAGCCTTCTCTTCATATTTGATTAAAAGTTTCCACAAACTTTCCACATCCACATCGGGCATTGCCAAATCACTACATTACGCATATCATTCGACCACGGTAGTGCCGAGCACAAGTCCACCCGCATACCCAATTATCAATGCACTGTAAGAGATGACATTCCGGACAAGATACTCCTCAAGCACTTATTCTACTTCATTCTAGAACCTGGTCAAAAGCCAAAAACTCCCAGTTGGCACACCCATCGAGGTGACCAAACTGGTATGAAACCGGCCCCCGGTGAAACTTCAATGGGGCCATGTCGATCTTGGTAACGAGGGCTCCAAATGACAATTTGAAAAGATCGACGTGCTCTACAAAGTGAGAATTTCAGCCCCATTCATTCTTCATACCATCCCTGACCCTTCATCTGCAACAACTACCCAATTTGGCTCACATTTGCAAAATATCCCAGCTTCAAACTGACATAACTTCTTAACCGTAGCTCCGATTGACGAGCCATAAAGACAAGCCTAGAGAGTATGTCTAACATTACAAATTTAGATTGTAAAACCACTTGTTGGAAGCATCACTATACCTCGGCTTGTAAGCACTAATATTCCTTTCTAGGAACCCAGTCCACATTTTGAATACATTTCAATCCTCTCGCTAACATAACAACTCCTAAAATTGTTCATAACTTTGGCAAAACCGCAAAAATGTATGCAGATTTGCATCTTTCTCCTCGTGCCTGCAAAGCGGCACGACAACGCTTCATACATTACACCACCCATATTGCCCCCAACTACAAAACCGTTGAGGCGGTCCGGGGCGGGCAACAAGAAGAGTGGCCTCTAGACACCCTTCAAGGCTCCCGTGCTGCTCAATGGGGCTGGGGCACAACACAACACAAACATAAACAAAAAACCCACCGCCAAATCCCAACTACACAAGGGGCACCACCTAGTTTAAGAGCGAGCTAGGACGCAAAAGAGGAGAATCGTTAGAGCAACCCACAAACAAGCAAGGAATTACACTAACCCTAACACCAATGGAATACTCTCACACACTAAAACACGAGAGAGAGAGAGAGATAGATAGATAGAGAGAGAGAGAGAGAGAGAGAGAGAGAGAGAGAGAGAGAGAGAGAGAGAGAGAGAGAGAGAGAGAGAGAGATAGTGCTCGGGCTGCTTTGAAACGTATCGGCCATGATCAAGCAAACACAACTATATATTTAAGAAAGAGAGAGAAAGGGGGAGGGGGTGCTTGTTGCATTAATACCTTCTTACAAATCTGTCATGACAAATCAAAGTGAGATTAGTACTTGTTCAACATAGCTTGCGTAAATTTCACCACAACACATCACTAGAAAAGCCACCCCAATCACTGTCTTAAGGCCAGGGGAGTCCTCTCCACCCTGTCGCCCTCTTACAATATGTGGGATTTATGGCTAGATTGATGACAACACCAGAGACAAGCTATCAAGAACTTAACAAAAAAAAACACCAAGACACTTACACATCATTGTTGTCCATTAATTCACGTTGGAAGGGAGACAAAGTATCCAAGCTTAGTCCAAATCCACCCTCCTTGATTCAGCGAATGTTGGGCTTACACTAGTAGGAGAAATGATAGATTTCCTACTCTCAATTGAATGATCACTCTCTCTCTTACAATGGCATAGATTTCCCTTGCTAATCCCCTATTACAACACATGCACATGCATAAGACAATGAGCTTCCACTCAAGAGCTCCTTCTAGAGAGGTTGAGCTTGGCTTCTCAAGCTATAGCATAGTGCTCTTGCTTATGGCTCCCCCCTTTTATGCTAGCTACACCCTCCTTTTATAGCAATTTTGAAGGCTAGGGTTACTCCTCTAACCATGGTTGGGTTAGATTTTCAGCAATTTATCTAATTTCTTTTGCTTGGAATTATCAAGAAGTTGGTGGGGAAAGAGAGAGGAGAGAAATGGAGGTGATAGGACTTTTCATAGTGGGTTAGTGTTAGTAGAGTTAGTATTAATTTACAAATGGAATTGAATATTTACAATGGGAGTATCCATGTAGGATACAAATAAGGAAGAAAAACTCTTAAGAGGTAAGAAAAGGTGGATTTCTTACAAGGTTGATGCTCCAAGTGTCTTGAGTAGGGCCAATTTTGACGCTTGTTGACGGTCCACTAGCTTTGACGGTACATTTTTTCTCCACTCTTGACCTTCCTTGAGAGACAAGGTAATTGAAGCTGAGTAATCAACCACCATGATGCTGTCTTTTAAGAGAAGAGGCTGAATTTTGTGGTTTTTTGATAGATATGGGTAATTTGGAGGAGGAAAAATGAGACTAGGTGGTCAATTTTGGAATGGAATTGTGTGTGGGAGGTATGAGTTCACCATGGTTTCTCTTATTCTTCAAGGTTGAGGAGAAGGTGAGTAGTGTGCAGAGAGGAGTGGTGAGAGAGATGGGGATGATGAGTGGAGAAGTGTGTGTGAAAGAGGAAAATGATAAAGTGGAAGAGAGAGTGTGGCTACATAGCATGGGAAAACTTGGGTCCACTAAAAAAATCATAGCTCACAGCTGGTAGCTCCAAAAATCATGAAAAAATTTGGGGTGATTATTCAGAGCGTTGGCTACATTTTCTCATTGACCACCGCTCCAAATTCGGAGTGGAGATAGGTGCCAAAATTCTCACCAAAAAGCCTGTTTTTTAGGCCTGCAAAAGTCTTTTAGTGGTCCCCTCCTTTGTTGAATTTGTACAATGCATCCAAGAGTGAGCCCCTCCTTTGTCATATTATAATACAAAGCATTCAAGTTGCCCTTGACCCATGCATGGAGGAGGATTATTGGTGAAATAAGAAATATATACATGGTGGGACTAGTGTATGGACTATTCATGGACTTTAGCTCAATGAGCACATGGTGTTAGAATAATGAGTAAAAATAATAATAAAAATATGGAGGAGTTATGGATATGGAAAGATATTGGAATCATATGATATGGTCCCTCCTTGAATTATTTTGGGTGAAAGAGGAAAATGTATGCAAGTAAATAATATAATAAAAGTAACCAATGAGTAGAAATCAATTTTTTGTTTTCACGAGGGTGAGGGTGAAAATGTGGGAGTGATTTGTATAAAGGAAAAATATGAGGTTAGAGTATGTACATATTGGCAAAAAAATAAAATTATGGTGTAAGAGGATGAAAGAAGGTGTACATAGGTTTAATAAAACACACACCTAAGTAGAAATATTTAAATAAAATACCAAAATAATTATAAAAAATCCCTATATTTAGGCCATATATACAATGAAATATTTACACACAAAGAGGCCATAATATACTTTTATTTTTTTATTTTTTTAATTTTTTTTGGCTCACCTAGCCCAGTGACTAGCTAGCTGAGGGTTTTTAAGAAGATATGGGAAAAGTCCCGTGACTCACGCACGCCTATGTACAGTGAAATGGTAGGGATAGCCACAGTGTTTGGGTGATTTTGGTAGGGTGAGGTAACTCACTGTGGCAATTACAAAGAGCCGAAAAAACGGCTATCATTAGCCCTCCCCCTGGATGATGGTATATTCATGTACCATCATAGAGCATCTTTTCCAAAGAGAGTGCTTCAGAGTCCTTGATGAGATCTTCATTGTTTAGCCCCTCAGAATTTTGGATGGAGTTACACTCATGCTTCATGTAACAATACTTACATAAGACAGCGGCCTTTGGACAGATCTTTGGTAGATCCTTTGGTAGAAGGCGACTCAAATAGGGCTTCAAGCGATACCCGTTTACTTTCCTGGAGTGCTCTTTACCATTCAAGTCCATAAGGTGATAGTAACTTGAATTGAAAGCCTTCTTGACTATGTATGGCCCTTGCCATCTTGTTTCAAACTTGGCATCAAAACGATTGTCAAGTCGATTGTCATACCTTAGCACAAGCTCTCCTTCCTTGATGCCTTTGTCCTTCAGTTTCTTGTCGTGCGTTTCTTTCGCTTGTGTGGCTTTCCTCTTGTAGCACTCATATGCTGCTTCTCTTTTCCACTCAAGCTCCACTAACGTAAGAAGTCGATCCATCCATACCTCTTGATCATCTTGTGCTCCTTTGCCATGAAGTCGCATTGTTGGAATGTTGAGCTCGATAGGCTGCAAAGCCTCTTGACCATAGACCAAGTGAAATGGTGTGAACTCCGTGGCTTCCCTATATGTGGTTCGATATGCCCACAAGGCACCATCCAAGAAGTCATCCCATAATTTTGTCTTGTTTTGCACCATCTTTCTAATGATTCCTGCAATGATACCATTAGCCTTCTCCACCAAACCATTTGACTGTGGGTAGTATGGTGTGCTATGACGATGTAGAATGTGAAGCTCTTCACAAACTTCTGTGAGCAATCCTTTTCTAAACCCTGGACCATTATCAGAAACAATCTCCAAAGGTGTGCCAAATCTACAACAAATGTGAGTGTAGACAAATTTTCTCACTGTCTTCTCATTTACCTTTGCCACACTTTGTGCTTCCACCCACCTAGTCATATAGTCTACAGCCACTAGAATGTAGAGTTTACCATTTTTTGTCCTAGGCAGAGGACCCATAGCATCAATGCCCCACTTTTCAAAGGGTCCATTTGCAAGCACTATTTGCCTCGGGCCATGCACCAACCTTCTATTTCCATTTATCTGACAAGTGTGACAGCTTTTACACCAATGTTGAACATCCACATGCAAACTTGGCCAAACATACCCCGAAAACAAAATCTTCTTTACAGTTAATTCTTGGGCAAAATGACCACCACATGCCTCTTCATGCAAACCTTCTAGAATGGCTGGAATTTCCTTGATAGTTGGTACTCGTCTGCACACTTGATCCTTCCCTCTTTGATAGAGGGAGCCTTTTAGGAAGAGATATACGCTTGCCTTCTTCATGAGTCTCCTCTTCTGAGCTTTTGTGAAGTCTGGTGGAAACTCACCCTCCAAAATGTAGCCAATGATGGAAGCCAATGACTCCAATCCCTGGTACCTCGGTTGCTTCACAGCAGCCGCCACCATGATGACCTGCACTTCTTTCTTTACACATGGAACGGCTTGTTGTGCAAGTAAATCAGCATCTTCATTCTGTTTCCTAGGAATATGATATAGTTGCACTTCTTCAAATTGATTAAACAATCTACGAATGGCATGAACTTTTGTCCGTAAGCTCTCATTCTTGCATGCCCAAATGCCTAAAATCTGTTTAACAATGAGAAGTGCATCTCCCTTTACCATGAGGCGTTGTATCCCTTGGCCAATGCACATCTTCAAACCATGAAGTAGAGTGTCATATTCTGCTTCATTGTTGCTAGCTGAACTTGGTAGATTGAACTTCTCTTTCATGACCACCTCTCCACTTGGGTTGAGCAACACTAGCCCTCCCCCTGCTTTTCCTGTGGCTCGACGAAAAGCTCCATCAAAGAACAAAGTAAAAGCATTAGGAATACTTTTTGGTGGTGGCAATGGTAGGGTCTTTACTTCAGGCACCTTAATCTCCTTTTCGTGCACCCTATAAGTGAGAATCCCTGCCAATTGTGCACGCACACTATCTTCTACCTTGAAAGAGTATTGAAACTCTTGCAACTCCATAATCCACTTTGAGATCCTAGTACTAAGATTCATTTGAGATGACACCCAAGGGAACAAATTTTCTGCAGTGAGAATTACAAAAGGTTTTGGTAGCAGGTAGGATCTAAACTTTCTCACCGCAAACATGAGAGAAAGCATCATGAGTTCTGCTTCTGTGTAGTCTCTCTCCAAAGCATTCATGACCCTACTAGCAAAGTAGATGGGTCGCATCCTTGTACTGTGGGGATCTTGTTGTAGCAACACAGCACCAATTGTTTCCCTTCCAACACTAGAGCTAACAAAGAATGTGTACTCCCAACAAGGAGGCATGAGTGTTGGTAGCTCTGACAAAATGACTTTAATTTTACAAAAGTACTCTTCCAGCTCATCAGACCATGCAAATTCTACTTGTTGTGTCAACTTTTGCAAAGGGTGAAGTAACTCCGAGGCTAAGTGAATGAAGCGTGACATATACTTCACCTTTTGAATGAATGAGATGACCTCCTTAAGACTCTTGGGTGATGGTAGCTCAATAAGAGCCTTTGCCTTCGAAGGATCCACTTCAATGCCTTTGTAAGAAACTTTATGACCAAGCAAGATTACTTCATCCTCACCTATATGGCACTTTTCGGGGTTGAGTTGACCTCCCATGTCGTAGAGCTTCTTTAAACCTTCTTCTACCCTTTGTAGATGCAATGATTTTGAGCTATAAATACAAAAATCATCAATGAACACCCTAATTGAATTTCCAAAGAATGCTTGAAACACCATATTCATGAAACGTTGGAATGTTGCAGGAGCATTTGTCAGACCAAATGGCATGACTCTAAAAGCATAACAACCCCAAGGAGTGATAAAGGTTGTTTTCAATTGATCCTCCAGTGCAATCCCTATTTGAAAGTATCCTGAGTAACCATCGCACACAGTGTACTTCTCATGACCAGCTACCTCATTTAGTATCTCATCCTGGAATGGGAGGGGAAAGTGATCTCTCTTTGTTGCCTCATTGAGGGGACGGTAATCCACACACACCCTCCACTTGCCGTTCTTCTTAGGAGTGACAACAACAGGAGAGACCCACTCCGAATTCTCCACTGGATAAATGAACCCTGCTGCTAGAAGCTTTCTTACCTCCTTGAGTAAAGCCTGCTCCTTGATGACTCCTAGCCTTCGTAGCTTCTGAGCCTTAGGTGTGGCCTCTGGCTTCAACTCAATTTTGTGTTGAACAGCATCTACTCCACGCACATCGGTGTAGTCTTTAGCAAAAAGCCTAGGAAACTTCCTTAGCACACATTTGAACTCCTCTCTTTCATCCTTTGTAAGTGTTGTTGATAGCATACCTTCCAGCATCCCTTCATCTTGATATTCACCTTCGTTCTCTTGAGGACCTACCTCCTCCAAGCCTTGACAAGAGGTCTCTTGGTTGCTTGGCTTAAACCTTACCCCCATGACTTCGATGGAAGACTCCTCTTCAGTAATGCTGCCGCTACTTTCTTCTTCTGAAGTGCTATCGGTCCAACCTTCTTCCGTCTCACTTTGAGATGATTCTTCATGGAGCTCCTCTTGGCGTTGCTCCTTCATGTCAAAGACAACCTTCTTGTGATTGTCATTCCTGCAAATTAGCTTTCCACTCTCCCAATCCTGCAAAGCTCGCATTTTCATTAGCCATGGTCTTCCTAGGATAAATGGGTAACCATTTCCCTTGGTAGACATGACATAGAAATCCACTGCCTTCTTAATGCCAAAGGCCTCCACAAAAACATTTTTACAAATGCCTACGCACCTAGCCTTGCTATTGTTTGCCATCTTGACCCTAATTTCAGGTGTCTCATGGATGTGCATGCCTAGTTTTTGCATGAGTCCCTCTGTCATGATGCAAATTTGTGCACCCCCATCCACTAGACCTTTCCTAACCAATCTTCCTTTGATGTAACAGTCTAGCACTGGTGTAATGTCCTCATTCATTTCAGCTTGTGCAATTTTTACAACAGGCACACTCTCTTTTACCTTTCTCCTAGTGCTAACTGCCCTTGTTAAATCCCTCCTAACTTGTGGACATAATGCAAGAAATTGAGGCCATGAAATATCAGGACCCTTACCTCTCATGTCTTCCAACAAGTTGTACGGAGCCATACCATGTCCAAGAGGGAAGTCTTGGAGGTTGATACGACGTCGAGTCCTCTTGGTTTCCTTGGTTCCCTTTGCCTTCTTGCCTTGTCCATGGTCACTCTGTGATGTGACTCCTTCTTTCTCTTTACCTTTTCCTCGGCCACGCTTAATTCCATTGGCTTCCATGTCAACCTCATTTGAATTTGTCACCTCTACCACATGCACATTTGGATCTGGCAAAGGTGGAACTCCTTCTACCCCGTGTGGAGGTGGTCTTGGTCCATTTGGCCTTTGTAGAAGCCTTGGTTGTTAACCAGTTCCTTCACCTGCATTCATCACTGGGTAATTCAAGTTAGGCCTCCCTGGCTCCCCACGGGGCCAAGGACAATTATACATCCCATGTCCAGACTCTCCGCAATTCCAACATTGCAAGACTCTCCTAGGTCGTGGATCTCGCTCTTCAGACTTCTTTGCTTGTCCCTTTGGACCTACAGCTTGTGCAAGGTGAATTGACAGGCTGCTTAAAGATTCGTTTAACTTCTCAATTACTTCCGCCGTTACCTCAGGAAGCTCCCTCGATGTTGATGCTTGTGACTTACCTTTGGGTCTAAGACCTTCTATTGGAACCTCTCCCCTTAAGCACTTGAGTTTCCTATACTTCTCAGCAGCCCTAGTTTCAGTTGCATCAAAAGTAGCAGGTGCACCCGCCTCAACTTTTACCTTAAGGTCAGGAAAGAGTCCGGCTATGAACCTCTCCTTCTTTAAAAATTCTGCACCATCACCAGGGTTAGTAACATTTCGTATCCATAGAGCCCAAAGACGTAGAAACTCTTGCTTGTACAAGTAGTAGTCATCTAAGTCTTTTTGCTTATGAGAAACAATGTCTTGCCATAGTTTTTGAGTGTTTTGGGGATCAAAGAAGTATCTCTTAAAACGATTCAAAACTTCTGTGTAATTCCCCTTAACTTCCTCAGGCAAAGAGTCAAACCAAGTACTAGCATCTTTCCTAAGGACCACCTCAAACATTTCTACACGTTCTTGATCGGTTACTATCCTCTTGATACGGCAAGACATCTTGAAATTTGCTAAAAATAATTCTGCATCCTCTCCAGGCTCTCCAAAGAAAAGAGGATATCCAGACATTTGGCATTGGCTCTCCATTATTATGAAAGATTACAATATGAGTTACAATAAGGGATACAATAGAGATCTAGAACCACTCGCCTGCAAATGAAGAAGTGAGAAAATACCACTCTAGGTTTTCTTCTTCAGCTATCCAAGCTTCAATAAGGTCTCGATTTGTTTGATCAAAACAAAAGGGTAGACTATTGATGAGCTCTAAGAAGGGTTGAAATTCTTCAAAGCTAAGGCGATAAACAAAAATCTCTAGAACTTCATTTTCTGGATCCAAAAGAGCAACCACGTCCCAAGTGATAAATTGCACTTGCTCTACAATTCCCAATGCACAAGCGGTTTGTATAAAAACTAGATCTTCATGCTCGTCGAAGGCCGTGAGAAAGTAGCAATTGACTAGGAGCTCCTTTCCTTCGAGTTCCACACAGACGGAGTGAGGCAACCTTCTCACAATTTCATAAAGAACATCCTCATCAAGTCCGATCAAGTTTGCAAGATTTAAAGACTCCACTTGTGCTACAAAATTCCTGGACAAAAACTCCTTAGGATTATGGTTAAATCATTCAAAAGCATAAAGAGATTTACAATGTCTCTATGAACAAAGTGTCATAGAAAGTAGAGAAGGATGAGAATTTATACAAATTTGCAATCTTCTCTATGCTCTCTTTATTAAGACAAGCTCTGAATAGCTCCCTATCTCCTTTGTTGAAAGCGAAAGGAAGACTATTAATAAGACGCAAATGAGGGAAAAATTCACCAAATGTGAGTCTATGAAGCATGAACTCTGGCCGCAAGTTTCCTGAAGAGTCTTCCTCAATGGCGAAATGCACTCGCCAAACGCCAAATTTCACTCTATTTACCAATCTTAGGGCACACACTAGTTGGATGAATGCGCGGTCTTCCTTAGTGCCCAACAACAAGAGGAAAATGGAATCCACGCGTAGGACCTTCCGTCTTAACTTCACCACCCTCTTGTTATGAGGGAGACGCCTTACTACTTGCTCCTGCAACTCAATTGGTAATAGAGCTAGATCTCTAAGGATTGAACTTTCACTGCACACACATTCCCAGTTAGAATAAATGATCGTTTTTTTGTTTCTTGTAACAACTTGGACAAAGAAAAAACAAACATACACACTACTTTGCCGGGCTGCACTTCATTTTAAAATAAAATGAACACATGTACATCAAAAGAAGTGTGGTAGTTGATGAGAGGTAGAATGACAGGGTTTGGTGATGCAAGAATTTCTCCTGCTCTTTGGGCACCAAACATGAACACCATTCGTTGTTGAAAATGGATCTTTCTACTAATTGCAACGTTTATTCTAATGTGTGGAGTAAAATGAAAGGGAAAAACCTCTATTCCTGGGCCATTATCCATGGCCTATGCATGTCCTAATGCTTAAAACAAAACAAAAATATAGACGTCCAAACTAAGGTCGTACCTAATGAGAGGCAAAATAAAAGGATTTACTGAAGCGTTTATCTCGGCCAACCTAAGAGGACCTAAAATTCTACGAATGACACGTTGAAATTGCAACTTAGTACTAACAATTATGTGTACCTTTTGCCTTGCAATGGGAATGAAGGGATCATACAAATCTTCGTGATTCATGCAAACTACTTGACTATGCTAAAGGTTGATTCTACACAAAAATACACAAGCCGTCCTCCGTGGGGGCACCAATTTGAGGCGGTCCAGGGCGGGCAACAAGAAGAGTGGCCTCTAGACACCCTTCAAGGCTCCCGTGCTGCTCAATGGGGCTGGGGCACAACACAACACAAACATAAACAACAAACCCACCGCCAAATCCCAACTACACAAGGGGCACCACCTAGTTTAAGAGCGAGCTAGGACGCAAAAGAGGAGAATCGTTAGAGCAACCCACAAACAAGCAAGGAATTACACTAACCCTAACACCAATGGAATACTCTCACACACTAAAACACGAGAGAGAGAGAGAGATAGAGAGAGAGAGAGAGAGAGAGAGAGAGAGATAGTGCTCGGGCTGCTTTGAAACGTATCGGCCATGATCAAGCAAACACAACTATATATTTAAGAAAGAGAGAGAAAGGGGGAGGGGGTGCTTGTTGCATTAATACCTTCTTACAAATCTGTCATGAAAAATCAAAGTGAGATTAGTACTTGTTCAACATAGCTTGCGTAAATTTCACCACAACACATCACTAGAAAAGCCACCCCAATCACTGTCTTAAGGCCAGGGGAGTCCTCTCCACCCTGTCGCCCTCTTACAGTATGTGGGATTTATGGCTAGATTGATGACAACACCAGAGACAAGCTATCAAGAACTTAACAAAAAAAAACACCAAGACACTTACACATCATTGTTGTCCATTAATTCACGTTGGAAGGGAGACAAAGTATCCAAGCTTAGTCCAAATCCACCCTCCTTGATTCAGCGAATGTTGGGCTTACACTAGTAGGAGAAATGATAGATTTCCTACTCTCAATTGAATGATCACTCTCTCTCTTACAATGGCATAGATTTCCCTTGCTAATCCCCTATTACAACACATGCACATGCATAAGACAATGAGCTTCCACTCAAGAGCTCCTTCTAGAGAGGTTGAGCTTGGCTTCTCAAGCTATAGCATAGTGCTCTTGCTTATGGCTTCCCCCTTTTATGCTAGCTACACCCTCCTTTTATAGCAATTTTGAAGGCTAGGGTTACTCCTCTAACCATGGTTGGGTTAGATTTTCAGCAATTTATCTAATTTCTTTTGCTTGGAATTATCAAGAAGTTGGTGGGGAAAGAGAGAGGAGAGAAATGGAGGTGATAGGACTTTTCATAGTGGGTTAGTGTTAGTAGAGTTAGTATTAATTTACAAATGGAATTGAATATTTACAATGGGAGTATCCATGTAGGATACAAATAAGGAAGAAAAACTCTTAAGAGGTAAGAAAAGGTGGATTTCTTACAAGGTTGATGCTCCAAGTGTCTTGAGTAGGGCCAATTTTGACGCTTGTTGACGGTCCACTAGCTTTGACGGTACATTTTTTCTCCACTCTTGACCTTCCTTGAGAGACAAGGTAATTGAAGCTGAGTAATCAACCACCATGATGCTGTCTTTTAAGAGAAGAGGCTGAATTTTGTGGTTTTTTGATAGATATGGGTAATTTGGAGGAGGAAAAATGAGACTAGGTGGTCAATTTTGGAATGGAATTGTGTGTGGGAGGTATGAGTTCACCATGGTTTCTCTTATTCTTCAAGGTTGAGGAGAAGGTGAGTAGTGTGCAGAGAGGAGTGGTGAGAGAGATGGGGATGATGAGTGGAGAAGTGTGTGTGAAAGAGGAAAATGATAAAGTGGAAGAGAGAGTGTGGCTGCATAGCATGGGAAAACTTGGGTCCACTAAAAAAATCATAGCTCACAGCTGGTAGCTCCAAAAATCATGAAAAAATTTGGGGTGATTATTCAGAGCGTTGGCTACATTTTCTCATTGACCACCGCTCCAAATTCGGAGTGGAGATAGGTGCCAAAATTCTCACCAAAAAGCCTGTTTTTTAGGCCTGCAAAAGTCTTTTAGTGGTCCCCTCCTTTGTTGAATTTGTACAATGCATCCAAGAGTGAGCCCCTCCTTTGTCATATTATAATACAAAGCATTCAAGTTGCCCTTGACCCATGCATGGAGGAGGATTATTGGTGAAATAAGAAATATATACATGGTGGGACTAGTGTATGGACTATTCATGGACTTTAGCTCAATGAGCACATGGTGTTAGAATAATGAGTAAAAATAATAATAAAAATATGGAGGAGTTATGGATATGGAAAGATATTGGAATCATATGATATGGTCCCTCCTTGAATTATTTTGGGTGAAAGAGGAAAATGTATGCAAGTAAATAATATAATAAAAGTAACCAATGAGTAGAAATCAATTTTTTGTTTTCACGAGGGTGAGGGTGAAAATGTGGGAGTGATTTGTATAAAGGAAAAATATGAGGTTAGAGTATGTACATATTGGCAAAAAAATAAAATTATGGTGTAAGAGGATGAAAGAAGGTGTACATAGGTTTAATAAAACACACACCTAAGTAGAAATATTTAAATAAAATACCAAAATAATTATAAAAAATCCCTATATTTAGGCCATATATACAATGAAATATTTACACACAAAGAGGCCATAATATACTTTTATTTTTTTATTTTTTTAATTTTTTTTGGCTCACCTAGCCCAGTGACTAGCTAGCTGAGGGTTTTTAAGAAGATATGGGAAAAGTCCCGTGACTCACGCACGCCTATGTACAGTGAAATGGTAGGGATAGCCACAGTGTTTGGGTGATTTTGGTAGGGTGAGGTAACTCACTGTGGCAATTACAAAGAGCCGAAAAAACGGCTATCACCGTGTTCTTCATTGAAAGAGGAAACCTTACTCACACTTACATGCTTGAGCCTATCCCCTTGTCGGCGATACGCACTATCACAACCATTTGGCTTAGCTCTCATTCCCTTCGATGCAAGACAGGGCATTGGGGCAATGGGAAGAGTCAAATCTACTATGCACATTATGCTCACTACAAGTTCGAGAGTCTGAGTACCCCCACACTACTAGAGTGCTCATCTTTTGTTCACATCCGAACTTGCTTCTCTCACATTTTTAGCCGTGACTTAGACCTACACACTTTCCTCTCCCAGCCACAATGAGGGCTCTCCATTGCGACTCTCATCACCACAATTTTGGAGCAACGAGAGTAGGTTATATTTGACCTTTGAGGACGATAGTAAAAAATATCTTATCTATCTCTCTCCCCCTCTTTCCCTCTATCTCTCTTTATCTTTTCCTCTTTCTATTTTTATTTTTGTTCATCCATTCTCTTTCTTATATTTTTTTTGGCCGTTTGTTTAATGTTTAACATTTTGTTTTTACCTTTTTTATTGGAAAAAAATCTTTTAAGTAGAGCATTTTTTATTATAATATAACACTAACTTCACATTAAGTAACCAAAATAACAAAGCAATCATCTCTCTTCTCTATCTACTTTAACACTAATTTAAACATGGTCCATTAAATCTACACTAATCTCTCCTCTCCCTCTCTCTCTCTCTCTCTCTCTCTCTCTCTCTCTCTCTCTCTCTCTCTCCCTCTCTCTCTCTCTCTCTTTGCTATTTTTATAATCACACTCACAAGCTAAACATTTGCTAACCACAAGCTAATCACACTATTGCTGCAAACAATTGAATACTCAAACAAGCAAAGTGAGGCAAAGAAGCAAACACCATCTGAAAATATGCGAGAGGTATGCGATTTTTCCATTTGTCTATCATAATGTATGTGTGTTTAAAACAATAGAATGGGGTGGGTTGTTAAAAGAGCTTACCTCTATTCTATTTCTCCACGGTTGTGTCTTCTTGCGTCCTCTTGTGTGTAGAGCTTCCACGTGATCGTTTCTTCTATCTCTCCGGTCTACTCCTTCTTCTCATGGTCCACCAATGGTGCTAAAAAGGAGCTCCTCCAAAGAGTCTTGTGTGTGTGTGTGTGTGTGTGTGTGTGTGTGTGTGTGTGTAGCTATTTTTACTTGAATAATAAGACATAAATGAACTTTAACATTCAAAAGACAGTTGGCTTTATAGAAAAGGCAATGATTAGTACAAAAACAACTTAGTCTTAGAATTGTCTTTGTACATGGCTTATGAGAATGAAGCCTCATTCTAGTATACAATGATAATGACTCATTAAAGAAGTACTTCCCAAGTAGAAGGAGCAAGTGTAATCACAGACAAACATTTTCTTTAAGCCAAAGAAATTCCAAGAAAGAATAGAGTCCTCACCTGCATCCATCCAAACAAGAAAACAAATACGTTAGCCTTGGATGTGTTTTACAGGTGTCAATGGACTATATATGTCGTTATTCATGTCCAACTTACAACTTTTTTAACTTAAAACCACTGTCCAAAGTGTTCATGTATTCCATTTCTTTGGTTTTTTTGTAAAGAAGGTTTATTATCCCAAAGATTTATAAAAGTACTTATAGGTATAGTTTCTATATATCCCCATTTTTATTAGACCTAGATAATAGCATACATATCATTCTGATCAGAAGGCCACCAGCCCTTCTAATCCAAGTGCCTTAATCCACATATCATCTCATCAGTCTTTCAATATGAAAATTCCTTTGCCAGATTTGCCAAGCTCCAACACCTCTATATTTTTTAAGTACCATGATGCTATAAAGTATCCAAATCAAAGGCTTTAGATATCTCTAAACGACAAAAAATTTATTTGACAGTTAAAGGTATCAAACTTGGCTATGTTATCAAGAAAAACCAAATTTCACATGCCCACTTGGGCTTATGGAATCCATCATACCTCGGTTTGTATGCCAAATGAGAAGAAATCATACTAAATCCAATCATCTTAGCTTTAACAAAGTTAAAGAATTGATGTTCCCTAATGATCAACATAAAAAGTGGCACCTTTATTTATGTTGGTATCTTGATATGAACTTGGAATCGGCTAGAACAAAGGTTACTCCAAGGTATGCAATAAACAGTCCACAAAGTATAAAGAACAGTCGCCTTTTGGGGCAAGTCTTACCCAATAAATGAACCACAAAAGGGGGGTGTGTGGCTCTTTGGATGTTGCTACTATGTGGGAGGAGGATGTGCTAGCATGTGCTGCCATAGTGATCTCTCTCTCTCTCTCTCTCTCTCTCTCTCTCTCTCACTCACTCACTCACTCACTCACTCTCTATCTCTCTCTATCTATCTCTGTCTTTCTCTTGTCTCACTCTCAAGTGTTGACAAATAAATAAGAAGCCCCCTCTCCTTTATATACACCCCCCCCCCCGGGCCGCGGCCCACTATGAAAAAAGATACCATCCCAAAGCTCTTTGATATACATACAAACACACATGGGTGTGCACACAAACACCCAAACAAAATCTAAAAAACTTAATCAATGAAGGTGATACTATAATGACAAAAAAGTTTTGAATGTCCATTAAACAAAATGCTTTACAACGTGGCATTAGAGCGGGTTACATTGATCTATCAGATCAACTTAAAGATAGTGCGATGCCAACCCTCCACTCCTCTTGCACTTTCATGGCTGCCTCCATCCGTCTACCAATTTGAAACAACAAAAATGCTTTTAATAAGACTAACAATTGGCACATATAGACAACATAAAAATTGAACTGACCTTTTGCTGATTGAGACAAAAGTAAGCATCTTTGATATCTTTGTAGCCCAAGATAATCAAGTGTTCTCGTATGTTGGTGAGAGTCCAGTGTTCACTTACTTGCAAATCTCAAAAACACCATTTGACAAAGTATCGGGCATGTCAAATGTCACAAAATTAGCAACATTGGATTGTAAGAGTATCCACTTTCCACTCTTACACATCCAACACTCAAAGTGGAAACGTAGGTACAAAGTAGTGTGCACTTTCAAATATCATATCGCTATACCTGAAGCCCCCACCTTACACTTGTATTTACCTCCATGCACTCCCTCAACCATTGCCCAATTATCTCCAAATACCAATTTTAGTGCTTCATACATAGCATCTTTGCTACAAAAGATAGTAGGTGTGACACTAAATGGCAATGTCTTGAACAAGTATACAAAAACATGCATGGGGAAGCACCAACTGATCCCTACGCATCTAGAAGCCTTCCAAAATTTTAATGAGGAGAAAATTTCAAAAAGCATCTTCTCCTTCACTGTTGAGAAGAGTGACCACGCATCGTATTGTGGCCATTCTAGGCTCACTAATGAAGGTTTGTGAACAACAATGATCTTACCGTATCCATCCTTCGAGGCCGGCACAACATCATCAAACTTAAGAGTATTTGTTCCAGAGATAGAATTACTTACAACCATCACAAGGCTGTCCCAACTATCCGGTAGAGATGATAGTATAAGGAGATCTCGCACTTCGTCATCGAAATTGATTTTCACTGATCGAAGTTGACTTATGTTTGTGTTAAAGTCATTTAGGTGTTCTGCAACTGAACCATTCTCTGCCATCTTTAGATTGAACAAGTGCTTCATAAGAAATACCTTATTGGATGCCGATGGTTTCTCGTAGAAGTCGTCAAGTGACTTCATCAAGTCCTCCGTGGTCTTCATCTCCGAAACATTGAAGGCCACCGTTGACGCCAAGCTTAACCGGATTGTTCCCAATGCCTTTCGATCAAGGACAATCCATGCTTCATCTGCCATTGTTGCGGGCTTCTTTGCAAGACCGCCTAGTGGCAAATAGAGGTCCTTCTGGTAGAGATAGTCTTCAATCTGCATCTTCCAATGTTGGTAGTTTTTGCCGTTGAACTTCTCAATCTTGAGCTTCCCTTCCTCCGCCATAACTCCCACTCAATTCAAGGAATCCTTTTCTTGAGATAATTTAGCTACGAGCAAACCTTGCTCTGATACCAGTTGTTAGGAAATAAGACGTAGCTAAATAGATAATTGAGTAGATTACTTAATGGAGATAGACAGATTTATATACACGAGATTATAGAGTAGAGAGAGAGAGAGAGAGAGTACACACGATATACGTGGTTCACCCAATGTGGGCTACGTCCACGGGAAAGTAGCCACTCAATGGCTTTAGTATTTCCAAACAAGAAGTAGTTTACAAAGGGATTATACCCTTAATGGAGATCCCGCCTTGCTTCACTCTCACCACCTCACACTCACCTTGTTGCATCAACTTCACACTATGAAATGTGTGTAGAAATGGCCTCCTTTTATAGGCCAAAAGGGCTGCCCTCTCTTATGAGAGACAGCCATGTGTAGCCGCCCTTGTGCAAATAAGTCCAAATCGGACCCTCCAATCCGCCCATGTGTGGCCGCCCTTGAGAAGACAAGTCCGCTTTTGAATTCGGCCACCGGCCACCGGTCATTGACTTCCGACCACCGGCCATTGGCCATTGACTACCGGCCACCGGCCAACCGACTGGTTGTTTTCCGACCACTTTCCGGCCGCCGTCCGGCCATAATATTCCGGAGAAAAAGAATATTCCGGTGAAAAAAAAGTCTCGGGGGCCTCCGCCCCCGAGGCCTTTAAAGTTGCCCTTGATTCTTGTTCGTGAAAATTTTGGTTTCCGGTGAGTGATTTTCCTTCACGCACGATGGCTTCTCCTCATAATGGGGGCCTTACAAATGTGCGCTTTTACCATAGAAAACAAGGGTAAATCAGGCTCCATACTTAACAATATCCCACTTGGAGACTGATCTCCAAACCAAACCTGTGACTGCTTTCCATTCTGGCTTCTTATCCTTGAATGCCGATTGAAGATGAGCAAAAGCTCAACTTCTCCTTGTTGACCACCTTTGTAAACATGTCTGCAGGATTTTCACTTGTATGCACCTTTCCTAGCTTTAGTTGTCCCTCTTCCAAAAGAGTGCGTATGAAGTGATATCTCACCTCAATGTGCTTTGTCCTTGAATGAAAGGCTGAGTTCTTCGCAAGATGGATAGCGCTTTGGCTATCACTGTACAAGACACAATTGTCTTGTTTGAATCCAAGCTCTTCTAAGAATCTGTGAAGCCACAGAATTTCTCTGCTTGCCTCTGTCATTTCTACATACTCTGCTTCCGTGGTAGAAAGTGAAACCACTTTCTGCAGCTTTGAAGCCCAGCTTACTGCTGTGCCTCCAACCGTGAACACATAGCCAGTAGTGCTTCTTCGAGTATCTTTGTCACCTGCCATATCTGCATCAGCATACCCTTCTAGAAAAATATCAGTTCCTCCAAAATACAAAGCATTTGTTGTTGTCCCTTTTAGATACCTAAGTATCCACTTCACAGCTTGCCAATGCTCTTTACCTGGGTTGTCCATGAACCTACTCACAATTCCCACTGCATGTGCAATGTCTGGCCTTGTCCAGACCATAACATACATTAGAGAACCTACCGCTGCAGCATATGGAACTTTAGACATATAGGCTATCTCCTCTTGTGTCTTTGGACACATATCCTTCGTTAGTTTAAAATGACCAGCCAAAGGTGTAGAAACTGGTTTTGCATTTTTCATTGCAAACCTTTCTAGTACCTTCTTGATGTAATCTTCTTGAGATAGCTTTATTGTCTTCTTCGTCCTGTCCCTTGATATTTTCATACCAAGTATCCTCTTTGCAGCACCTAAATCTTTCATTGAAAAAGATTTGGACAGCTCCTCTTTTAGGTCTTTGATGTCCTGCATGTTAGCACTTGCAATCAGCATGTCATCAACATACAACATTAGGATGATGAATTTCCCATCTCCCAAATTTTCCGTGTAGACGCAGTGATCCGAGTTGCATCTTGTGAATTCATGATCCAACATCCATCGATCAAACTTCAAGTACCATTGTCTTGATGCTTGCTTTAAACCATACAAGCTCTTCTTTAATCTGCAAACCATTTTCTCCTTACCTTTTACTTCATACCCCTTTGGTTGAAGCATGTAGATTTCCTCCTCTAAGTCACCGTGAGGGAATGCCGTATTTACATCCATTTGCTCAAGATTTAGATCATGAGTAGCCACAAGGCTTAAGACAAGCCTAATTGAGTTCATTTTTACAACAGGAGAAAATATTTCATTGAAGTCAATACCTTTCTTTTGAGAAAAACCTTTTACCACAAGCCTAGACTTGTACCTTTTCTTCCCACCTTCCTCTTCCTTTAGCTTGTACACCCATTTGTTTTGAAGTGCCCGCTTACCTTTAGGCAACTCAACCAACTCCCATGTTTGGTTGCGATGTAGTGAGTCCATCTCCACTTGCATGCTCTTCGTCCATTCTTCTTTGGATTCATGTTGCATAGCTTCTTCATATGATTCTGGCTCTCCAGAATCTGAGATCAAGAGATGGTTGAAGGAAGGAACAAACCTTTCTGGAGGTCTACTTGCTCTTGTAGATCTTCGGGGAATAGGTTGAGGCTCCTCATTTGGTTGACGTTGTTGCACATTGTCACCGTTTGCAGTCCTTGAGTCTTCACCGTCCTCAAGCTCCATGTACTCATCACCTGTTTCTTTTGTTTGTTTTCTTTCCAAGTAATCTTTGTACATATTTTGTTCGTTAAAAATTACACCCCTACTCCTTAAGATTTTACCATCTTCAGGATTCCATAGGCGATACCCAAAGTCTCCTTCTCCATAGCCAATGAAGAAACACTTTTTGGACTTTGCATCTAACTTTGATCTTAGGCTTCTATCTATGTGCATGAAAGCCTCACACCCAAACACTTTGAGAAATGCATAATTCACCGGTTTACCTGTCCATGCCTCTTCTGGAACTCCCCTATCCAATGCCGTTGAGGGTGACCGATTGATTAAGTACACGGACGTACTTATAGCTTCCGCCCAAAGCTCAAGCGGTAGGCCTGCATGTAGCCGCATGCTTCATGCTCGTTCCATGATTGTCCTGTTCCTCCTTTCCGAAATCCCATTTTGTTGAGGTGTCCTTGGGGTTGTCCTTTGCCTCCGAATGCCATTGCTAGCACAAAAGCTTTCAAAAGCTTGGCTGCAATATTCGCCTCCATTGTCGGATCTGAGGCATTTAACCTTGGTACCTATTTCATTCTCCACAAAGGCTTTCCACCTTTGAAATATGGAAAATACATCGGATTTATTCTTCATGACATAAACCCATGTTTTTCTAGTCGCATCGTCTATGAATGTTACATAGTACAATGAGCCACCAAGTGATGGTGTACTTGCAGGACCCCAAACATCAGAATGAACCAACTCAAGTTTTTTATTTTTTCTTTCATTTCCTGATTTTTAAAATTTTACCCTCTTTTGTTTACCATAAACACAATCTTCACAGAACTCTAAGTCCACTTCTTTCAAACCTGGTAGAAGCTTCTTTATTTGAAGGATTTTCATTCCTTTGGCACTCATATGCCCAAGTCGATAGTTCCACACCGCATTGTCAACTTCTGTAGTTGTTGCACAAGCTGAAGGTTGCGTGCCAATAGTACACAAGTAGAGTGTACCGACTTTTTCTCCCTTGGCAACCACCAAAGATCCCTTTGAGATCTTCCACCGTTTGTTTCCGAATGCAATGTTGTGACCTTCATCGTCCAATTGTCCTGTAGAGATCAATTTTTTGCGAAGAGAAGGAACATGCCTAACATCTTTAAGCTTCCATTCATTTTAGTTAGCATTTTTGACAGAAACTGTACCTTTGCCGACAATCTCACAATCTTTATCATCTCCCAAGTATACATACCCAAAATTACCTTTGGTGTAGTCTTGGAAATGTTGCTTGTGTGGTGTCGCATGGAATGAAGCCCCGGAATCTACTATCCAGGAATTAGACACATTGTCTAATGAGAGAATTAGAGCATCTTGCTCTACTTTACCTGCCACATTGGCCTCCGATGTGGGCTTGTTGTCTTGAGACTCTGTCTCCTTTTTCTTCTTGGACCAGCAATCCTTCTTGACGTGGCCGTTCTTGCCGCAGTTCCAACATTCAAGAACTGACTTTGTGCGTGACTTGCTACGCCTTGAGCGATCACGACCCTTTTGGTTTTTGAACCTCTCCTTAGGCCTTCCTCTTGTTTCCACTGATAGTGCAGCACTTGATGATTCTCATGTGCTTCTCCTTCGCATTTCCTCACTTAGGAGAACACCCACAACATCATCAAACTTAAGAGTATTTGTTCCAGAGATAGAATTACTTACAGCCATCACAAGGCTGTCCCAACTATCCGGTAGAGATGATAGTATAAGGAGATCTCGCACTTCGTCATCGAAATTGATTTTCACTGATCGAAGTTGACTTATGTTTGTGTTAAAGTCATTTAGGTGTTCTGCAACTGAACCATTCTCTGCCATCTTTAGATTGAACAAGCGCTTCATAAGAAATACCTTATTGGATGCCGATGGTTTCTCGTAGAAGTCGTCAAGTGACTTCATCAAGTCCTCCGTGGTCTTCATCTCCGAAACATTGAAGGCCACCGTTGACGCCAAGCTTAACCGGATTGTTCCCAATGCCTTTTGATCAAGGACAATCCATGCTTCATATGCCATTGTTGCGAGCTTCTTTGCAAGACCGCCTAGTGGCAAATAGAGGTCCTTCTGGTAGAGATAGTCTTCAATCTGCATCTTCCAATGTTGGTAGTTTTTGCCGTTGAACTTCTCAATCTTGAGCTTCCCTTCCTCCGCCATAACTCCCACTCAATTCAAGGAATCCTTTTCTTGAGATAATTTAGCTACGAGCAAACCTTGCTCTGATACCAGTTGTTAGGAAATAAGACGTAGCTAAATAGATAATTGAGTAGATTACTTAATGGAGAGAGACAGATTTATATACACGAGATTATAGAGTAGAGAGAGAGAGAGAGAGAGAGTACACACGATATACGTGGTTCACCCAATGTGGGCTACGTCCACGGGAAAGCAGCCACTCAATGGCTTTAGTACTTCAAAACAAGAAGTAGTTTACAAAGGGATTATACCCTTAATGGAGATCCCGTCTTGCTTCACTCTCACCACCTCACACTCACCTTGTTGCATCAACTTCACACTATGAAATGTGTGTAGAAATGGCCTCCTTTTATAGGCCAAAAGGGCTGCCCTCTCTTATGAGAGACAACCATGTGTAGCCGCCCTTGTGCGAATAAGTCCAAATCGGACCCTCCAATCCGCCCATGTGTGGCCGCCCTTGAGAAGACAAGTCCGCTTTTGAATTCGGCCACCGGCCACCGGCCATTGACTTCCGACCACCGGCCATTGGCCATTGACTACCGGCCACCGGCCAACCGACCAGTTGTTTTCCGACCACTTTCCGGCCGCCGTCTGGCCATAATATTCCGGAGAAAAAGAATATTCCGGTGAAAAAAAAGTCTCGGGGGCCTCCGTCCCCGAGGCCTTTAAAGTTGCCCTTGATTCTTGTCCGTGAAAATTTTGGTTTCCGGTGAGTGATTTTCCTTCTCGCACGATGGCTTCTCCTCAAAATGGGGGCCTTACAAATGTGCGCTTTTACCACAAAAAACAAGGGTAAATCAGGCTCCATACTTAACAATAATCTTAACACCTTTGTAGTTTGCATAAGTAGTCATACATGTCCCAGGTTCATCAGATTTTAGTTCTTTAAGGATATCTAGCATAAGCCCAAGAAAAACGTTTAAAGAAATTTGATCAATTACTAATTGTTTAGCTCAGACACCTAACCACGAATAGACAAGGGATGGATGAAAGTCCACCGCCTTTTTGGTGAAGAGCTGGTCCAAATGGTTGAAGATAAACCAGATAGCATGGTCAAACCACATAATGCTGGATTTTCACGATGCTTTAGGGTCATAAAATTTACAAGCACATTTAACATATGGTCAAAAAACATTCCAAATGGATTCTGTGTAGAAATGAAGATTACTTTTAGAAAACTCCATGTTCCCTTTTGTTTGGATGTATAGACCTGTATTGGAAGAGCATTTGGAGTGGTCAATAAGGTTAAGGTTGAAGGGGGCTTTAATGAGTTCTCCTTTGTCTAAGAATTGTACTCCTTTTAGAATCCTAAGTCTACAATCCTCAACTATGGAGGCAGGAAGATTAGCCAGATTTACCCAGGTTTCACTACGAATTAGTGCCAAAAACGCTTTGTTAGGTAGAACCCAGAGGTAATGGTCCACTCCAAAAGATTAAATTTCAATTTGTCTAACTGGTAGAAAAGGAAAAACCTTGGATACTTTGGGTATCATTTCTAAGAGGTTAGCATTTCTAAGAGTTTACAGTCACTAAGGGAGAAAAGATTGTTTTGAAATTCATCGATAGCTTCAAGTGCCGCACTATCTCTACAAAAGATACCACCGGTTTGAGGGACAATTGGAGTAGCAAGGATACTGATAAAAGACATATCTCACAAGTCATCGCTATCAACTTTGAATTGTCACACATGTATACTATATGGATGTCAAGAAAACAAATATATGGTGAGAAATCCTAGGAAAAATCTAACAAAGTCTCCCCTATAAACTAAGCAAAAATTCAAGAAAAATCTCAACCATAAACCATGCCAAAATGGAAACAAAGTGGGAGATCACTCGACCACTACACAATCATGAAACCCATGATCAATTGCATCAAAACCAATGCTTGCATATGCGTAAAACTACTTTACAAATTGCAAGCATCAATAGCATCACTAAACCAAGTGAACCCAATCTCAAATGAATAGCTCAACCGAGTGTAAATCACATAACCATATATGCAAGTAGTGAGCAAACAGTTCTCAAAATGGATCCCACAAGAAAACTGCATGCATTAGTCTGATGCATCATATAAAAATAACTAAAAAATTAGATAACTAATGTGAGACTTGCAAATCATGGCAAAAAATTATTAACTGCATTTGTTAAAGCCTTATTGATCAAGAGGGGGGGTGGGGGGGGGGATTCTGATGTGGTCCCAAAAAATTGAAACCTAGTTTTTGTACCTTTTCTCGTTTAAAATATATCGTTGATAGTCTCTTCTTGGCCACGGTGGCAAAGATCGTTACCACTTTCCATGCTAATTCATCTTTGGAGTTTTTTGTACATCTAAGAACACAACCAACAAGAAGTAGAGTATCTTTTTCCTTCTTCATGATAAAAGTGTATAATAACTCAATAAGTGTCTCCACATGAGTGGCTAGTAATTGTATATGTACTGGCAAATTACAAAAACGATTTTCAAAAGTCTAAAAATATGTTGTGTAACATATTCTTTTGCTTCAAAAAAATTACTATTATCTTCAAGAATATCCAAGACACTATGTGGAGGAGTGGATATCCATGTGGAGAATTCAAAATAAAAAAGTTGATTTTTTAAAAAAAACAATGAAATAAGCGAAACATAGAATTCATGGAGTAGTGCTTGGTTATAAATAAATAAAAACCTTGGACAAAAGTTTCTTTGTGAAGCCCTTTCCAAATTGCTAAAATGATTGTCAATAAGAAGTTTCCAACGACTCTAGAACCTTGCCAAATAGCGAGTAGAAGCTATCAATTAGCTTGAAGAGCTTCAAATTCATGAAGTTGGAAGTCCTTGGGAATCATAAGAAATATATCAACTAGCCATGCCAAATCAAAGCCGCAAGTTCAAGTAATTTTCCAGAACCATAATTAAAGCCGTGCAAAATGGTTTGTAGATCATGGCCTTGATATCTTTAAAATTGCGAGTCCAAAAACCATGTGAAATAGATAGAAGAAGTCATTAGCTTCTCAATTATGAATGCATCGATGGTGGTAGCCATTGTATTAATTAAACCAATTTCAACTAAGAAGAACGTCCAGAAACTCGGTATTTTTTTGCTTGAAGACAATTGTGTAGTTCTACTTGAAGACAACCATTAAGACTTCTTTTCTACCCTGAACAAAACAAGAAGTGATGCAAGGGAATACGGTGGTCGGCCAAGATGTGAATAAAGAAATTAAAACAAAAACCTCTTTGAACAAGCTATGGCAACCAGTGGCACTCTGCACAAGGAAAAAAGAGGGGGAGGGTGCACCATAGGTAGCTTGTCTTAGCATCATGTTGTAAAGAGAAATGTTGACATACTCCATGTGCACAAAACAAACCCAAGTGTGCATCTTTTGATGTAGGTTGTAAAGGACACCTTGTGTACAAGCAAGGGTTCTCTCCCACGTGTTGCTTGGCTCACCCTCTCTCCATGGCCCTCCTCTCAAAGGATCCTTGAACCATGCCTTGCATGCATTCAAGAGAGCCAAATTAGCTCTAATAGCACTTTGAGGTCAAGGGATGTGAAGCATGGCTCTCCACCCAGTCTTATGCCACTTATAGGCAACCATCGAGCCACTTAACAGTGGCCCTTGGCCTCACAATCCTGCATGTGATCACAAAATGGCAGTAAAGATATCCAATGTGTATGAATCTAGAAAAATAATAAACTTTTTTTCAAGTCCTAAATTTCAGGCTATTTTTTAATAGCTTGGAGGTCCCAATTGGCTTCCAATCTGTACGACTCATCTCACACTAAATTTTTTTCCTCGTTGCACTCTTCTAATAATTGTGTGACACCAAAAGTCACATCCTACTCCAATTTTATAAAAATACTTGCAAGTTGGAAGTTTGTACAAAAACAATACAAAATGTGCATTTACCTTAATCTGTGAACTTCAACGATAAAGAACCAATCTTTTTCCTTGTATTAAGAGTTGCACTTCCTACATAGAAAACTCTCTCAAAATCGCACCTTAACACCCTCAAAAGTGGCTCCCACACAGTTCCCTAGGTCAAAAATTAAAACTAAAGGAAAACAATAAGAATGAACTCCTAGAATGTGTATAAACTTGAAAACAACCAAAACCTCCTTCAAATAGAATTTATTGCTAAAACTTTGCAAATAAGTCCTATTAGAGTCTCCCCTTATCAAAATTAACTATGTCCTTAGATTTGGAAGGAGGGGTATTCTGCTTGCAAGAGGTCTAAATCAACCCAAGAGGCATCTTTTACAGGATACATATCTCACTTAAACAAAACATTCACAAGATTTCTACTTCTAAGCTGTTTAGATCTACAATCTAGAATAGCTTCTAGTTCTATCTTCAATGAGCCATCATCACCAAGATTTTATACGTCTTTTTCAAAACATGTCAAGGATTAGACATATACCTCTTCAACAAACTTACATGGAAAATAGGATGTACTCTAGCATGCATAGGCAGTTCAAGTTTATAAGCAAGTGATCCCATTCTCTTCAAAAGTTGAGAAGGACCAATGAATCTTGGATATAAACACCTATCCTTACCAAGAATTAGATTTGTACATTTAAGAATGTTGTCACTTATAGGGTAAGTGCTTTTTTCTCAACCTTCACATGTTGGCATTGTGAGCATTCATTCATGCACATAGAACAAGATATTATCTGGCATGCTTGATTGAACTTTTCACTTTACTATATTTTTTATTAGAATTGAGATACCTGCAAACAGAGTGTTGTCCAAAAAAAATTTTGTTTCAAAGAGAAATTTGTAGACACACATAAGCGATTATGGTCATACAAGTCATACTTATACAAATAAAAATTTTCCTCAAACATCTCTCCCACATGAGGAAAAAAAAAAGATAGTGTTAGAGTAGAAAGGATCATTATTTACTTCACTTTGAACCACTGCCTCTAACAAAAAGCAAATTACATATAGGGATTCAACTCAAGGCATTGACGACCTTGTTCTCTTCCTTTCCAAATATTAATATCAAAATTGTATTCACGCGATAGTCAAAGCCATCATTTCTACCTATTATTGAGAAATGGGTGTGTGAAAATATACTTTATACTCTAATTATCACTGCTTAATTCATATTTCACACCAAGAAATAAATGATGCCAATGTTTTAGGGCATAACAACATATCCTAATTCCAAATCATGCACAAGATAATTTACTTCATGCACGCTTAACTTTCTAAGTTCATATGAAATAACTCTTTCCTCTAGACATAAGATACATCCTAATTGCTCCTCACTTACATCACATGTCACCACAAAATATTTTCCTAATTTTGGAACTTTCAAAATATAATTTTCAGCCACCTTTTCTTTAAGTGTTTCAAATGCAATTTGACATGTTTTAGACCATACAAAACTCTTGTTTTTTCTAGTTATTTTAGTAAGAGGACTTGCAATTGTAGAAAAATTCTGAATATGTGCTATCTCATATCGATCCAACCCCCAAAACTCCTCACATTTCTCACGATTCTTGGTATCAGTCAATCTATGATTGCCTTGACCATTGATATGAATGACCTCTTTAGAGATTAGCCTTCCTACATATACAATTTCTTTCTTAGCAAATAATCACTTACTCAATTTGGCGTACAAGTGATGATCATGCAATACTTCAAGAGCTTTCCTTAAATGCAGCTCGTGTTCCTTTTCATTCTTAGAGTAAAGAAAAATATCATCCAAAAACACC
Organism: Adiantum capillus-veneris; assembly: GCF_014529385.1. Classification (NCBI taxonomy): domain Eukaryota; kingdom Viridiplantae; phylum Streptophyta; class Polypodiopsida; order Polypodiales; family Pteridaceae; genus Adiantum; species Adiantum capillus-veneris. Next base: position 126,983,943 of record NC_140954.1, on the reverse strand, counting down.
AAAATAAATTCATTGAGATAAGAGTGAAATATATTTTTCATTAAACACATGAATACCACAGGTACATTAGTCAAATCAAAAGCCAAAACTATAAATTAAAAGTGTGCATATCGTGTACGATTTTTTTTGTTGAAAATATCTCCTTCCTTAGTTTTGATCTGGTGGTTTCCAGATCATAGATCAAGCTTTGAAAACACTTGTGCACTACTAAGTTGACTTAACAACTCATTGATGTGCAAAAGGGGTATTTTTAATTGTTTTTTTATTCAAATCCCTGCAATCAATACACAACCTATATGTCCCATCCTTCTTTCTTTGGAAAAGCATAAGACTAGCAAAGAAAATACACTAGGTCTGATTAACCATTTCTTTAGCAAGTCATTGAGTTGGAGTTTTAGTTCTTTAAGTTTATCTATGTTGAATCTGAATGAAGCTCATGAGTAGGGTTCAATTCCTAGATATAGGTCTATCCCATGGTCTAGTGATCTACGGGGAGGCATACCTAGCAAGTCATCAAGAAAAATGTCCTTGAATTCATCAAGAACCTTTTCCACATACAATGGATATTCCCCCTTTTCTTCTTCAGGTTCAAGTTTTAATGGATTTGCAAAAATTATAAATGTCTCACATGTGTCTAAGTCCCCTTATGATTTTCACGGGCCAAAATTAGAATAGATTTAGACTCCCTTTCTCCCCATTAATAGTATGGTTACCACCATCATAAGATGCAAAAGACAATTTCTTTTGTTCACAATCAATAAAAACATGATTTTGCATCATCTAATCCATGCCAATAATGACATCATACACACAAATGCCTATGACATAAAAATTACCTTTATCATTTTAACCCTTCAAAGAAAAAGACAAATTTTCAATTAGCCTTTTTGTATAAGTTTTATTACCAATGGCAAATTCCATAGGTCTTTTTGTCTCTTGGGTTAACTTCAAAATTAATTTCTCAACCAATTTAGAAGACAAGAAGCAATGTGTATTACCCAAATAGCTCAAGAAATTTCATTTCAAATATTTGAACCCATGAATCTTATCACAAAATCCCTTGAATGATGCACCAAAGACATAAAGCACCGCAGAGTAGACTCAAATGACTTACCTTTATCATTTGCATCACCAATAGTCTCCACTTCATCCATCTTGGGCCGTACAGCATTATCATTAGGAAAAATATGAACCCTCTAGGGGCCCTTTGCGATTAAGGTTAATTAGAGGCCAGCCAATGAGAAGAGGGTGGTGACACACACTCTATGCCCTCAAAATTGTAGGGGGACAAAGTAGTCTTACACTTCTTAATGGGCTCTTACCTAGTGAGAAGGGGGGGGGGGGGGGGGCATATGGAACCTCCAACTTCCCTCCTTTTTGATCCGGTTTTGAAAAAATCCCAAAATTTTAAAATTTTTCAAAACTCAAATCTTATCTTCTTAAAACCCCCTTAAATCTATTTTATGGTCAAAAAAGCATTTTTTGACCTCAAAAAGTCAAAACGTGCACACAAAAACCCTAAAATTCAATTTTTTTTAAAAGAAACTTTTTTTACTACCCAGAACCCCCCCAAAAGTAGTCCTTAAGCAAAAAGTGATTTTCTCTCTTTAGAACCCCTTTTCCAACCCCTCCTTGGTTGCAACCATCACACTCATCCTCTACTCCAACACTCTCTCTCTACACTATCTCCATTGCTGCAGCAAGGAAACTGATGGATGGGCCATTTGCGCGCCCTTGTGGCCACCCTTTTTTTGGCACCTGGTAGGCTTCTCTACCTGCCAGGATACCTAAAAAACATAAATTAACTGAAAGCAATTCATTACTTTAGAGCAACCACTTCTTTTCACTACCTAATACATCCCTGCACCAAAAGGTCCAATTACATTGGACATTTGAAAAACCTAATTTAATGTTGCATAGACACCTGGTTTCAAAATATGTTAACTTTTTTGATATCCTATGGGTAAACAGAACTTGAAATTGCAAAAAAAAAGGGTGGCCACAAGGGCCACACATGGATAATAGACACAGTAGACACAACTGTTGATCATATTGTCATTGCAATGTCATCTCATTACAAAGATAAGGGTGTGCAATACAAAAAGAGGGGTAACTTTGGCTAATGCTCAAAGTCTCGTTGCAATCGACGTGCAAGCTACATATCTTTTGGTTGTATTGTCACTCGCTTTGCATGAATGGCGCATAGGTTGGTATCTTCCAACACCAAAATGATGTGGGACTCTACAGCTTCTTGAATAGCCTCTAGCGCTATTGCTTTCATTCTATACTGATTTCATAGCTTTGAAGCACCTCCTTCACTGTGCGAGCAAAGGGGGCACGTCGAATCAAAATCGGTGTAGCCTTTTGGTAGTGGCGGATTTCTGTGAATTCCCTTGCTATTTTTCGGTGCCGCTGCGGTTGTCTTGGGGGCACTTGCACATTTTTTGGCTGGCAGTGTTTAGGCTTCTTGAAAAACTTTGACTTGCACCTGTTTACATGCTTAGGGAATGGATCTGCAGCCTCTTCTGATTCATCCTCTTCCCTTGGCTCCCGATGTTGTGCTGTGGGGAGAGCTCCCTGGCCTCGAGGCAGTGTCTTCCCCCCAACAGGCACCCGATGTGTGCGCGGTATATCAGCTTGCACCCATGGTGGCTCACTCTCTGATTCAGTGTCTGTATGTCCAAGGATGTGAGAAGTCAGCATGGCTTAAAGGCAGAAGAAAAGGCTACAAACACCTGGCCGTTCCAGCAACTCTTCTGGCAGTGGGCATGGTAGTAGGGCAACAGAGTCATCGAGGGCTGTTGAATCTCCACATCCACAAGAAGAAAAACCTAGAAAAAGAATGAAGCAACATGCCTAGCACTGGAGAGAAGAAGAGGCCCAACAAACAACAGAGTCCGATAGGGAGGAGTCGCCACGCCACCAATCACAAGCAGGACCATCCAAGACTCAGGTAGTCGGTGTCCATTTCCTCACTTCAATAGCAATCTTGGATTGTCACGCACGCTCCTCCAGTTGAACATCTCCTCCAAATAATTGGATTGCACCATTCCACCACCATGTCAAGTATTTTTGAAGTACACTCCCCTTGCTCGATAATGGGACATCTCCATGCCTTGAGTGCTAAAAATTTCAAGCGATCCATACTTGTGCATAAAAAATGCACCATGCACAAACAAGATATGTTGTTCACATGAGTAAACGATCCACATTATTTAATAAAAACAATCCCTTTAATAAATTCACCACGTAACATGGCTTACCATGTAATGTGTGATGTTATTTTCACCCCAAGAAAGGGTGAAGACCTTGGTAAAATCCGCCAAGGCTTCTTGAAATGATTTGCGTTGTTCTTATGTTGTGTTTTTAAGGCCCATAAGCTTGACCATTTTATCAAAATGTGCCCAAACTTTCTTGTGCTTGTTTGCAAGCTCATCATTTGAATCATTGTCAGTAGTAGGTTTGCATAACTCCTTCCAAAGGTCCCAAAGGTTACCTGCCTGCTGGTTGGACCTGTTTTGAGCAGCACTTTCCTTGGGAAACTTTCTTCAAAAAGTGTCTGGTTTTTTTCCGCTCATTGACACTTGTTGAGCAATTTCATGGGACTCCCCTGTGTTCTTTGCAGCAATGATAGACACATTTCCACCGTGACAGCCATTGGAATTCAAGAGTACCTCCACTCTTTCGATTGCTTCCTAGGAATTTTCCAATGGTTTCATTGTGAAAGCATAGTCAATGTGGAGCTTCAATAGCCTATCAAAAATACGCATGAATGCGTGTAATGTAAAAAAATGTACATTTGATAGAGGAAATGGAAAGATTGGATTCCAAGCGTGGTCCTTTTGATCGCGGTCTGGGGCTGAGCATGGGACATCTCAGAATAGACACTTCCCATTCTCTACCTTCATCTCCAATATCACGACAACCTAACCCTTGTTCTCCATGCCCTTGCCATGGAAGCATGGAACCGACCTTTGCAATGCTCTTATGTGATTTTTTTCCATTAGGTTTGTATCCTCGAGTGAAAAATGGACAAGGAATGAGAAAACAAGCCCCTTCTTTGCAGCCAAGCAAACACTTTATGGTCTTCAGGTCCCCACCTAAATGCCACTCCACATCATAACTACCAAAACCCTCAACCTCCAACTTCTAACCTGTAATTTGGGAGTGTATTACTTCTGTGATCCATGGAGTTCTCTCAAAAATCATGAAAGTACTCCATTGGTCTCTTTGGGCACCTCAATAGCACCCAGCCCACCAAAATGTCTTTCTCTTATTGCACGCTAAAAGACGGGGTGGAAGATGGCTCGACTGAATCCCTTAGCTTGGTTTGCAAAAGGGCCTCGTTCATTAGAGTGACACTTAGCCTATCTAACCTTTGACCTTTCACTATTTGACACTCATCAAGTTTCAGCACAAAAGCGACCTTTGTGCCAAGCACTACAAAATAAATAGTGCCAACACCTGAAACTTCAAAGTCTATGATAAGAACAATACCAAAGAAAAAAGTAAAGTGTGTCACCTTCTTCAGGTAACTCTCGTAAAATCTAAGCATGGTTTGTTGAAGTCTTCTAAGGTCCACAAAAATATTATTCCACATTGTGTAAGGGATGCCCTTCTCCGAAGGTCTTATGGATTGTTTCTTACCTTTTTCCCTTGTCTTTGTTGTGCATGAAGCACAAACGGAAGTTGGCATTGTGTCCTCAATGTGTAGGTATGTCCCAATGTGGGAGAACACATCTTCGTTTGTGGCCTTCTTTGCGAAGTTGACCTTGTGAGAAACGGGAAATAGGTTTTGCACAATGCCATGCTCTTTGAGGGCATTCTTTAGGAGTTGGAAAATAGCCTGATAGGCTTTGGTGTTGATTCCAGCCTCATCACAAGCTTGTTGCATGTCATCATCACTAACCACATTTCTCAATTTACGCATAAGGTCCTTGGTGACTGCATCCTTAATGTGCTTACCTCCAGGTGATTGTAAGATAGAAATAACATCCTGGGTATTGAGACAACTAGTGAGAAGGTTGGTTCGATCATCTTGGCTTGTTCTATCGCATGCCTCCTGGATGAAGTTTCTAGCAACCAATAAAAATAAATGTTAGAAAATAGTGTGAAGTAAGAATGCATCATGCAAGTAAAGACCAAATCACCTTGTGGCTGTCACTCGTCATTTGCGTGCTCCTCCCAAATGTGCAAGAGTTTCATTGGATGAATACGTGTGTTTGCGTTCCCTTGCACCAAGGGGTGTTTCTTTCAAGTATGTGATGGTGTTGGCAAGCTTCTTAATGTGGGACTCCTTTTCTTGCATTTGTTGTTGAAGAGTTTCAACCACCCTCTCTGAAGAGGCAACACTCTCTTATAATGCCATAGTCTTGAGGTGAAGAGCTTGACATTTGTGAATCCACATATTCAAAGAAGCACATGCACCCATACACAACCGCTTGCAATAGCCTAACAAGCCTGCTTCTTTCCTCCCAAGAAATTGAAGAAATGTCGAAAGGCTATTAAAGGATGGATGGAAGTGGCTTATAGGATCGTAAGGGTACAAATGGCCATCCACCGAAATTTCAACATTGGTCTCACGAGCGGTGCGACGTTCCTGTGATGACCTTTGATCACCCTCACTAGCAATCTTTGTTGCAACACCATGGGTAAGCGAATATGTATGCTTTTGGTGTGCGGATTACGTGGTGGTGGAGGCAAACCATTTGTGATGTCCGTGAGCACCATGGAAGCTATTGCGTGAGGAAGCAAATAATGAAAAGATAAGAGGGGGAGGGGTAGGGAGATTGAGGAAGATGGGAGGAGAGAAGGAAGGGGGGGGTAGGGAGGGAGAGGAGAGGGAGAGAGGAGGGAGGAGGAAGGAGGAGGAGAGAACAAAGTGTTTTTATTTTTTGGGGAAAAAGATTTTTGAAAAAATGGACTTTCTAAGCTTGTGGGTTAAAAAATGGGTCAAAAAATGATTTTTGGTTATGTATATATGTTGGGAGGGAGTTTTAAGTAATAAATAAAAAGTCAAATTTTGACTCTTAGTGACCCACATTTTTGCTGATGTGGTCACATTTCTATGCTTCCTTCACTTTAAAAATGCTAGAGAGAGAAAGTAACCCCTTAGGTCCACATCCTACATTTGTCTTAAAAAAAGGCTAGAAAAACCTACTCAAAACTACCTTCTTCAATGCTCTTGCCCCCTTAACCCCACACAACATTAGCCTTAATCCCTAAAAACTAGAATTCCTTACAAGGCCCACACAAGGTTCATATTTCTCCTAATGTTGATCACTTTGTTTGGGCATTCAAACTTTTGGTGGCCTTTCTCTCCACATTGAAAGCATAGTCCAAGTCCTTAACCTCTTTTGAAGAACTCTGAATCTTGTTGCTAGCACACTAGAGGTTGCTTCTTTTGGTTGCCATTTCCATTTTCCCCATTGGGGAAAGGCCCTCGACACTATTATAAATTCTTAACTTGATGATTTGGAAAAGACTAATTAATTAGGAAGGTTTTGAGGATTTGTTGCAGTGTTATTTAAGAACAATGGCCCATTGAAATCATTTCCTAGTCTAGTTAAATGTATCCACTTTTATTAATTTTCATCCTTTGCCACATCATTGAGGAAATCAACACAACCTGCACCCTTCAATTAAAATATCAATACCTCTCGTAGGCCCTCAATAAAATTCATCTTTAATGCATCACCCACTACCTCTACAGTATATCTATGTAGATACAGGAATTTCTCTTTGTGCTCACCCATTGCCAGAATTGGTTTTTCTACTTCATGCTTCTTGAAACCATAGGATTCCATCTTCTTCTCCATATTGTAGTGAGGAGAACAACACCTCTTCTCATCTTGTGCACAAAATTCCTTTTATGAAATTATTATTTCATTAGTATGAGTCTGCATGTATGATTTCCACCATATCTTTGCAGCACTACAAATTTGCACGATGTCTATCTTCACCTTTGCTTCTTCTAAAACTCCCATAAAGCAAAAAGTCTTCGAGATCTTCAATCCATTCTTCCAAATATTTGCATGTCTTTCCTATGCCAACAAATTCATTAATCTTAGCCTTCTTGAAGACTTGTTTGATCAATTTTTCTCCCGCATTATCATCCATTTCATCAACATCATTTCTCTTTTGCTTCTTTGACCCTTTTCCTTCGCCTTGTGGAGGTGATGATGAACCTTTTTGGTGTGGCAACTCCACCCAAATCCCACCTCCACCTTCTACATCAGGTATTCCCTTTCCTTTGTCATATTTTTTACACTTGCTAAGATCTTTATTGAGCCTCTAGATAAGCTCACCTTGTTCCTTCAATCCCTGGTCATATCCCTCCATCTCTACCATAGAATCAAGTTTTCTCTGATATCACTTGTGACACGACACAAGAGAGCAAAAAAGACTGACGAAACAAAAAAATTGATAGAGTATGTAGAATAGATAAAAACAAAATAGGGAACCTGCATTGACATTTGATGATTACAAAAGGAGCTTCGCTGATATCATAACCTCCGGGCTATCGGTTGTGAGAGATGCTAGAGAGAGAGATGCACAAAGCAAGAACTATGCCCAAATGGCACACTGGAACCAGATTATGTATAATTAATGAACTTTAAAATCAAATAAAAAATTTAATTGCTACAAACACGACATTTGTTTTGATTTCTTCACCTTAACCAAGAGCGAAAGTAAAACCCTTCTTGTTGCTTCTCAATTACCTTGTTTAGATCCTCCTTATTGTCCTCCTTGGTGCTTTTTCCCTCTTTAATGCCCATTTGTATCCACTTTTAATGCCCTCTTTTATGCTCCTTAAAAAATTTAAGAGAGAGCAAGAGCGAGGATCCTTACGGAGAGAGAGAGAGAGAGAGAGAGAGAGAGAGAGAGAGAGAGAGAGAGAGAGAGAGAGAGAGAGAGAGAGAGAAAGAGAGAGAGAGAGAGAGAGAGAGAGAGAGAGAGAGAGATCTTAGAGTTATGGAAGCTTAGGCATGAGGGCTATGGAGCTTGAGAATGAAGGTGTAATAGAGCGGGCTTAAACCTGTTGATTATGAGGGTGCCATGGAGCTTAGTCTCCTTACTCTTCTTTCTCCTCTTCCTTCATCTTCTCCTATTTCTTCTTGTAGGCTCTCCATAAACAACAGAACATAAAAACGTGAATATCTCTCAACTGGTGCAGAATTAGCCTATGTGCGTGCGATGCAAAAATGCTCAAAAATGTGTTGTTCCTGCTAGGAATTGGATCGTGCTAGCTATGGTGGATGAAAGAGAAACATGGTGCAAGTGTGTGAGTGTGTGTAAGCAAGGTTATCACTCAAGTGAATTAGGTTCCAAGATAGAATTAGCTTGGACTCATAAACACAATCTTGAGTATTGACTTAGCTTAGCACAAGCTCACCATAGACAAGCATGTAGTGCAAAATGAAGTTGTTGTTTATTCATTCATGAAATGAGCTTTAAGTAGCTCTACAGCCTTGCTCCACAGTATGTGGGATAAATCCACTTTCCTCTCCTTTACTCACACCTTAGGACAAAGCTCACACTTTACAATCCTCCCCTTGAGGTTTGGACTAAGACAAGATACTAAAGATGCATGATCCACACAGGCTAAGAAAATCCACATAGGATGGTGATATCCACACAGGAAAATAAAGTCCACAAAGGATGGTGATATCCACACAGGATGGTAAAATCCACACAAGAAAAATCCACAAAGGATGGTGATGTCCACATAGGATGATAAGCTGGTATCCACACAGGAAAAAGTCCTCCCCTACAAGTAGAGAGTCTGCATCTTCAAAATGGGTCTTCATAAAAGACAACGCTACTCTCGTCTTCGTCCTTTTTGTCTTCTACTATGTGAGTTGATCCTCTGTCAAGTCTCTTGCCTTCGTTGCTTCTAACTGCTTCATGGTCTGACTTCGTATCCTCCCCTCGAATGAGTGCTTCTATCCCCTTTTTTGTTGTGCAATCAAGATTTATTCCATGCGTCATAATGACATGCAACAATATGCTAAAATATCCTATGAAAAGGTTTATGCAAAAATTAATGCTCTCTTCCATCTTGGTCATACTCCGAGAGCCCAAGCATGCGGAATTTCTCATACAATTTGTCACAAATTCTTCACACATGGAGAGATTTTAGCAATTTGGAGACTCTCCTAGCCAGTGTCTGCCTCTTTACACGGTGCACAATTGATGATAGAAAAATTTATTTTCAAAATTTTGTGCTTGGTTGCAATAATTTTAAGGGTTCATTGTGTGTGTGTGTGTGTGTGTGTGTGTGTGTGTGTGTGTGTGTGTGTGTGTGTGTGTGTGTGTGTGAGAGAGAGAGAGAGAGAGAGAGAGAGAGAGAGAGAGAGAGAGAATTCCTTTGAACTTTGTGAAGCTCCTCTTCACGGTCGGTGAAGCCCCTCTTCACAAAAGTCACCTTTGGTCGGGTTCTTTGATGCCTTTGAGGCTTTGAAATCTTTAGGGCGCCTCATTGCAGTTTGGTGGGAGAAAGCCCTTACAGGGTTCTTGGAGGCTTTGAAGTCTCTTGGAGGTTTGCCTTGGAGCTGGTGCATAGGGTGGGAGCACCCCTTTGTGGGAAGATAGGAGCTCTTGAGGCTCGGATGCAGTAAGGCAGGACTACCCGCTTATAGAGCTTTTGGGGGCTTGGCATAAGGCGAAAAACCAGGCAGCCACGGGAAGGGGCCCTCGTAGAGGCGGACCCACAAATGACTTAGAAAAGGCTTGAGCGCACGGGGTGAGGTGCGTCGGCCGGTCGGAGGGGCGCACTTGCGCAGTCGGTCGCCAGTGAGTCAACTGTTGCCATACGGGCGCACGCAAAGAAGTCGGTAGGCTTTGCAGCCGACCGGGGTACGTTCGGACCCGAAATCTTATGCAAGACAGTTGAGCGCCTCCTTTTCAAATCTGCCACGGGCACCCCAAGTGTGGCCCCTCAAATGGTCAATGGCCCCTAAAAATAGGAGGTTCCCACGACCTTTTTGGTAGATTTGTTTTCTCAAGAAAAAAGAGGAAAAGGGAAATTCCTCTTTGGCATTAAATTCACCACACACACATACACACACACACACTAAACAAAGCTGATGAGAGTTTTTCTGCAAAAAATCCAGAGGGTGTTCAAGAGGAAATTAATCAAGCTCTAGAATGTGCATATGAAGTGCGATTTGAGCATGGAAATAGTCGGTAGAGATCTCTTGAAATAGGCTATGCACACACACCAATGGTGAATGCCAATTTTGCTAAAATGAGGAGCAGATTTTGAATGCAAAATGCAAGTTTATAATGACAAATTAATGAAATCTTATGCTAATTAATTTTCCAATAAGCCAGTGAGTAGTGGCTCAAGAGTCTCTAGCTCAAAAACATGCTCATGCTAGCCAATGGAATACTAATTAGGCATGCGGTATGCAATAGAAGAGCAAATCGAATGGATTTATCTAATGATGATAGAGTAATGCTAATTGTACTAACACACACATGCATAACAACAATCCTAGCTAGCACACCATGGCTCTGATACCAAATTTTAGGAATTGAATCGTGCTAGCTATGGTGGATGAAAGAGAAACATGGTGAAAGTGTGTGGGTGTGTGTAAGCAAGGTTATCACTCAAGTGAATTAGGTTCCAAGATAGAATTAGCTTGGACTCATAAACACAATCTTGAGTATTGACTTAGCTTGGCACAAGCTCACCATAGACAAGCATGTAGTGCAAAATGAAGTTGTTGTTTATTCATTCATGAAATGAGCTTTAAGTAGCTCTACAGCCTTGCTCCACAGTATGTGGGATAAATCCACTCTCCTCTCCTTGACTCACACCTTAGGACAAAGCTCACACTTTACAATTCCTGAGGACCATTTGTACCAATAATGACTTTCGTGATAATTTTACAAAATAGCACTTTTCCGCCTCCCTCATACAATACAATTAGTCTCTTCTCCACTTTCCTTTATCATTGACCACATAGCTTTCAACTACCCAACTTTCCTTGCATGTTTTAAGAGGCTTTTTCCATATAACCCTTTTTTTGTAAGCATCAAATCTCTACACGGGCTTGCACACCTGGTATGACATGCTGGTATACATTCACCATTGCATTTGCCTATCATCATGATCCATCAATGCACAATTAACATACACACTTCAATCAAGTAAGATCTGCACCTTTTAACCTGCTTCACATCGTGCAAGTGAAGTGACATGATAACAAAGCCTTCTTTGATGATAGAGGCTATCTCCTAGAATAGCTAGCCAAAAATTGTCTATTTTATTAGTTGACTCCGGTCTTTTAGTAAACTAAGGCAAAAAATACGATCAAAAGGAGGCATCCTACACATGATCACAAAATGGCACTAAAATTATCCACTACTTATGAATCTGTAAAAATAATAAAACTTTATTTCAATCCCAAATTTTAGGTCATTGTCAACGGCTTGTAGCTCCCAATCGGCTCTGTCCGGACTCGTCTCACATAAATTTGTTTACCTTGTCAGGTTCTTGTCATCATCTACTGCTGAAAAGTCACATCCTACTTGAATTCTCCAAAAATCAACCTTCAATTGGCAATTTCTACAAAAATGAAGCAAACCATACAATTTTTTACTTTTTCCTTAATCTAAGGGCTTCAACGAGTATCAAAACCATGAACAACAAAAATACTCAAAGAACCAATCGTTTTCCTTGTGTTAAGGACCTCACTTCCCACATACAAAACTTTCTAAAAATATCACCTTAACACCCTCAAAGGTGGCTTCCAAAGAGTGCCTCCAATCAAAATTTGAAACTAAAGGAAAACAATCAAAAACACATATAACGTTTTCTTAAATTTACACAATTTCTCTTCTTTTCCTTTCTTGACAAAATGGTGAGGCTGTGTTACATATAATTCTTCAAAAATTACCATTCAAGAAAGCAGAAACAATCTTTGATTGATGTACATTCCGTCCAAAGTGAGTTGCCATTGTACATAGAAAACAAACAATAGGCATACAACAAGTGAGAGCAAAAGTCTCTTCATTGTCAATGCCTTTCTATTGTGCGTAACTTTTGCAGAAACAAGTCTAGCCTTGTAGCTATCAATCTCACCATTCGGCTCATGTTTCAACTTGTAAACCCACTACTAATGGCCTTTTTGCCAGGAGTCATAAAGTCTATGTTTCATTTTCTATAGGTGCATCATATTCTGATTGCATTGCACCCATCCAATTTCTTTAAATTCTATGCTTCATCAAAACAAAGAGATTCCTCTTCATCACATAATTCAAAAATAGCCAAAGCATAACAATTTGATGCATATGATGCATGGAAAGAACTTGAACGAGTATAGCTAGCATAGGTGAATCCAGTTTACTATCATACAAAGTATGCACCAGCCATTTTGGCATAACCATAGCCTCTTTATTCTCAACGTCCCTTTCCACATCAAGTACATCATGTACATCTGCATCAGTAATAAGCTAATCTATAACATTTTTTGTGGGAGTCTAGAAGTCAAGGACTTGCTAGATCTATTCTCAAGAGGTAAAGAGGGTTGTGAGTGAGATAGCCAAAAGCATTTCATTCTTTGATTTTCTCTTTCCTTTCAGAGTGTTGTTCCATTTTTCATTTTGACTTTAATTTGTACCATTTTGTTTGTTTTTATTTGATGTTTCATTTTAGCACTTAGGAGTAGTAGAAATACCACCATCAAATTTGGGCTAAAAGATTGATGGAAAAAAGGGTGAAAACCATATTTTGGCCAAAATAACCATAACTCTGAAATTGTGAAAATCTGATGGTAGAGACCTCAAACGTGATCCAAATTCAAAAATTTGTGGATCAAAGATATCAACATACTATCTATAAGCAATTTGGAAAGTCTCACCAAAATTTGTGGAGGAACATGGATCACGATCCATGTACTCCAGAGACCATTTTTGGAAAAAAGTGATCAGTGACATTGAGAATTAGTGGGACATTGCTCTCATTAAGTTTGCTTGAAAGAAAAACTCAAAAATCGCATCAGAATTGGTTGTTAGGCCAAAAACAGTAAAACGAGCACTCTAGACACAAAATTTGGGATTTTTCAACTTTTTGGGATCCAAGTTCAAAAAGGGGAGAGATTTGGCTTCTATAGGGCATAGAGAACCAACAAAACAAAATTCATGAAAAAATGATGTCAAACATGGATCGCGATCCATGTACCTTTTGACAATATTTGAGGCTGATATTTGACAAGTACATCCATGATAACTAGTGGAACAACTTTGCCAAAAGGGACCATAGCAAAAAATTGCAAAAGGTTGATCAAAACACCAAAATTTTGCTAGAAAGCCAAAAACAGCAGGGTAGACAAAAAAACTCACTTTTGACTAAAAAAAAGTTGTCCAAATTCAAAAGATTTGGGGAAAAGTATCATTATAACATGGACTATAAGATGACCAAGTTTCATGTCAAAATGAGGTCAAATATGGAATGTGATCCATGTACCTCATCAAAAATTTTGACTGAGATTTGAGCAGTAGGTAACTAGTGTCATTTGGAACAACTTTTCCAAAATACCACATGCAAAAAAGTTGTAAAAAGTGATCAAAAGAGCCAAAAACATAACATTGTCAAAACTACCATAGCAGACTGTAGAACTCCGTTTTGGTTGGGCAAACCTGATACAAATCCAAAAATTCTTTGTGGAGCATGTAAGACCATGGAACCCTGGTCCATGGCTCCATAGCCAAGAGCTGTGCTCTAGATAACGTGAGGGGAATAGCACACTAAAGCTCCTCCCAACCAACCCCTATATAGTCTTGGCCTTGCCTCTATATAAGGACCCCTTTCCATATGTGCTATATCTGGGCTCCTAGCCATAGGACCTTTGTCCTAACATTACGCCCCCCCCCCCCCCCCCCCCCCCCCCCCCCCCCCCTTCAAGGAGATTTTTTGTCCTCAAAAACAAAAGTCAAAAGAGTAGTAATGTTATTTCTGTGATCAAAAACCATAGCAATGATTCCAAATCATTTCTAGATAGAGTGCTTATTGTAAAGTCACTATATGTAGGATTCTTTGTATATGACACTATACTAGCCTGAGGGGATGAGCCTATAGTTTATCGTACTCATCTTGGAGATCATGGCTCATCTCATAGATCCTAGCCCCAAGCTCCTAGATCTAGCTCAGAGCTTTGCAAGGGTAAAATCCGTGTCCTACCCGTATGGTTGACTAGTCCAGAGACAAACAACCAGACTAGACCTTCATAAGGTCAAATACCAAATAAATGGTAAAATATCATTGGACTTGTAGTTCAATGATAATGTATGCAAGGATTAAGAAAAATATTATTGCATCATGCTCATAGCATAGGGTAAATACTCTTATTTTCTCATAGCAAGAGTGGATGTCTATCATAGATAAACTTTTATTCGATGGTGGATATGATTCATCACAAAGAAGTGAATCAACAGAATCATACTAGCTACACAACCCTCCGTTAAGGTTGATACTACTTGTTTGTATCACAAGTCTATGTACCGGACATTTTATTAGCCCTTAAAATGCTCCAGATACGGTGCTAAAATGGTCAATTGTTAGCGGAGTGACGTGAACTAGGACGTGTCATAATACAAAAAATTTGGCGCCTGTATTAGTCCCATGAGACTCATATTCTCCACATGCGGATTATGTCTCAGGTAAAGAGACTAGCTGTATAGTCGTCTCTTAAGTACGCAAAGTACTTATGTATGCAGGAACTACTACAACACTCTCGCTAGAGTGAGAGAGACCCTCATAAACATAAACTCCACACTCATATTGGTACAAGTTGAACAACTTTTGTTCCTAAACGTGTGCACTGTCTCCTTAATGAGCACTACTATGTACCAATCAATTCTCATGCCACCTCAGATATGTTACTGCCAAACACTAGGGCCCATACACCTAGTGTGCATGCTTTGACAAAAACATACCCTAGCCTATAGAATTGCAATAAATAGTGAATAAATTTCACTTTTGTCAAAAGGGTTGCTGCAGACAACCCTTGACTTGACAATTCTATCAAGAGTACTTGATAGCCTTGATATCCTCGAGTTGCCAATGGCTAGCTATACAAATGTATAGGACTTGTCAAATAAAGAGAATTCAATCACTAGCGTTAAAGTGAAAGAAATTCTCTTGTCCTCTTAGGCTCCTAGCCATTACTAAAAGAGATTCCACTTTTTCATACAAAGAGAATGGCTACATTGTATCATCTGATGTAACTGCCTAGGACCATGCCTTTCCAGAATCACTACTCGTATAGTGCATAAACTCTTTCATCAAAACCAAGAATGGTTTAGATATTTCTCTTATGCAATAGAATTTGCAACTAGAGAGAATTAGTTGGCGGCTCCTAGTCCCAAACCTTGTCCTTAATCACATAATTATGTGAATACATCATTGGTAAATACCGTTATAAATAACCAAGCCATATCAAAGAAATAAGCCATGCTTATGTAGTCTGCAAATTAACGGTACAATAGTCAATGACTATAACTATCTAGGTGTCCCATTCCACCAAAATAGCTATAGTAAAGGATATTTGTACCTTTGTAAATATGCTTACTCTGTAGGCGTTACTTGGACGATTGGGTTGTGATGGTTGACCATGGCAACATAAGAAGACTTGTGATGAAGTTTGTACAAGACCATCATCAATTACCAGACAGTTAGCATTGCTCAAGAAAAATGCACACCTTGGTTACCTCGTAAGTTCACTGTGTGAACTGTTGGAAGTAAGCCATTACATGTCCACCTTGTGGGATGCCTACTGTATCTGGGTTCCCTTATATGCCTACTCACCACCTACTTGCCGTTAGGAGAGAAACACTAAAGCCTTGCTTTCAATAGTCTTCTTCGGAAAATGTTCATGCACCCTATGAAGCATAGGGATTGGCATTATAATCCTCCATTAGGGCCTTAGGCCTTGCCTTTGACTAATTTGCCTGTATGTGCCCAAATTTCCTTTAAATTGTGGACCACATGTTGCACAAGATTGATTCCAAAGAAAATCTTGTAATGGTGCAAGCTCAGAGCTTAATCTTGTGCATGCACTCTATACAAATCAATACCATGTATTCTTGTATAAGCTCTCATAGCTTGTTATGTGAGAAACTCAGAGGTTGAACAAATCAAAATATGACTTATAACCTAGTTTCTTGTAATATAAGCCTTGCTTGTCAGACACTACTAGTGCCCTGCACTAGTGGAGACACATAGGCTCATAGCCTAGTGTCATATAGACAAACCATGTTGATCAAAATTGCATCTTACATGCCACCACATGCCTTGCATGTGATGCATGTATATATTGCAAACCATGCTTGATAAAGCTTGCTATCCACATGCTTAGAAGTGACAAATTCTTATATAGTATAACATGCCATGCATACCACCCATAAGTTGCCACTAAATACCTTGTTTTGCATGCAAAGTTGTCAAGCATGCAAACAAACGTATGCAACAAATCCTTGTAGAATTGTTGAGCTTGTCACATGTATGCTAAAACTTGTCGTCCTTGCAGCATATATGTCATACACATATGGAGGAGACATTCATGCAATCAAGCTTGTCTCATACACACAGAGGCATGTCACATAGGTGAGTCAAATTAGATGAAGACACATGTTGTACATGCTATTACTCTGTGTCATGACGGACTCGTAAAGCATGGACTCAAAGATTGGAATTGGCCAATGATGTCGAAGGTACATGGACAAGTTCTACATTGTGGCTACATCCAATTTCATTACATATACTATATGAAGTTTCAAAACATACTCTGAATGTCTTGGAGTTGTTATCATGTGCACCATGGCATCGCAGCTCCCCTTCTGATTGTTGTAATCCTTGGCTTACCCATCGTGACAGCCATGGCTGTTGGCCTAGTGGTCGTAGTCGCCTCGGCCCTTGGCTGTAAACATATAGGGACTTCACGGCTTGTGGTCATCCAATGCCCTCGTAGGTATGCCCGTTCTTGCGATGGAGCCGATGACCCTTCTATGTGGACCTTGTCATTGGTGATCAATGCTCAACTAGTCTACGCATATACCACCTACAATCATGGCAGCCTTGCTGCTCACTCCGACTTGGATGATAACTAGTGACTCCAAGCCCTTTGAAATGACTGCCATGCAGTCCTATTGCTACATAAGAGTGGGCACTGCCCCTTGTCATCCTTCTGCATGGAAACCAAACATGAGGTGCTCCACATCTTATGACCATATAGCCCTTCATGTTGCCTTACTCGCCTGGTACTACTACATGCGTGGACCAAAAATCCTTTTTGATAGTTGAATTTATTGGGGAATGCTGGTTGGTTTTTCCTCTCAAACCCTTGGCGAACACGCAGCCACCCGTGTAGCTGCCCTTTCTCGTGGTGCACATGCTACTACCCCTGGCTTCATTGCTTTAGTTTAGGTGTTTTCGATCCATGTGTGGCAGTGCTACTTCCTCGTTTCTTCCTCATGAAGATTGCAATCCAGTAGCGACGTTACTTGTGTCACTGTTGCCTGCGATGGCCCAGTTGCTGCTGGCCTTTGCAATGCCCTTTATGGCTACCCAAAAATAGTGGCTTCCCTTTGGCATGTAGCCCCTGGTGCTGCTCTCACTTAGGTGCACACTGCCTTGGTGGTGCTGCCGCTAACCACGGATAGGACAACCTCAAGTGCAGGCATTGACTGCTGCCTGTGGCACCTATTTTCCTCATGTGCAACTCCTTGCCAGCGTGGCCCATGGCCACCGCTACAGTTGCCAGCGCCTCTATGGCACCCTCATGGCATCTGCCTTGCAAGCATGGCCCTTGGCCAGTGCTGCTGCGACCATGGCGCCTCTATGGCACCCTATCAACTGCCCCCTGACGGCCTTGGTGAGCAGTCCCTACCTTGGTGAGCAGTCCCTTGAGCAACACAAGGCTTCCATGAAGCCATGCATGGCGAGCCCTTGGGCTGCGCCCTTGCTGCCGATATCAGGGCTGGCTCCTTTTTTGTTGTTGTTGTGTTTTTAACGGCTAATTAGAGCCTTGGGTGCCAAGGCTATCAAAATCATCTCTGCTGCAAGATGTGAATCAAAGTATTAATAAGCAAAAAAGACAAGTAAGCATCTCAGAGCTGAGCCCGTCCGTTATGGATACATGCATGCTTCATGCTTGTTAATTCCCTCGCATGCTTTCTTTATTTTTTCTTTGCACCAAGCATGTTTCTAACCACTCTTCTTCTTTCCCACACAACTCCTCAGTCCGTGAGGAATTTTGTAGTTCTCATAGCAGCATCTACACGTTGCCTCGATAACGTGTGCAGGTGTTGAAAACAAGATTGTCGCACAGTGCCACAGGTTTTCTTGTATCACATAATTAAGCATATTAAGATGTGATTAGAGAAAAGCATGCTAGATCTATGCATGCAAAGAAAATCATGCTACATCTATGCATCCAAATCCATGCAAAGTGCTTGATAGAAGATGAATGTAATTTAACACAAAATCAAGCAGAAATAGTAGCATGCAACCCAAGTGCAAGCCATGAAACTGCAGTGCATCACAAAATATTACAATTAAGATAATAATTAAACAAAAGAATTAATCAAAATCTACACTTAGCTTGCAAACGATCAATCTTTGTCTGTGTCTATTGCTTCTTGTTGTCCTCTCTTCTTAAGAAAATCAATAGACGGAAGATTGTTAGAGTAAAGAAAGAGTGTCTCCCTCTTCCTCTCACCTTGGTCTGATACCAATGTAAGACCATGGAACCCGTGGTCCATGGCTCCATAGCCAAGAGCTGTGCTCTAGATAACGTGAGGGGAATAGCACACTAAAGCTCCTCCCAACCAACCCCTATATAGTCTTGGCCTTGCCTTTATATAAGAACCCCTTGCCATATGTGCTATATTTGGGCTCCTAGCCATAGGACCTTTGTCCTAACAGAACAAGCTACAAAGAGCACAAGCTATCAACACACCAAAGATCAAGTCCAAAAGTGGAACATGGATCGCAATCCATGTACCCCTAAGAAATTTTAGGACCAAAAATTTTGCAGCCTGTAGCAAAGGCCATTGTGAACAAAAGTCCCCAAAGAAGCATTGTGGAAAAAGTTCAAAAAGTGGGTAAAAAGAGCCAAAAATAGTGCAAAGAGGAAAACCCTAAAACAGACCTAGGGATTGACCTTTTCCTGTCCTAAACGAGTCCAAATCACACAGAAACCATACAGTAGATATTAAGAGACCAAGGGCAAGCTATGAGCCAAGTTTTAGTACCTTCTGACACATAGGTACATGGATCACGATCCATGTTCCTTTGTCACAGACCGATACAATTTTCACCACAGCTAGAGCCCATCAAAGGGAGTCTACTAGTCTTTTCAAAACTAAATTTGGATATCACAAATTAAACCAAAAGCCCATAACTACCAAGTACTCTGACAAGGTGCCAAAATTGACCTAAATTTTAATCCAAAGGTCCATTTTTAAAATTTCTGATACCATAGGACCTACTAATCATGTTGAATCTGATGGTACCAAGAGAAGTCAATGTGGGCTCCAAACATGGATCACGATCCATGTAGCCATAGTGACAGCTT
Organism: Adiantum capillus-veneris; assembly: GCF_014529385.1. Lineage (NCBI taxonomy): Eukaryota > Viridiplantae > Streptophyta > Polypodiopsida > Polypodiales > Pteridaceae > Adiantum > Adiantum capillus-veneris. The sequence goes on along the minus strand of NC_140954.1, from coordinate 126,964,360 downwards.
GACCTGAAACTTTCCATATCAGTAGTGCACACATTAAAAAACATATCCCCAAGTCCAGTTTTGAAAAAAAATTGAGAAAATTTGGGTCAAAAAGGAGCAAAACAGGTGATAGACAAAAAACTACTCTGCAGACCTAGTGTTGGCTATTTGACCTATCAAACCAAGTCCAAATCCAAAAAGATTTGAGATTTAGCTTGTGGACATAGAGTGCAACAAGCTGCCAAGAGATTAGCACAAGATGTGGTTGAACATGAATTGTGATCCATGTACCTCAACCTCAAAATTTGATGAAAATTGCTACAGAGCCTACACGTGACCTTTTCTACATACTTTCAAAATTTGGAGAAAAATTTTGACAAAGGAACATGGATTGCAATCCATGTACCTCAGCATAGTGGGGGTATCTGACTTCATGATCTTGTAGACATACTTGAGAACATCCCAATCTCAAGTTTGAGCTAAAAACACCTTCTAGAGACCAAGATACAAACCAGAGTTCCTGTGTTCTGGCCGTGGAACTATTTTGAGTGTTGTTTCAAGTACAGTTTACCAAAATTCCTCTAACTTTTGATAGACAACTCCAAATTGAGTCAAGTAAAGCTAGGAAGAAAGCTTGCAAGCTGAATTTTTTAGGTTTCTTGAATTCAAACTTTTAGGGTACCCCAAGACCAGTTTCTAAAGACCAAAAGGTCACAAATTATTGACTTTTGAGAGACCTGATCAAGGGCAAAAAGAGATAAGTTGCACTAAGCCAAAGTGGGCTTGTAAGAGACTATCTTGAGAATCTTGAGTGAGCCTTGACCATGACAAATCATCCACCACCAGGGTTTTCTACTCCACTAAGGAACAAAAAAAAAACGCAAGAAACACTGCAATGCCTTCAACTGTGGGATTGGGAGACTACCTAGAGGAGAGGCATCCTCTAATATATAAACAAAACGTAAGATTCATTAAAACTAATGAATCCATGAGAGTGCTTATAGATTATGCGCATGAGAGTGCTTATAGATTATGCTCATGAGGGTATATATAGATTCACAAACCAAGGATCAATATATCTTCTACAAGTGTATAGAACCCTATGCTGGAGAGATTCCATTCCATAAGAATCTCTATGCGTTCACGTATATAGATGCCCATGAAGTTAAATTTTTGATGGTAGATAAGTATGGAAGAGAGTACAAACGTGTCAATCCAATTGACTTAGAACAATACACATACAAGGGTACTCCATCTCTTCTTACTTTCAGTCAATAACGATGCGAGAGCACATACTTGAGAGGATTCCACCAGAATTATCTCCAAGATTAGAGGAGAGGACGAGAGACGTATTTCCACGAGACCACAAATTGGTTAGATTGGTGTGCCTGAACCACAATGATTACGACCATATCAAGTGGCTCAATGTGTCAAGACAAAGTACTGTGGGTTAGGGGATCCACGTGCTCATGTCTCACTCTTCAAACAAGTTTTGAGAGATGAACAAATTGTAAATTTCCATACTCAGTATGACGGATTTGTCTTGACATTAGAAGGAACGGCTTTGACATGGTTCCAACCTCTAAACAGAGATGATTTCCCAAACATAGCACAACTCTTACAAGAGTTTGTAGAGGAGTTCTCAAAAAGGGGAATCAAACACAAAACACAGTGTCCTAGATCTATGCTTTCAAACAAAAAAAGGATGAAGAAATGAAGGAAGCTTTGCTTTGGGTCAGACAATACATAGAGAGATGTCCTCTGAGAGAGATACCACAAGATGAGATATTATCAATTCTCTTCATAGAGAGCTTGAGAAATGAAACTCTCAAAAAGGACGTGCATTTAAAAGGATGCACTATGTTTGAGCAAGTCACTAGAGAAGCTCTTTATCTAGTTGACAATTGTAAGGCCTACCGACAGGTGACCGAAGATACAAATAATTTGACTAGTAGTGACCCTTCTCCAAAGAGTAATCTGCAATAAAACAAGATTTTCAAACTTCTATGATGCATTGCTTTGACCAAGTGGTCAAGGAGGTGATTAGAAGTGCTAATTAAGTCTACATACAGAACCCGATTGTACGACAACCACATTTGTGGAGATGTAATACTTGTGGAGATCCCACTCCATGGTGTAGCACTCAGCCAAAGCCACAATGTGTGCTAGGGCAACAACCACCTCTTCTAGATGATGGTAGAGTAGTAGTCAACTACACTCAGTCAACGTATGTGCCACAACCGGTGAAAAACTAGTACTCCATGGATGCGAATGCGCTTATGTTCATAGTAGCCAATCAAGAGTATGGTTCAAAGAACACTCTTACCAAGCAAGAACAATTATTGGCTGGATCACCAGCTATAAAACAAGAAGGTCCATGCTATGAGTGTGCGGTGACCATTGGGCACGAAGTTGTCCAAACAAGGGTCCACAAATAGAATTATTTGTATTTTGTGACGGTTATGGGAGAGACCCTCTACGCCAACACAGTTATTCAAACAAAAGAACAGCTTAGATGAGAGAAAGAAAGAAAGAAAAATGCAAAGGGACCTAAAGAGTCAAAGACTAACTCAGGAGGTTCAGTCTTGGTTGACAGGATCTTTAAACCTTTATGCAATTTTGAAGGCCTAGGAAGCTAGGCTAAAACCCAATCAAGCCCAAAAGGATAGATGGCCTACATAACCTCAGCCAGGGTATGAAAAAGAGAGGTTGGAAATGTGCAAGGAGCTCATTTGTGTGGCCCATTCTGTTATAAAACCACATGTTCCAGATGCTTCTGGAGATGCTAATCTGCAAAAACATCCAGGAATTGGAGAGCCATGGTATTTTAAACAGAGACCAGGAAGAGCTAGAAGTTGAGGCACCTTTAGATACAAGGGAAGTAGGGGTGGGCTCACAAGCAGTGATTCCAATTCCAGAGGTAGAAGAACCATGGCCACAATCCTTATGGGAATCGATTAAAAACCAAAAAGATGGTAGTGCTACTTTACAATCAGCACCTATCTTTGAGATAACATGGATCACGAATTTTTCCCAGGGGAAATAAGATCTTTATATGGGAATGTCGGGTCTGTTGCATTTGAAGAGAGTAAACCACACTCTCTATAGAGTTTGCCATCTTTCATAGGAGAACGCAAAACAAAATCGAAGGTTAAAATGATCCCTTCTTAGTGGAAAGCCACAGCAAAAATGATGGATACCAAGAGCTTGCATGAAATAATGTCTTCTCCTATACATTGCACACTTTATCTCTCAGAGTTGGTAAAAAATAGACCGCATCTATGGGGCCAAATGGGCAAACACCTGGAAAAGATGGGGTTGAAAATCCCTTCACATGACTAACTAGTGGACAAAAACATGGATGACACCTTGCCTAAGAAGCCACAGACAAAGCCAATACTAGTAAATAAGGTGGGTGACTACTGTGAAGGAGAAGAAGGAAACCCACCTTACCAATTGAGTACAAAGGAGCAAATACGATTTCTATATTAGATAATGGGGCAGGAATTTTCATTGCAACCAAATAAATATAGAAAAAATGGGGAAATCCTGCTCTAACAAAAACTCGATTGAAATTGCAATTAGCAGATGGATACATGCAAAGACTGATAGGAATATTAGAAAAAATCATTATATCCTCGTGTGGCATAGAGTATGAGCACACCTTTTCCATAATGAATTTTGAAAAGAGCAACAACTTTGACATCATATTGGGCAGGCCATTCATGCGTCAGCTCAAAATGAGACACAAAGAGGTCACAATGAAAATCAGTGTCAATCACTCATATTAGCATAGCTTAGCTTAGTAATTATCACGGTAGAGGAGATGAGCATGCATTAAAGCTTGGCTCTTGGTTGGATTTGCATCCACATGCCAAGAGTGTGTCGATGTAGGCTCGTATCTCACAAGCTTGGAGTAGGTGATGAGCTCTCCATTAAAGCTTGGGAAGAGATAGTCTTCTCTTTCTTCACACATAGACTGTGTGTGAGTGTGTGTGTGTGTGTGATAATTCCTTGCAAAAATCAGCCCCCTCTCTCTCTTGGGAGAGCCCTCTTGCTATTTTCTCTTCCTCTACGCTCATTAGACCTCCCCAAGTCAAGCCAATGACAATTAAGCAGCATAAGTGCTAGCCTTCTGACATGTGTCCCCCTTTCCCCTTTTGTGAGAGCTTTAGGTAATTTAATAATACAACTAAACTCTCATTGGACCCCTTTGCCTCCTGGCCAATAGGAATCAGGCAAGCCATTGGGCTGTTGAATGCTCATTGGATCCCTTGGGAGACTATCCAATAGTCATCTAGGAGACTTAATTCTCATTGGTTCTTTTATTAAGTGTTTTTAAATTAATTAAACTAGATTTACTCTAGCCTAATTCTCATTGGTCCACCTCCAAGGCCATCCAATAGGAATTGGGTACACCCTGTGGGCATCACGGCTAGGGAGCTGACACGTGTCCCTCATTCCCTTTGTGTAAAGGGAGCTTGTGTGTGTGTGTGTGTGTGTGTGTGTGGATTTCTCTCTCATCCCCTAGAAGAAAGGCTCGCCCCCTCCCAAGTAGGGATTGCAAATACTTTTTGGGACACACACAAAGCATCCAATTCCCCCTATGGTTGACCTTTGGACACAACCTTTGAATTTTGGAACCTTAGCATTTTGGAAGTCTTAATGGGCTAAACCTTAGGGTCTTTTTAGCCCATTGTTGCACATGGCTCTTTTGCAGATGGCCCCCCCTTTGGATCCCTACTGTGGCCGGTCTGCTAGCTTAACCAATATTCTAGCTTTTTCTCCCCTGGCACTTCCCCATATTAAATGATCAGTTTAACATGAGAAAATCATTTAGGAGAATTAGATATTGATTATGATGACATTACCTCTCTCTTGAAATCATAGTCGTCCTCGACTATGGTGTAGAGAAGATAAAGCATATTCATGAGTCCTTTTCTTAGCGGGTAGAGGATCCCTATGTTGCCCTATGACATCATTCCACAATGGATGACTAGTCAATTTGGTGCTTGAGAGCCTGAGGCTTCCGCAAGCATGATGTCTGCACATTAGTCCTGTCAGTCTTCCATAGTAGAGGGACAAGCTCTACTTGGTGTTTGGGAGACGTTGTCTCCGCAAACTTGATCTAAGCATGCATACTACTTCATTTTTGTGCACAATAAAGAAAAAGAGAGTCTTATAAGACAAAAAAACTTTGTTCATTTTTAACATTTTGTACATTTTCTTACTCTTGGGAAGCATTGTAAGTATTGACAAGGTTTAGGTTATCCTTTAATTGTATGCCTTGCATCCATCTAGCATCTTCAAAAGGATAATTCTTAAACTTAATAAGATATCATCGGATAGTCTTACCGCCTCTTAGTACCTTGTCTTCATGTCAGAGAATGGACTCGGGCTGCAGCACCTCCTCTTGGTCCTCGATCTCCGGTGGGTCTTCAATAGTTGGTTCTTGAGGTGGCTCTCCTTTGTAAGGCTTTAATAGGCTCACATGGAAAGCATTGTGTATGAGCCAATTATTGGGCAACTTGAGTTGATAGGCCATCTCATTGATTGGCCTAAGAATCTGGAAGGGACCATAGTACCTTTTTGCTAGCTTAGCATAGTACTTTTGGTGTCCTGTAGGATTCTTGCCCGTCGTGTGCCTTAATCGAGCCTTGGGAAACTTTACTAAGACCCAATCATTTTCTTTAAAGGCTTGGGCTCTTCTGTGCTTGTCAGCAGCAGCCTTTTGCCTTTGCTGTGAGATAGAGATAGCATCCTTAATCTTTTGAAAAGATTCTTGTAGGTCTCGGCTATACTCATCTGTAGCGAAGATCTTCCCGTGTACCTTAAGTAGCAAGGGACTTTTTGATCTTCCCTCAATTACCTCAAAAGGTGCTTTTCCCATGGAAGTATGTACAGTGTTATTGTAAGCATACTCCAGTAAGGGTAAGTACTTCTCCCATTGGGATCTTTGATCTACCTCCGTTACATAGGCTTTTAGTAGATCGAGAATGGTTAGGTTAGCTATTTCACTTTGGCCATCCGTTTGTGGATGATAGGCCGAATAGAAGTTTAGCCTTGTCCCTAAATTCTCAAAGAGACACTTCCACAAATTACTGGTCATTCTAGGATCTCTATCCAACACTATGGACATTGGCAAGCCATGGTACTTGAAAATTTGTGAAATGAAGAGGGTTTCCATTTGATGGGCTTTGATAGTCTTTTTGATAGGTATAAAATGAGCTTGTTTACTGAACCTGTCTACTATCATCCATATTCCCGTATTCCCATGGATAGACTTAGGCAATCCAAAGATAAAATCCATGGATATGCTCTCCCATGGTGAATTAGGGATTGGCAAGGGTTGAAGCAATCCAAGTTGCTTCCCTCTATCAAATTTTGTCTTTTGGCATACCACACATTTAGAAACATACTCTTGTATGTTCACTTTCATGGTAGGCCAATAGAAATATGTTTCAATTCCCTTTAAGGTAGACTGAATCCCTCTATGCCCCGCATAAGGTGGAGCATGTGATTCATACATTACTTTCTCACGTAGTGAGTTAGTAACACATAGTCTATTGCCGTAGAGAAGATAACCATCTTGTAAAGTAAATGGTTCTTCTTTCTTCCCTAATGCAAGGGCTGAAATCACATCTCTAAAATTGGGATCAATAGCATACTCATCTATCATTGAAGATAGATCATTGTGAGTTGCTATGGAAACCGCATTCACTCTCAGCCGTCTTGAAAGTGCATCAGCTACTTGATTCTGCTTGCCAGCAATGTGGGCAATATGGGAATGAAATTGCGAAAGGAAATTTGCTCACCTCATTTGTTTGTCGGAGAGCTTGGTCTGCGTCATGAAGTACTTAAGACTTTGGTGATCCGTTCGCAGAATGAAAGGAGTCCCCAATAAATATTGCTTCCATGAGTCTAAGGCATGTAGAACTACAAGGAGTTCCTTTTCATATATGCCTATAGCTTTCTCAACAGGGTCAAGCCTTCGACTCTCATAGCCTATGGCGTGCCCTTCTTGGAGCAAAACAGCTCCAAGGCAATCACCACAAGCATCACATTGGACCTCAAATGGTTTTGAGAGATCCGGTAGTGTAAGCACACGTTGAGAGATAAGCTTTTCGAAAGCATTGTTCTCCTTAGCAGACCATGTATACCTAACGCTTTTCTTTGTTAGGTCTTGTAATGGTCCCGCAATTTGTGAGAACTTTTCTATGAAGCGTCTATAGTATGCACACATACCTATAAAGCTTCTTAGTTCATGAAGATTCTTTGGTTTAGGCCATCCTTTTATTACCTCTAACTTGGATGGATCCATTTGGATTCCATCTTGAGAGATAATGTGACCTAAATACTGAATCTCTTGCAAGAAAAATTCACTTTTCTTTCGATTAACATAAAGTTTATTCTCTCTTAAAACTTGAAATATTACCTGGAGGTGTTGCTTGTGTTCATCTAATGAATTAGAGTAGATGATAATATCATCAAAGAACACTCCAGTGAAGGTTTGATGAGGCCTGAACAGCTTCTGCATCAAGCGGTTGAATGTGGATGGTGCATTGGTCAAGCCAAAAGGCATGACAATGTATTCGTAAAGACCAAATGTGGTGCGAAATGCGGTCTTTACAATGTCTTGATCAACTATCCTTATTTGATGATAGCCACTTTTTAGGTCAATCCTATTGAATTAGGTCGATCCTTGTAGCTTATCAAATAGGTCTTCTACCCGTGGAACGGGAAACCTATTCTTGATAGTGATCCTATTTAGTGCTCTATAGTGGACACACATGTGATATGTGCCGTCTTTCTTTTGCACTAATAGTACATGTGAGCAAAATGGAGATGATCTAGGCCTAACCATGCTCTTCTCAACTAACTCATGCACTTGCCGCATAATCTCCTTTGGTTGAGCTTGAGAAACTCTATAAGGAGGTTTGTTAGGCGGTGAACTTCCTGGAAGAAGTTCAATTGCATGGTCATCATTACCTCTTTTAGGAGGTAGCTCACAAGGGATGTCATCAATAAAAACATCTTGAAACCCCTTAAGAAAATTGGATAACTCTAATTCCTTTTGGTTGCTTTTATTTTCTTTTCCTAAAGCATTAGGTTCATTTTGAGAATCTTTAACAAAAATCATGTACACGGAAATAGAGCTCTTTATTGACTTGTTGAAAGCTGGTGTATGTACAATGGGGATAGTGTTACCCATTTCCTTAGCATCTATATACATGTCTTTTTCCCTGAACTTAAAGGAGATTCTCCTTTCAGGAAATTTAACATTGGCAACCAGGCGGTCAAACCATGGTGCCCCTAGGATTACATCCTCATGCTTGAGAGGAGAGATAAAGAAGTCCTCTTTGTCCACATAGCCTTGGACATGAAGCCTCAATTTCCCGATTAAGGGAGTGACTGAAGCTTCTTGCCCCTTGAAGGCACTGTCTGTGGATAGGACATCTCCCATCTCGTAGGCTTGTATGCGGCCACCTCACACACTCATCACAGTGAGGTATGAGTGGACAAGCTTCTACATCAAAAACCCTTCTTGGAAACGTGGAAGCTATTGAGAAGCCCTTTGATATCACATGTGCTACATTTGTTCCTTGAAGCACCCATCAACTCCATCTTCCACACTGAATGCTTTTGTTCAAAAAAATTCTCGTATGCATATAGAGTGTCTCATAATTGGCACTTGCATTAGGCACTCTTCCTTTGTTTCTCCCAAGCACTTACCTTGCATGACAAGTACTTCAAGTCCAAATGCTCAACTCCAATAAGAGCGTATACCAAAGGCACTTTTTTCCCACCGGGTTTTTCCCTTTGGTCATCTAGGTTTTAGACCCTAATCTAGAATCACATCATCTTCTTGTATATATTCCTTCTACATCAGCAATAAAGAAATGGCTACCCAAATCAATCGACAACAATTTGGAGGAAAAATTGCAGTCTTCATATGCTTATTAAGAGAATCTTTTATCCCCAAGGTTGACAACAATGCTCCATCAAACAATGGCAAGTCAAAGAATGGCCTACAACAACAAGCAATGCAAAATTCAGCAAGTGAGCTATCCACAACAACCATACATAGCTCACACAGTGCTTCAACATTGGTTACCTATTGTGGAAAACTCAAATTGTAGTGCACCTTGAAAGCACATCCATCATAATATCCACGCCACAAATAGGATCAGTTCTACAAACTCAGACACGTCAAAATCCATCTTCACGATAGCCAATACTGGAAACAAAGAGGATAATTCAAAACAAGAAGAAAAGTTTCCTCAACAATCAAAGCTCAAATCACATGTCAACAACACGGCAAGTATGCATCACTCAAGGAAGGAGAGAGCGTCATCAACAATAACGCTGGAGAGGGGGAATGGGGGAACACACCCGGCACAAACACAAGGGCCTCTCTATAGCTCAGGGCATCCACAACACCCCTATACTCTCAGAAAACACCTTCAAAAACACGCTTGACACTAGCAGACCACGGCCTGCTCAATTTTCACTATTCACGCACTCCACAGATCCACCACACAACGCACACCTACTGCCACGGTCTGTCTCCACCCTTGCACATGCACACAGTCGCTCAATATCTCTCTCTCACACAAAACACCATCGGTTCGGGGAGGGCACACACTTCCACACATCTGGCACCGATGGGACACATGAAAGCAGGAGAAAGAGAAGGGGGGAAGGGGAAACAACAACAAAGCTGGGCAACTGTGGCTTGATTGCACTTCACAAAACATGTACATAGGCTTGCACAGCCATCACCATGGCCATTTTCATAAGAAAATACAAAGGGCTTTGATAGGCACACTCCTCTGTCAGAGAGCTCCACTTTGCACGCATTCAAACGGCACAAACAAGCCCCTAATTTGATTAAAATTTTATTTTTATAGGGGGGGTTTCAACTTTGGAAACTGCTCTCATTTTTTACGATCTGGCATCCCAATTTGGTATCTTTGGGAGGGGGGCACCTTGCTTCATCTGCTCAATTTTTCTCTCTTTTGCACTTGAGGGGGGGGGGGGGGGGGCATTAGCGATGTCGCTATCGCCCCTAGATACTTTTATTATTTTTTTCTTTTTCCTTCATTCTTTACCTCTCTTGGATACCCAAAATTTGCACTACCTTTTTGGCTCCTCTTTGACCACCTCTATCCGGTTCCCTTGACCTTTTTCCCACCAGCCTCCTCTCTCTCTATTTCTCTCTCCTCCTTCACCCTTTTGGTCTGGCTCCCACCTTGCTCTTGCCTTGGCTTGTCCTTGCTCGGCCTTGCCTTCACCTCTGCTGGCCCTTGCTCGGCCAGCCTTGGAATGACCCTTGCCTTCTCCTTGTACACATGGCGGCCCTCGGGCTCTCTCTCTCTCTCTCTCTCTCTCTCTCTCTCTCTCTCTCTCTCTCTCTCTCTCTCTCTCTCTCTCTCTCTCTCTCTCTCTCTCTCTCTCGCACAAATAGAGCACCATCGCTTGCACCAAGTAGACCTAACATACCTGACTCACCCTCCCAACCATGTAAAGCTAGATCCTCATCTAGCAAATCCTACACCTGCTCAATGTCACACTGCACAGCTACCTTTATCACCATTACTTTCAACCACCACCCATAGACCTCCTTAGAAAAATTGGATACCGCCTTGGAATCTGCATCACCTGTCATAGAGGGCACTGTCTGCATAGGAAGCACCTCTATCTTTGACTGTGCAGTGTCCTTCTCACCTGCCATGCACTCAATTTGAGCATCATTGAGCTCCTCCTTTTCAACTAGTCCTTCAAGGTCAATAAGCACCATTTGCTTGTCCGGTGCAATCATCAGCCCTTCTATCGCTGCATCATCAATCTCTACCAAGGAAGAGAGAAACACATTCTCTATTGCATCACCCTCGTCCTCTTCCACCGGCACGACTGCTTTACGTCTTTTTGCAAAACTTTGCACCTGCTGCACCACTATGGCATACTCCATTGCTACCTTCATCAACGCGGCCATTAGCATAGCACCGCACACCAACGTTACCTGCACACTATTGCTTGTAGGCCTAAACTGCTCCAGTTGGTCTTCATTAGGCACCTCAGCTTGCATTTCATGCTCCTTCTTTCACACATTCACTGCCTCTCCACTCACATGTAAGAGGTCGAACTCATCATATCTGGATAGGGATGACTCGATCTCCCAATTAGTGTCTGCGTCCATAGAACTACTGTCACTCGACTCAGTCTCCTTTTCTGTTTCAAGCTCAAAAACCTCCTCTAGCTTCACCACTTTGACCTCGTCTACAAACCATACTCTTTTCTCTTTACCGCACTTCAATAGGACTTCTATAGCCACACTCAGACTTGGCAGCACCTCCTTTGTCCTCACCAGAACCACTTTCACATCCTCCACAATTGGAACCGCTCTAGCCGGCATCTTCGGCATAGGAACCATCATGTCTCTTTGTAGCCAAAGAACCCTTGGTTCTTCCCGCACTTGCACTTCTATTTGCACCAGATGTGGCTCGGCTACCGCAACATTACACTGCTTTGGCATCACTGCACCTTGCAAACCCTACCTACTCTTGCGCTTCTTCAAACTCATTTTGGTCCGTCCTTTCGCTAGAGCTACCGCCTCTTCATACGACACTGGACCATCTATCTCCACTTTGTCTCGCACTTCCTCATGCAGGCAATCCATGAATTTACACAACTTTAAAAAACTCGCATTTTTTGCAGCAGCAGTTACCTTGATCAATTTCCCCCAAAGGGCTTCAAACTCCCACTCGAATGCTTGAAAATCACCCTCGAAGCTTTGCTTCAATCCGTCTGGCTTCCGCTTTACTGCATCCAGCTGTGCATCCGCAATGAGTCTTCTTTGAAAAGCCGTCTCTGGGGCTTCATAATCTGCCTTTTCTTTATCACCAAGGCTATCGAACCATAGCCTCAAACCAGGAGCGGGAACACCTCTACCGCACCATTTTCTCTGGTAGTGCACGTTTTGCTTGTGTGTATGATATCAAGGGGAACATAGCGAGTGATGCATCAACAGAAAGTGAAATACTTTTGTCATTGAAAGTAACATTCAATGTGTGTGCGATAATCAATTTGTGGATTATGTTGGTGACGGAAAGGCATGCCCAAGATGATGTCGGTGGATTGCAATGGTGCAATTAAAAAATCACGTTGGTACAGGAAAACATTGTCGACCCAGAGAGAAAGCCCAAAGCATGTACATGGAAGATGGCAGGTGGGCAATACAATACTTGTACAACTGCTTGATGCGAGTTGTGGCCGACACTGTCAGACAGTGTATGTCAAATGTAAATTTTGGCAGACAAAAAGTGGTTTTCGAGCTCAAGTACTGGTCGGGATACTTAGAAGTGTCAAAGGTTGGTTGGGTCTAATCGTCAGCGAGAGCCATGATGTGTACTATGTTGAATGCTTTCACTATTCTGGCAATTACGAAGTTCTGTGGATGCATGAAGCGCAATGGTTAGCATCGACTCAATGGATGCGATTTGAAGGTTGCCGACACCTGTAGCAATTCCGCTCTTCTTAGAGTGCGTTCGAGTATGTGGAGGTTAATATAGTGTTTTCATTGGATGCATGACGTTCACCAAGCAATTCAAGCGTGTAATACGAGGCCAAGCTCAATGTTTTAAGGGAAAAAAGGTAAAGCTGGAATTAAAGGCTACATTAAAATAGAAAAAATGATGAATGCCATGGCATGCAGAGAGGTGGCATCGCTACTGTAGATTACATTGGGGTGTTGCGCCATCTGGATGCAGAGTAGGTGCCATACAGGGGATGGGAGAGGTCGCCAAGGACCGGTAGGGCAGTTGAGGGCCAGAGAGGAGGTGAGGGTCCAGAAGAAGGGCTGCCAGAGCTTGAGGAGGAGATGGCGCTGCTTTTGGGAGGCCCGACATGAAAGAGGAGGCCGTAAAGAAAAGCAAGCCGAGTGATGCCGAGGAGGGCGGCCATCTCAGGATAGGGAGCACTGGTTGGTGGGGTGGCTGTGGATGGCGAGAGGGAGGAAGGCCAAGATCTCCATATAAAGACAAGCCCAGAGCTTCCCTGAGGGGGAACGAGGGTCTCTGCAAGAAGGCCAGTTGCAGGGGATGTCAACCGGATGCAGGCAAGGAGGAGTTGATGCACAAGGGTGACTGCAGTAGGTGTTGAGGGCAGCCACCTTGAGGGAGGATATGGCATGTATTGAGGGCAGCCACCTTGAGGGAGGATATGGCATGTATTGTGGACTTCACGTGATAGGGAAGAGCTGAAGGCTGAAGGGCTGGCCATCTCAGAGGACTACAAGACCGCCAAGAGGGCTGAAGAGAAGCCGCCAGAGCTTGGGGATAGAAGGGGAGGCCATCAAGATGGCGAGTACACAGGAGGGTAGGGCCTCGATTATGTAAACGAGGGCCAGGGCTTGCCTAGGGAAAGTAGAGAAGGAAGGGACCGCTTCAGGGGGTGACTGCCAATGGCTTGTAAAGGGTGAGAAGGGGCGCCATTCTGAGCAACCAAGCAACCAAGAGGAAAAGGAGGCCAAGAGCAAGAAGGGAACGCCATTGGGTGCGGCCATGGGTTGGAGGAAGGTAGGGAAAAGCCGCCAGGGCTTGCAGTGAAGGGGAAATTGCATGGGAAGGCATGTCCAAGGACTATAGCCAAGAGGTGATGCCGTGAAAGGACAAGATGGAAGATTGACACGACATGTGAGGGATGCTAAAAGCTAGGGGAAGGTGCTCCATGTGTGAATGAAGCCGAAGCACTCCAAAAAGTGTATATGGCCGTCACCATTATTGCATCTAGCTATTGATGATATAGAACGTATCTATGGTTATTTTTTTTCATGGTTGGGCTATAATCATCTTGTCCTTCTTGTCAAGTGCAATGAGTCCGTGGTAGCATTAGCTCCGGACAGGCTGTGTGTGAGTGCACAGAGAGAGGAAGAGTGGTTATCTTTTCTGCTCAGGGTTGTGTACGGTCGAGGCGAGTATAGCCTCTTGGTGTGGATGTGTTTACAACATTGGGGAAAGCGTATGCATCGCTGTGTATGGTTGTGTTGATGGGTCTGTCATGATGAGATGGTTATGGTTGTATATGTGTAGGCGATGATACTCAAAGGCGAGCCTGGTAGTAGAGTTTTGCAAAAAGTGTCCATGTGTGTGAGTTTTTGTGTGGGTAGGGGTGCGGACTATTACCTTGGGCTATAGAGAGGCAGTGTATTGTGTGCAGGGTGTTGCTCCCTTTTCCCCCATCCCATCAATGGTGCCCCCACTGAGGAGCTAATGATTGCTCCTTGGTGAAGTCGAAGACGGTGTCGCAGTTTGAAGAGCAGGATCTAACAATAATGGCATGGTTGGGTTTTCCAAATGTTACAGGAGCTGAAGATGTTGAGGTTTGGCTGCAAACTATGGTCTTTTTCTGTTGGACAGCGAGTTATCAAAAGAAGAGGGAGTGGCCCAAGATTTCCCACTCCTGGTTCGTGGAAAAGCAAAGGTATGGTACGATGGCTTGCAGACGGAAGAAAAATAGGATTGGAGTACATCGTAAGCGGCATTCTAAAGCCGATATGTGGCCAACATGGAGTGGAGTGAAGTGAAGAAGATGATGGACAACCTAAAGCAAAGCCTTGACGGTGATTTTCGAGCATTCATGTGGGAATTCAAGGCCATATGGAGCAAGTTGGTTAAGGTAACTGATGTAAAGAATGCAGATTTTTTGAAGATGACCAAGTTTGTGGACTGCTTGCATGTAAAAGTGCGGGATAAAGTCGAGATAGATGGGCCGTGCATGTACGAGGAGGCAGTAGCCTATGCGTAGAGCAGGACGAAGAAGCTTTTAAAGAATCAACAGGCAAAGCAGGTTCTGGCGAGTCCATTGGTGCCAAGGCCAATTGCTAGGGAAGAGCTTCAGGTAATCGGACCCTTTGTTGATGCACATGTGGTAGTAGCGGATAGACCTGATGAGAGAGTAGAGACGATACCGTATGGGCCTATGAGGCCTCAACAGCTGCAGAGAGGAGTCTACCAAGTACCACCTGATGTGCTTCACCAAGTGACTTCCAAAAATCAAGCAATGGAGAAGATAGCGGAAGTGCCAAAGCCTGTGAGTTTTGTGGAGAAAGCCGAGGTGTATTTGAGCTATAGCAGTGCCTTGGATACGAACAGCACATGGGAAATGGAGTCTGCTTTCTCAAGTTATGAGACATATGATGCTATGCATGTCGATAAGGTGGTCAAAGAGCAACGGATTGAAGGTGAAGAAACATTTTGTGCATACCAGGGGGTTGGGCAACCCTCTCTCTTGCCTTGTGGCCATGTTGAGTGAAGAAGAATGTCTTGATGAAGATGATTGGGGACTCGATGAGCCGATGGTCGATGTAGATGATGAGTTGCAGGTTTTGGTTGCTAAAGTTATGGTAAAAATACAAGGTATGCAAGGCTTGCCGCCTTTTCTAGTGTTGTTTGAAGAGTGTACGGGTGAAGATATGCCAGTGTCTGCTTTGGATGATCAGTTTTGCCAAAGGTGGGTGTTATGCTATTGATGGACATGCTTTTGAGAGTTGCTTTACAGGTAGTTTTGCACGGTTTTCAAAGCTCTTGTGATGAGAGGTATGCTATGGAGAGCTCTCTAGCAGGTGAGAAAATCATGGTGTATTGTGGAGATGCTTCACAGGTTGGTTTACAAGCTTGTTATGTGTATGAAGCCGGCGTATGGATACAGGTAGTTGAAGATCGATGATATGCCAAGCTGCACGAAAGGCTTATTTTTGGGTTTACAGGTGCAAAAAAATGGTTGAATATGCAAATATTACGGAAGCATGGCTCTGCTAAATGCCATGTTTTTTATCCAAGTGGAGTTTACACTATGCTTGGGAGAGCCTATGGCTTTCCATTTGATCCGGGCGGGTGCTACAGCTACTGAATCTCTCTCTATCTATCTACTACTCTTTATCTAGCTCTTGTACATAGTATCTATCAGTTTCTTCTTATGCAATGATATATTATCTAAATAATGCTACGGTTGAGCATGAATGCTCAACTAGTGGTTGGGCAATGATGGTACAGGCAAACACTCTCGACCCAGAGAGAGAGCCCGAAGCATGTACATGGAAGATGGCAGTTGGGCAACACAATACTTGTACAATTGCTTGATGCGAGTTGTGGCCGACACTGTCAGACAGTGTATGTCAAATGTAAATTTTGGCAGACAAAAGGTGGTTTTCGAGCTCAAGTACTGGTCGGGATACCTAGAAGTGTCAAAGGTTGGTTGAGTGTAATCGTCAGCGAGAGCCATGATGTGTACTATGTTGAATGCTTTCACTATTCTGGCAATTACGAAGTTCTATGGATGCATGAAGCCCAATGGTTAGCATCAACTCAATGGATGCGATTTGAAGGTTGCCGACACTTGTAGCAATTCCGCTCTTCTTAGAGTGCGTTCTAGTATGTGGAGGTTAATATAGTGTTTTCATTGGATGCATGACGTTCACCAAGCAATTCAAGCGTGTAATACGAGGCCAAGCTCAATTTTTTAAGGGAAAAAAGGTAAAGCTGGAATTAAAGGCTACATTAAAATAGAAAAAATGATGAATGCCATGGCATGCAGAGAGGTGGCATCGCTACTGTAGATTACATTGGGGTGTTGCGCCATCTGGATGCAGAGTAGGTGCCATGCAGGGGATGGGAGAGGTCGCCAAGGACCGGTAGGGCAGTTGAGGACCACAGAGGAGGTGAGGGTCGAGAAGAAGGGCTGCTAGAGCTTGAGGAGGAGATAGCGCTGCTTTTGGGAGGCCCGGCATGCAAGAGGAGGCCGTAAACAAAAGCAGGCCGAGTGCTTCCGAGGGGGGCAGCCACCTCAGGATAGGGAGCACTGGTTTGTGGGGTGGCTGTGGATGGCGAGAGGGAGGAAGGCCAAGATCTCCATATAAAGACAATCCGAGAGCTTCCCTGAGGGGGAACGAGGGTCTCTGCAAGAAGGCGAGCTGCAGGGGATGGCAACCGGATGCAGGCAAGGAGGAGTTGATGCACAAGGGTGACTGCAGTAGGTGTTGAGGGCAGCCACCTTGAGGGAGAATATGGCATGTATTGTGGACTCCACGTGATAGGGCAGAGCTGAAGGCTGAAGGGCTGGCTATCTCAGAGGACTACAAGACCGCCAAGAGGGCTGAAGAGAAGCCGCCAGAGCTTCGGGATAGAAGGGGAGGCCATCAAGATGGCGAGTACACAGGAGGGTAGGGCCTCGATTATGTAAATGAGGGCCAGGGCTTGCCTGGGGAAAGTAGAGAAGGAAGGGACCGCTTGAGGGGGTGACCGCCAATGGCTTGTAAAGGGTGAGAAGGGGCGCCATTTTGAGCACAGCCAAGAGGAGAAGGAGGCCAAGAGCAAGAAGGGAACGCCATTGGGTGCAGCCGTGGGTAGGAGGAAGGTAGGGAAAAGCCGCCAGGGCTTGCAGTGAAGGGGAAATTGCATGGGAAGGCATGTCCAAGGACTATAGCCAAGAGGTGATGCCATGAAAGGACAAGATGGAAGATTGATAGGACATGTGAGGGATGCCAAAAGTTAGGGGAAGGTGCTCCATGTGTGAATGAAGCCAAAGCACTCCAAAAAGTGTATATGACCGTCGCCATTATTGTATCTAGCTATTAATGATACAGAACTTATCTATGGTAATCATTTTTCATGGTTGGGCTATAATCATCTTGTCCTTCTTGTCAAGTGCAATGAGTCCGTGGTAGCGTTGGCTCCGGACAAGTTGTGTGTGAGTGCATAGAGAGAGGAAGAGCGGTTATGTTTTCAGATCAGGGTTGTGTACGGTCCAGGCGGGTATAGCCTCCCGGTGTGGGTGTCTTTACAGAATTGGGGAAAGTGTATACATCGTTGTGTATGGTTGTGTTGATGGGTCTGTTATGATGAGATGGTTATGGTTGTATATGTGTAGCCAGTGATACTCAAAGGCGAGCATGTTAGTAGAGTTTTGCAGAAAGTGTGCGTGTGTGTGAGTTTCCGTGTGGGTAGGGGTGCGGACTATTACCGTGGGCTATAGAGAGGCAGTGTATTGTGTGCAAGGTGTTGTTCCCTTTTCTCCCATCCCAACGTTGTTTTGTGTATACCAACAGTAATTATGAGAGATTTAATTCACGTGTGCCATTGTACCTATTTTCTTGAAAAGCACATTTTACTTTATATGCAGATGATGTGGTGGTTAAATTCAATTTTCTAACCAATTTTTTAAAAATAAAATCGTATGAACTACTACCATCGTGTAAAATACACACTTGAATCTTGAATTTTGCATGTCTAATGGAGCAAGGCATGAATTGAAATTGGCTTACCTAGTATGTGAGGTGGTGTTGTAGCTGTCCAATCACCCATGGCATTGTCCAGAGTTTCTAATTCATCTTCGATGTTGTGTATTCGAGCTGTGGGTTGGCAGGGTCCTGGTGGGAGATTGTTGGTGCACTTGGCTTCAACATGGCCGTATTGGCGGCACTTGAGGCACCAAACACCATTGCAACGTGCATGGGGATTGGAATGATGATATGTGTTTGAATTTTGAGGTGCAGTGTGTGTGGGTGTAATGGTGGAATTGTGTTGTGTCGGAAACATTACCGTCTTGCATCCAGGAAAACTTGGCCCATGCACGACAGGCATCAAGACCTTTACCCGCTTTTGAAAACCTTTCCAGGTTGATGGTCGTTCTACCGTTATGCAAAGCACGCTCCACCAGTGTGATGCTTGACCAGAAAGGTGCATCACACTGGTGGCACATTTCATTTTATCTTTTCATTTCATTTTATCTTTTTTCAGTGAAAGATTGCCAGCAAAATAATCGTGGAGAGTTAACCAAGATATTAATGTTTTACCAATTTTGTGTCCATCAAACTTGAAAAACGTAAAAGATTTTTTACTTATCTTTGCCTCTTTGGTGGATTGTTGAGCTTCAAATGCGGCCTTCAAAATTTTGATCATACGTTCATCTTTGTTGTCGTCATCGCGTGCTCTTTTCTGGTCAGTCATTGCAAGCATGGTGGGAGAGATGAATCAATATTCCAATCGGAAGGATTACTCGCATTGTTCGTCTCCATCACGAGGGGAAAAATTACTAAATTAGGTTGATCTGCTGCAAATTGCAATCCGGAGTTGACGGTTTTTGTCGAATAAATTTGACGATTTTATTCCGCATTGTCTAATGGAGTAAAAAAGCTCGTAAGCCCATTGCCAAGTGCTGCGTAGCACCTTGTATTGAATTGCAGACGCAACATTGTTGATGTAGAATTGTTGCAATTTTGTGGGGCATTGTTGGTGCAAGAGTCGGCGATGGATTACTAGTTGCTTATGGATGCAACCTATTGAAGCTCTCATGTACGGGCGATAACCAGGGTGAGATTAACGAAGAGCGTAGCTATTGCCGATGGCAATCAAGAGAGATGGAGTCCATAAAGATTGAAGGTGAATGTTTTGCGAGCGTAGGAAGGGTGTGTGTGTGTGTGTGCGCATGGCTGCCTGTTGACAAGGGAGAGTAAAGAGGTAGAAACTGTAGTACATTGGTGAACAAAAAATTGCCCAACGGTGGCCGAGGAGTTTTTTTTTTGCATAGATGTAAATAGGTTGCATGCTAAAAGTGATGGACGTTGGACCACTTAAGTTGAGATAGAGACAATGATTGCGTGGGTGGCCATGAGAGAGAGAGAGAGAGAGAGAGAGAGAGAGAGAGAGAGAGAGAGAGAGAGAGAGAGAGAGAGAGTAATTGGATGAGCTTGTCCAGATTAGAGGAGCGGTTTGTTTATGTTTTCTTGGTCTTCTACAAATAGAACATAAATCTGGCAACTGCTAACAGAAGGAGATGTGCTCCTTTGAGTATGCATGGTCACTATTGTCCACTCAAATGAAAGGTGGTTGGAACCGATGATTGGCTATTCACTTACCTCCAGGTGCGAGCTGCATGGCAGTGGTAACTGCCACTCGAGGGGGTTGAGCAAAGCCGTCTATAGCAAACGAGGGGGAGAGAGATTTTGCATGACATGAGAGTGAGTGTCGCTAGTGTCCACACCATCTAGTGGTCTAGGCATGCATGTGTGAGACGCAGGGTAGACATACATGCGAAAGACATGCGAATAACCTTCCAACCATTCTATATATAGGCCCTTGGCCCTCTTCCATATATAGACCCCTTTACTGCATGTGTGTTTGGCATGTTTCCAGGGCCGTGCCTGCCTAGTCCTACCCTTGGCATGACATTACTCTCCCCTTGGGGAAGCGTTTTCCTCCTCGAAAGCACAAGTGGTGGTATCTTCATAAGAACACTAATGTTTTTCACCGTGCAGTGGCATCCCTCATGGATCCAACGGTTTGTTGGATCGGAACCCAGTTCAGTGGGAGGTTCAATAAAATCAAGACTAACATCTTGATTTCCTCCACATTGTTGTCCCTGTGCAACCGTCTTGATTAACCGACCCAAAATTCATACCCAGGTTTCAAACTTTTTGAAGGTACTGCAACGTGCAATAAGAACTCTGCTCAAATTTCCAGCTGGTATACTTATCAACACCAACCAAGTCCTTGACTTGCTGTTGTTTCTTGTCAGTAACCTACCTCATCCAAAATGATGATCAAGGTTGATAACCTAAGAATAAGAGGCAGAGACTAAAGCTAGTCGCAACATGCCTTTTGTCATGTGAAACAAACTCCCAACTAGAAAGGTAACCAATCCAGTTGTTGTTGCTTCTTGATAACGTATGCACTTAGCATATCCTTTAGCATGGTTAATTAATGTATGCGCTTAGCATATCCTTTAGTACTAAATAGAATGCTTGTAAGATGACCATCCAATGCGGGATAAATAGTAGAGAATAAGAGTGAGGTGCTTTCCCCAATCAATTACAGACAGTCTTCCATGACTGATGATAACCTACGACTCACCAAGTGAGGTTCCAGTTGTATACTTGATTTGAATCTGACCAAGTCAACTCATAGAGTTTAGATCATCCAATCACAAATACCCATACTAAACCATTATCATGTATGGCCTCGTGTATGGCCAGGTGTGAAATCATAGTAAATCTGCAAGAGAGATTGCACTTGCAATGCAAAAGGGTGCAGAAAGAATAAAGTCCAAGAATTTGCATGTGGCTCTAAATGAATTCGCGTTAAACACTAGGGCCCATAACACCTAGTGTGCATGCATTTAACACAAACAGATCCCAACCGTAATTCCATGACGAGACTTTCCACGGTACGTACGTGAAAGCCTTGCAATGAAAGTTGGACCATAACATAATGTGAAAACTCAATCACACCTAAGTACCAACCATGAGACATTCTCATTAATATAGCACACTTGGCTATTTGTAGAAAGAACCATCCGTTATGTGGTGGTTTCACAGAACTTGTAATCGCAACAAGTCTATACTTAGTACCCGACAATTTTTGGCCACTAAAATTGTTCCGGATATTGTGTGCTCCAAATGGTCTAACAAACGGATGTGACCAGCACCTAGGGACTTTGTCGTGATACATCATTAGGAATTAGGCACCAGTGTCAGTCCTAGAGACTCATACTCTCCACATGTGGAATGTGTCTCAAATAAGGATGTCAAAAAAAAAGTACGAGATGTACTTGTGTGTAGAGGTAACTACAAACACTGCGACGTGAGTGAGAGGGACCCTCATTATCATTTCTCCACACTGGCTAAACCAAACTCCTTGAGTTCCTAGGCCATGTTGTATCCCATGCGATACCATGTGCCAGACAGAACCGTACCATGTAGGTCTGTAACTATTTCAACAAGAGTCAAATCCATCACAGTATCTTGATGAATAGGGAAAAGACAAAATGACACTATTTTCTTAAAATGCTATGCACTTACATGACCTTATCATGTTGCTAAAGAGCTAAGCTGGATGAAAGACTTCTCGCTCAAACATCCCTTTGACAGAACTTAAGCAAATTTAATTGGAAAGGAAAATAAACCCAAAAAGCATATACTTACAATGAGGTGGAAAATACCTGATACTTGCCCGGAAGTCAAGTATATCCCTCAACCTGTAAGCATACCATATCAAAATTTATTTGACCTTCTAATCACTAAAATTAGAGGTTAGTGAAGATAAAGAAATTGAACTTGTAACCCTGGGTGTTGCCTCGGCAATCCAAACCCCTTGGCTAGAATCTACATAGTCAAACCCCTTGGCAAGGCCCTTGATAGAAACTACTCAATTAGCAGCTAACGGTAACTAACATAGTCTATCGTGTACAAAAATGATTGGAATCAACCGGAAACGTTGAATGTGTCCACTACCCCGTGGTAGATTGCGGACTTCTTTCCTTGAAAGTACAACTATGATAGATGAAACTGTGATTCTCAATGCCTATGGAGTGATTTAGTAATCACCCGCAGGGTCTGACCCCAAAACTGTGCTTCCATAGACACTCATAGTGCTATAGAGAAGGCATGGAATACACACAAGTGAAATGTGTAGCTCTGATGGACAACCATGCTGTCTCAACTGTTTGCTGCATCTAGACTCCATGGGATAGATCAGCTGCTGTGAGTTTAAGACTATCGGAAACTCAACTTGAGCGTCGCACTAAAAACATGTAGTGCAAAAATGACACCCAAAATATCCATAATTACAAGAATCTTGCTTGTCCATGAACGTCGATGGGTACTCCATTTGGTAGATCTGTTTGATCTTGAGAACAATCACCCAAGGAATGCCAATAGTTGGGTCTTACCCTAGGTCTGACAATGGCTCTTAGCCTTTGTGGCTCATAGCCCTTAAGCCAATAAAAAATTAGTGTTCAATCGACCAACAAAGGAAGAATAATTTGGGTGGCGTCTTGGTCACTTTCTAGCTGAGAGTTAGAGCACCTTCGCTCAGGCTGACTCATGAGCAAAACATGTATCAAAAGCTTCTTAGAAAGTTTTCATTATTCTTCGAGAGAAATAAGAAAGAGAGAGAGAAAGACATAGCATGCTAGGTTGAGGAAGGTTTCTTAACCTATTATAGTGCGTACCCAATCCATGTGCACGTGTGCATCTTATGCCTGGGTTGAAGCTTATTCTATAAGAATACAACAATCTGTCTGTATGACGCTCTCATCGAGAGAGGCAATAGAAAACACAAGTCAAATCTTGACCCATCTACCTTGTATGGGGTTGTGACTATACGAGGATGACTTGAATAGGGCACTATGCCTGTGAATCAAGTCCAACTTTTAGGTTCTTTTTAGTGTTGTTGTGCGTTGACAGCAACCAAAAATCATGTCAAACAATCCAGAACTTATTGTGTGCTTAACAGAGTGTTTGGTGTTATAGCAGAAGATAAACCAAAAAGTAATGGAGTTCACTTCACTTGGCTAGCAGGCAGTGAATGCAGAGTGGTAAACCCTTGGTGAGAGTGACGGCCTCAAAGGTGAGAGCCCAAAACCATAAGTGCCTTGCACCGCTAGATTAGTAGGGATTATGTGAGGTGATATCCCTATTATGCCAGTTCCCCAAACTTGTGTGCCAATGCCCTTGATTCCAAGTCAATGGACAGTATCTTTGCACAAGGAAGAAGCCTTGCTTTGCGTAAAACTGCCAAAGCATTTTGCTTTGCATAGCAACAATAATTTCCAAGTAAAAGTGAAAACATGAGGAAACAAGAAAAACTCAAAATTTTCTAACCTGGTCATTTGGATGTAACCCGTTGCTTGGAAATAGTTTGAATCTAACTCCTTAACCAAGTCTGCTACACAAGAGAGAGTTTTCGCATGTATCATATACACCCTCGAGTATCATTTATGCTCGTCTAGCACGTAATGAAAGATCATGCAAGCATAGTCAAATACTCTCGAGTTTATATGCTCATAGCATATGTGGTGGATAGGTGGAAGCAAAAAAGAGTGTCTAATGCATATGTCCAATGATGGGACATCCTATTTATGCACACACAAAAATGCATGGAAAACAATATGTTGTGCAAGAAAGATTTTGAGGGGTTATTCAGAAAGATGGTGTAGCTATAAAAGCATATAACATGGCTTTGCAAGCTGGCACCCCTTTAAGAATGGGTTTCGTTGACGAGGATATGTGCTCTCATCTTACTGTGCACTGTGCGTGAGTGTTGGACTCTACGACACTCCACCAATTGTAAGTTAATGGACTTCGACTCTTATGCTCATCTCATCCAGCATGAGCAACATGACTTTAGATATGCTCAGCTCTTCCAGCTTGAGCGTAAGCCTAATAACTATGACTCTTAGCACAGAGTTTAATATGACTTGAAGCTTTGGGACTAATGCTTTGCTCATTTTATGGCTCAATAGCTCGACTCTGACTATGCCAAAGAGTGTTTTTTGCACCCTAGCAACTTGAATTTTACCATTCTCGTGCTTACTACAAACATTTCTTCAGATAAAAGTAAGCTTGAATCCTCAAAAAGAGGATTAGTGAAGGAACAAGTTGGCATTGAAGGTTTATTTTTCCATACCTGTTTTATCATCTTTGAATTTGCATTCATGTTGGTTGGGTTGTCGTTCTTTGACTGTGAAGACTCTCGTATTTGTTTGATTCTCCAAGTAGGCATGTTGATGGGAGTATTTGATGTTGTTGTAGGCCTCTGTTGGCTATCGGCATCTGGCTTTTGACTAGGAGCATTGGAAGACTTAGGCATCGAAATCTCTTTATGACCTTTGTATCTCCTTTGTTGACTTTGTTGAGCTCTTGAGATCTTCATGCACAACTGGTGTAGTTGCAGTTGGCTTGTGGTTGACTGGTAGCCAAATCTTTGTATACCTTGTGTGAAATCCTTGTCCAAGGTGAAGACTCTTTGAGATCCATTGTTTTTATGTATCCTCTTGGAAGTTGTGGTAGACTTTAGCCTCTTTCGATGTTGTTCTATTGTATACCTGCTTCTTAGGTGTCCTATGATATTGTTGAGGTTGATACCTTGTGGGCCTTCTTTCTTGGTATGGACTTGAAGTTACTTCATATGCCCTAACCTGCGGATTTGGCACCCATATCTGTCTGTTACCTTCATAGTACTCCTATTCCTTTAAGCTCCAATGTGATGCTATCCATCCCATGTGTTTGTCTTTCTGTGTTGATTTCCCGTCTTTAACCCAAATCGGATCATTGACTTTGACTAAACCGCTTGGAACGAACACTTTCTTAACTTTTCTTTGCTTTCTTGAGTACTTGGCTGATATACCTTTGCTTTTTTGGGTGTCTCCATTGAGGTTTCAGTTGGGTCGGCAATTGACTTGAAGTTTTGAAAGCCTAACTTGCTTGAAGAAGCTGAGCCATGAGGGTTCTTGATGTAGAGGCATATGCTTTCACACCTTCTTTGTTAATCGGTGGAAGTTCCACTTTAGCTTTATCTTTGTCTGCACGATTTGTCTTTGATTCTAGTGACTCCTACAACTCTGCATCTAGCATTAACAGTACCTGTAACTGTTGATGGCTACCTCTTGGAGAAGAGAGTATTAGCATTTTATCTTCTTTGTAGGCCTTGTGTTGGTCTAACCACTGATGTCCAAGGATGACATCTGCAAGCATTTCTTTTGAAGGCTTCACCTGAAACTTCACCTGCTCTTCATGATTTTGGATGCTAAGGGTAGCAACCATTTCTTGTTTACTTGTATGCAAACCTCGCATTATTTTGCTATCATGTTTTCATGGAGTGATCTGGAGGATCCTTTGGATGTTCTATGCAACCATATTGTATTTTGCTTCTTTATCCAGTAGAGCATTGCATCTGACACTTGCTCCTTCTGTACTACTGAGAACTATAGCTATTCTCATTGTTGGTTCTATTGAAGATATTTGTATTTGTTTTTCTTTTTACATGGTCTCATCTTGATCTGATTGTGTCTCTATGGAGAGTAGCTTGAGACTCTGTTTTCCAATTTGACTTACATCAACTGATTTAGCTGGCAATGAGTGATTGATATTTAGACTCCTATTGGTTCTTGGTTTTTTGCAACTTTGTTCTTTTCAACTTTTGCCTTTGATGGTATTCTTTGCTTAATAGCTATTGTGGTTGCCCTTCGCTCTGTTTGATTTGCACTTGTTGTTTCTTGATCTGCTTCTAGCTCTTCTGAAGTTCTGTTTGATGGAGATGAATCATCTTCATTAAGATCTTCCATTTGAATTGTCTTTGAGGACTTTGTGTTGTCATCCGTGGGTGACCAATCTTGGTCTTCATTCTTTGTTGCCTCTGAAGACTGCATCTTCATTGAATTTTGTATCTCTAACATCTTCTGGGCCATTGGCATTCCCATTATGATGTCGTCTGGCATATCCTTTGTTGTGATCACATGGAATTGAGCTATGATGATTTGTGACCCTACTTCAGGTGGTGGGCATGATTCCCCAGCATTCTGCTCGTTTGTCTCCTGATATCCTCACAAATTCAAGAGCATCTTCCAACTGTGGTTGGCCACATCTTTTCCAAGTGCAAAAAGACATGAGGTTTTTGTCTAGTTGAAAATCTATCTTTATTTCTCATGACAGCTTTTCTTTGTTTTCACCAACAGTGTGCACTTGGTCGTCTCAGGATTTCTTTCTTTATTGACTGCTTTTGTTGTGGCAGTGTCCTTTGGTTGAGCTTTATCTGCATCTTCTTTGATTTGATCACCTGTTTCATTTGATGTTGTCTCGTTTTGTTGTAATACCGCACCTTTTTCTTGCAATTGTTGAGCATTGTGTGCCTGCATTTGAGTAACTTTTGATCTTAGAAGATCCATTGTACTTTCTGGAAGAATCTGTCTCTTCGGAGGAAATTTTGGTGGTGACCTTTGTGTAGCCTTTTGGACTTTAGCTCTCATTGAATTTGACTTTTTTGTCACCTGTTCTGTCAGCTTGAGGCTTTGCATCATCTTCAGATAGTCCTTCACTTCAGGTTTAGCATCCATAGGGGCTTGTACAAGGTCATGAACCTGTTGAGAATCATTTCCATTTGCATCTCGATATGCATATGCGAGCTTGGTCTCATGCAATTGCTTGAACACTATGGGATTTGTCAGTTTTGACTCTGACTCATGGAGATCAACCGAAACTTTTGTCTTTGATGATCTTCATAAAAGAATTTTTCTGCAGATTTTGATGGTTTCTGGGTCAATGGAAACCTTCCAACAACCATATGGTCTTCCAATGGTTTTTGCTTTGAAGGGGTCTGTTGGCTAGAAGCTCTTGGCTTCTAACTGGTGTAACATTTTTTGGTACTAGAGCTGAGCTTGATGAATTTGCAGCTCCCCCCTTCCTAGGGTGATCACTCTAGCTTGCTTCATTGTAAGAGTTCAAAATTTTTTGGCTCTAATTTAGTCTCACCTTCTGGGACTGTGAAGGTACACTTTGGGTAGCACTGTTGACATTTGGCATATGTAAACCTTATGCATAGTTTCCTATGTATCTCCTTGAAACATGACAAATTATTCCCCAAGTCAAGCTATAGATAGCATTATCTTTGCCCTGATATTTTCTATCCCATGGGTCTCCTATGATATGGACTTTTGTGGTTTTAGGACCCAAGGCATCATAGATGCTAGACTCTCGCCCTATATCTACGATTGTTTTGGTCAAATTATATGTTCTTTTGGTCACAACATTGAAGCTTGATTTTCGATAGAGGAGGGTTTGGCTTTGAATAAATTTCTGGTTTCACTCGGGTAAATATCCTTCAGCCGTAGAGAGGATGGGCTATAATAGATTCTTTCCTCTGAAATGAGCCATCCTTTCTGATCTATCACTCGATGTACTTCTATGAGCTGGTATGTGGGCTCTGGTATGTGGGCCGTTCAAACACAAGTTGATCATTTTTGTATAGTTTCCCTTTTTGGTCTACATAGTGTGCATATGAATTATGTGTACCATACAAAGCTAGCATCCTTATGTTTGATGTGTCCCTTTGACTCGTGAATGGTGGATGCAGAATCATTTGCAAACCTAACAGTCTTTTCAACCTTCGGTGATATCTGGACAACTTGACCAAATTCATGCAAGAATTTGTTGTTCAAAGAATCAATTTTAAGCTTTTCAGGTGTCTGTGCATCTTTATGATGATTTTGAACTTGTAGTGCAATTACTGGTGCTTCTAATGGTAATGAAAAATCATTGGATTGCATTAAAAGTAACAAGTTAAATGCACTTACATCGAGATTATCATTTCCAATTTGCTTTGTACCTTGCTTGGTAGTTGATGTATCCCTGTTGTCTAGATTTCTTGGACAATCTTCAGAAAAATGTCCACCTTTTCGTCCACAACCTGAGCAATACGCCATGACTGGTGGTATTTCACCTGGCTCTATCATGTCAAGCTCATGCTGAGAAGTTTCTGCTTCTATGCTTGTCAAGTTGTCGGCATCTTCTTTTAAAACACTGAGCATCAAGCTATAGATTGCTCCATCTTGACCTTTGTTTTGTCTTTGGCTTTGTTCTCCAATGAGATTTGCTTCTATTGGTTGATCTGTTGGATCTTCCATTTCTGGTTCTCGACTATAGATCTGACCACTGTAATCCATGTACAATGACCCTGATTGCATACGCACTAAATGTATGTTTTGCGGACTTGTGCAGGTCTCTGGATAAACACTTGGGTTGACTTTTTGAACTTCTATCTGCACCTCAACTTTGAGCTTGCAATACCTGGCTCCACTGAAGTCAGTGAACATCTGGGAGTTCTCTGAGTCTGGCTTTACTCTGATCAATAAGATCTTGGCTTTTGTGCTGCTTTTACTACTCATTAAATATCTATAGCCTTCTGCATCTGTGTACAAGACTTTGTCTCCATTCTAGCCATATAGTTGCAAAATCTGGTCGGTTGCAGTTGCACTTGTGTTGCCACTGCTATTTGCTTGCTCTACTGTACTTGAACTCTCATCTCTAGATGAGTCCATGTCGACTGGTTCTGTAAAAACTTTTTCCTAGCGGATTTTGGTATTGATTAGCAAAAAAAAATGCTCGGGTTTGATAGGACTACTTTTGCCAAAGTACTTTTGGCAGTTGATTTCTCTTAGACTCACAAGAGTTGATTAACTCTAGCTCGAAAGTGTCAGAATTGATTGCAGCCTTTGAAATGATGAAAATCTAGGCCTTGAATAACCTAACCTGCAATTAGATTGTTATCCGTTTTTTCCACTTGACTTGAATTCAGCTCTTGTCAAGCTCCCAATTCTTTGCCTACAACCTGGTTCTTCAATCTGAGCTAAGTGAGTCAACAAATGAGATTTCCAAATTCTATCCTTGCAAGGAGCTAAAGGACTAATCTGCAACTTGAAAATTGAGTTATCATGTATTAATTTTGATCCGATGGAACCCAAACTTGACTGGTGACCTTGTATTATGTTGTTCTAGCACTGTACAAGCTCAAAAGTCCAAAATCTTGTTTCTAGGGCTCAAAAGTAAATAATCTTGATTATTTACTTTCTCAGTTTCTATACTTTTTAGGCTTGTTTTGCCAAGTAATTACCTTGTTGTGGTCTCTAGACAAGTTTGGTTGAGTTTGATCAAGATTTGTCCAAAGTTATCAATTGTTTAGTGTCCGCAGACTTTGATTCCAAGAATCTAGCTTAAATCTCAATTTTGTGATCCAAATTTCATCAAATTTGATTTGTGGAGTCTACTCAATGTGCTTGACCCTGTGGTATACTCAATTGTGCAAAATTTTTCAATTCTGGAGCAAATGTAAATAATCGCTATTATTTACTCTGCAGGGTATTTTTTCAAAAGTAAATAATCGCGATTATTTACTTTTGGTAATTTTTTGTATTATTTTGGTCAAACTGAGCATGTACACTTGTTTAGCACATCAATATAAGCCTATGAGTCAAGTTTCACTAAATTTGAACAAGATTTACCAAGTCACACTCAAGTTCTTGACATTCAGTACAGATTTAAGTTTTTATCAAGGTTTTGTGATCCAAACTTCATGAGCCTTCACAAAAGATGTTTGCAATCATGCTTAGAG
This sequence comes from Adiantum capillus-veneris, assembly GCF_014529385.1. Taxonomy (NCBI): domain Eukaryota; kingdom Viridiplantae; phylum Streptophyta; class Polypodiopsida; order Polypodiales; family Pteridaceae; genus Adiantum; species Adiantum capillus-veneris. Next base: position 126,934,445 of record NC_140954.1, on the reverse strand, counting down.
TCTATGATATCAACCTTGGTCATTTTTTACTTAAAAGTAAATAATTGCGATTATTTATATTTGCTCCAGTTTTGAATCAAAAGTAAATAATCGTGATTATTAACTTTTGACCTAAAATGGATAATTTTTCGAACTTTTTCAGTGGACAGTCTTTTTATGATCTATGCTTGACCTTCTGGTATGCCCAAATGTACAAGATTGTCAATTTTTGGAGCAGATGTATATAATCGCGATTATTTACTTCAGCTCAATTTTTGCAAGTTTTTGTCCCAATCTTGACACAAATTTGTTAAGCACCTCAAGTTAAGGTCTCTAGACAAGTTTCATCAAGTTTGGACAAGTTTTGATCAAATGGTCATCAATTTTATGTCCGCAGACTACCAACTTTGCAAAATTGGTCACAATTTTCAATCCAATGATCCAAATCTTATCAAATTTGGTTGGGGGTTTATTACAACATGTTAAACTAGTGGTATGCTGACTTGGTCAAAAAATGAGGCAAATGTAAATAATCGTGATTATTTACAACTGACAACTTTTTGCATCTTTTTGGTCAACTGAGCATGTATACATGTTTATCACATCAATATAAGCCTATGAATCAATTTTCAACAAGTTTGGACAAATTTTTCCCCAATTTACACTCAAGTTTCAAAAAGTCAGTACAAACTTTAGTTTTTGCCTAGTTTTTTGCCAGTTTGGTGATCCGAATCTTTTGTGCCTTTACAAAAGTTGTTTATACACATGCAATGAGTCAATGGTATGAACCTTGGTCAAATCTGAGCTAAAAGTTAATAATCGCGATTATTAACTTTATGCCCAAAACTGACACTTTCTTGAACTTGTTCACTGAACAATCTTTTCATGATCTATTTTGAGCTTATGAATCAAGTCAAACTTAATTTGGCCTAAAATGTCAAGAAAAAGTAAATAATCTGAGTTTTGGTCAACTCTTGAAAATTTTACCTCAAAGTGTCCTTGAGCTTACCCACTAGTTCATACAACTTTAGGCTTACTCTCTAGTTGGATTGAGTGGTTTGGAGTCTTTTCGTGCTATTTTTTAGTTGTAGACCTGAAACTCTGCAACTTCACATAAACAAATCAGAGATGATTGGTTTGGAGTGAGCAATGTTCTGAGATCCCACCTCGGATTCTACTTACCCTACTCCTAGATTCTACTGCAATTGAATTGTGAAAAGTGTCCACAAACACTCATTTTCTTGTTTTTTACGATTTTCAGAGCCTTGATCTTAAGACTTTTCTCACCTTTCAATCATTCTCCAAATCCTAATCTAAATCTAAAATCCTAAAGGCACTCAGCAAGTACGATTACTTCCAAGCTACCTCTACACAACAAAAGACAACAATCTTAAGCTATGCGGTTTCTAAAAAGAAAGTTTTACTCTAGGTGAACCTAGAGGAAGTTAATGGACAACTACACAAAACGCTCGTATTTTTCCTAGTTTAGGTCTATTCTTCCCCGGTAGCGGCGTCAAATGTGGGACGCATGTCTAAGCTCACCATCCTATCTTATTGCAGTAATAGCGAGAACCATAATTTAATAGTCAATCCATGGGACGAAGCTGACTCGACTAGTACATAGAGGCTACAAGAGGTTGTCAATCTCTTGAAAAACAACTAAAAACTTGCATCTAACTCCTGCTACACTCAAGTGACTGAAATCACCAAAAGCCAATCACTCATTGGCAAACAAATCACATCTGTTACAGCATCAAATGACATCCAAACGTAACGAAACTTTTAGGACATGTTTATAAGACCTAAGTACACATGCTTATGGTCTCAAACCCCACTTTAGATCAAGTTTCATAATCGCGATTATTAACAACAGTGGATTTTTGACCTAGTCATTTTTGACCCAGAATGCATCTAAATGCTTAGCAATGATGCCCCAATACCCCGCCTATGCTTAGTTTTTTATTTGAAAGTGTAAATTCCTAGTTATGATGAAATTAGGACGTGGGTCGGCAATGCCAAAAGCTACGATATATTGTAATGTGTTTACGTCAATGCGTAGAGCTCTTACCTGTGGTTGCAATACAGCAAACGAGACTGCAATGTGACAACCGAGGAGGGAGTAGGAAGCACGAGAAGGAGAGGAGCGAGCGCCGTTGGCTCACGCTGTGTATTTCATTATCCAAAAACTTAATTAAAACTTTACAAAGTTGGATTTTATACTTTAGCCAAGGTCTAAAATGTGTAATGTCCGGCGCCCAAGACCTTTGAGGCTCCACACTTATTGTATCTGCAACCTAGGTATAGTAATTAACATGTTCTTTACAACTTGGAACTCCCATTGAGCCTGTAACACATTAAAATATTACAATGGCTTGAAATAAATCAGGAATTTACAATACGTGACCATTTTCTGAAAAATGTGAAAAGTGTGTAACCTCAATCTTTACTGCTTCTTCACTTTGATCTTTGATGTGCATTCATACGTCTTCGGTCTTTAGCAGCTTCTGTTAACTGGCGTTGACTTAGTTAATAACTTTCAAAAGTGCAAAAAGGTGAGCAAATTCCGCGTTCTGAGAGCGTTTCCAGAAGGTGTCCTGGAGTTTTACCCCCCTTTCGGAGTTGTCCGTGCAGTTGAAAGCTTCATTCGAGCTACGCTTCAAGAGTTGTATTTTTCAAATCCACTTTTGCTACAAGTACATGTATAGGACACAAGTGCAAGTTGTTCAGAGACTATTTTGGGATGGTATATAGCCGTTTTATGGCTATAATGTGTTATTGAGATGGTGTTTATGGGCTGATTAGGAGCACTTTTTGGCATCGACATTGTTTCGGGTTCTTCAAGCATCCATCTCCTCACAGGTTCTTGCATACATACAGGACATCCAGGTTTCTTACAGGTTGCAGTGTTAGCATCAGCACACATTTCAGTGGGAGTACTTGATGCAGATATGCATTGTTTTGGCACTTTTGATAGTGCTTGAGCTCTTTTGAGAGCGGTTTTACTCCCCACAGGGATTTGTTTATTGCTTGCACATTTTGTTTGGTTCCTGTTTGAGCGTCTACACTGCACCTTGCAATATTGTTGACAGTGGATGTACGTTGAGTTGCGTAAAATGCCATATGTACCTTTTCTGGAGCCGATTTTGCTTGTTTGTGGCAGTCCCGATCATTTTTGAGACTCAGTTTGGAGGCCCTTTTTGAGACTAGACTGGTTTCTTGTCTACATAACCTTTTGTGAGGGTCGATAGCGTGAGGCTTTCTTGAGCTGGGGGATTCTCGAATGTTGAGATCCTTTCAGTGATACAGGTTGCTGGAGTACCCTTTTTTTTGGCCTCGCCATAGGACATGTATAGAGAGAGCTAGGTGCATTTCACGCCGTGTTGGTAGTCTTGGGTCAGCTTTTGACTTTTTATGCACAGTTAGTGGTTGATGCACCTCTCTTATACTCTGAGAGCATTATTTTTAATGCATTACTGATCTTTTGTGATAGTTTTGGATTGAGATTTTGTCAGTTTTTCTTGGGAAACTCTGCCAAATTTCTCTCAGAATTACCAGTGTTTATTGCCATATTATATAGTGGTGAAAAGGATATTTAAAATATCCGGAAATTTGATGGGACAAATTTTGCTATGTGGAAAGAGCAGATTCAAGATGTTCTTATACAAAAAGGCCAGCTGGATCCTATCATGGAGCGCCTAGAGGGCAAGTATACAGATGCTGAGTGGGAGAGACTTGATGCTAAGGCCAAATCTACCCTCCGTTTGCATTTGGCCGAATCTATGTACTTTACTATAGTTGGAGAAAGGACTGCTAGAGATGTATGGGATAAGTTGTGTTCCAGTTATGAGAACAAAAGTGCCACTAATAAGGTTTTCTTGATGAAGAAGCTGCTTGAACTTCATATGAAGGAAGAGGGTACTATTTCTACTCACATTAAAGAGTTCAATATCATTTTCACTCAGTTGACCACTCAGGGTTTGATCTTCGATGAGGAAATCAAATGTATCTTCTTGCTATGCAGTTTACCCTTGTCTTGGGATACATTCTGTACTAAAATTAGCAACTCAACACCTGGTACCGGTCTAGTGTACCGGTCTGTTTACCGAGGAGATTCAAAGGAAATCTCTCGAAGGCAAGAAGGATGGTGATGTGTATGTTGCTAGTGATAGACAGAGGGGTCGCACTCAAAGTCATGCCAAAAGCAAGGAACGTGGGGGCTCACGTAGTAAGTCTCGAGGTTCTATGAGTAATGTCGAGTGCTATCAGTGCCATAAAAAAGGGCATGTGAAGAAGGATTACAGAAAATGGCAGCAAAGCAAGAAGGATAAACAATCCTGTGAAACTTCTAAGTCTGATGATTCAAACAAGGGCAAAGAAAAGTTAGAGGAGATCAATGTGCTAGAGTCCTCAAATGCTCCTATTGTAGAGACTCTTCTAGTGGTTGTTATGCCACTTACCTTTGATGTATTGGTCTTCACAGCAGATCTACCTGTCGAGGCTCTTGTTACAAAAGATGCGCAGTATGCACAGAATTGGATAGTAGATTCTGGTGAGAGTTTCCATGTGACACCACATAGAGAGTGGTTCTCTACTTATTCTCACTCTTGTGGCAAAGTGAGACTTGGTGATGCTTATGAACTAGACATTGAGGGTGCTAGAAATGTCAGATTGCATCTAAGGAATGGCACGCACTTTACTTTATGTAATGCTAGGCATGTGCCCAAGTTGACTAAAAGCTTGTTTTCTGTTGGTCAGCTTGATGATTTGGGCTACAACACCATATTTGGCAATGGTTCGTGGATAGTACGCAAAGGTAATCTTGTTGTACACAGAGGTCAGAAGCATGGTACCTTGTATTCCATGCATGTGTTAGATGTTGGTCATGATTACATATCTATAGCCGAGCTACCGTCTACTGAGTTGTGGCATTGCCAGCTAGGTCATATTAGCCAAAAAGGAATGATAACTCTGACTCATTTTGACTACTTACTTGTCTTGTCTTATGTTGACTTTCTTGTTTGTGAGCACTGTATCTATGGCAAACAGACTAGGTCCGTGCACTTACCATTGGGTCAAAAGCGAGGTGAACCTCTAGATTTAGTACATAGTGATGTTTGTGGTCCTATGTCAACCAAATCTCAAGGGGGGGGGGGGGGGGGGCAGCTATTTTGTGACATTCATAGATGACTCTACTCAAAAGGTGTGGGCATATCCTTTGAAACATAAAGATCAAGTTCTTCCTGTGTTCCAAATTTTTTTGGCACTCATTGAGAATCGGTCTGGCAAGAAACTCAAGAGGTTGCGGACTGACAATGGTGGACAGTATGTCTCCAGGGAGTTTGACAATTTTTGTGCTAAAAGGGGGATTAAAAGGTAGTTTACTGCACCATACACACCAGCTCACAATAGATTTACTGAGTGCATGAATCGTACAATTCAGGAAAGAGTCAGATCCATGCTTTCTAGAGCAAATCTCACACAAGGCTTGTGGGCAGAATCCGTCTAGACTGCAGTGCACATTATAAATCGTTCACCTAGTACGCCATTGAATTATGAGATTCCATAAGAGTTATGGTCTAAACGTGAGCCCTACCATGACCATCTACGTGTTTTTGGTCGTGAAGCTTATGCTCGCATGCCTAAAAAACTTCGACAGAAGTTAGAGCCAAAGTCACACAAATGTATTTTCATTGGATATGGTGCAGATGGAGGGATGGGATATCGTCTCTGGCACCCAAAATCTCGTCGAGTCATCCGTAGTTCAGATGTGATCTTCAATGAGTTGAAGATGCATAAACAACCTATCAAGGAAATCAAGATTCGGAGAGTCACTTTTGAGGATGTTGCCTCAGAGACAGTGAAATCAACTCAGCGGGCTAGTGATGTACCTTCCACTAGCAATGCTCCAAAGGGAGCGGATAGCAATGGTCAAGGAGTGAGACGGTCTACTAGAGTCTCTCCTCCACCTGCGCGTTTTGAGCCAGGTCTTGATTACATCATGTTGATCGTTTGCGGTGAGACAAGCTGCTACCAAGAAGCCATGATGACGGATGATGTGGTGAAGTGGGAGCAAGCTATGGAATCAAAGTATAACTCGATTCTGGCTAATGACACTTGGGACTTGGTAGAACTGTCAAATGATGCAAAAGCTTTACCTTGCAAATGGGTTTACAAGAAGAAATTTACCTCAGGTGATCCAAAGCCAAAGTACAAGGCTAGACTTGTAACCAAAGGGTTAAACAGCAAAAGGCAGTCGATTTTGATGAAATCTTCTCTCATGTGGTCAAGATGACAATTCTTAGAACCGTACTTGGTCTTGTAGCGATTGAGGACATGGAACTTGTCCAAATGGATGTGAAGACAGCATTTCTTCACGGGGATCTTGATGAGGATGTTTACATGCAGCAGCTTGAAGGGTTTGCTCAGGGGAACGCATCTCGTGAGGAGCTAGTATGTAAGCTCAAAAAGGAACTTTATGGCTTAAATCAGGGTTCAAGGCAGTGGTATCATAAATTTGATGCATGTATGAGGTCTCAAGGATATAAAAGGAGCAAAGAGGATCACTGCTTGTACACAAGAAAGCTAGATGTTGGCTCGATGGTCATTCTAGTTTTGTATGTTAATGGCATGCTTATAGCTAGAAAATCCATTACAGAAATTTCCAACTTGAAGAAAACACTTAGCAATAATTTTGCAACGAAAGATTTGGGGGATGCTACACACTTTCTTGGCATGCGAATCAAAAGAGATCGCAAACGTCGTATTCTTGAGTTATCTCAGGAAACATACATTGAATTTTTTTTGCAGTGTTTCAATATGTAAGGGGGGAAAGCATTGAGTACCCCAATGCAGGCATTCTTGAAACTCAGCAAGGAAGATGCACCCAAATCTGATGCTGAGTGAGCTAAAATGGCTAAGGTACCATATTCTTCTGCAGTGGGAAGTCTCATGTATGCTATGGTAGCCACAAGGCCAGACATTGCTTTTGCAGTGGGAGTGGTGAGCCGATATATGGCAAATCCTGGGAGCAAGCATTGAGAGTCAGTGAAGCACATTCTTAGGTACCTCAAAGGTACGGTCGGGAGGTGTTTACGCTTCGGGAATAGTGACGCATCCATCGTGGGTTATGCGGATGCAGACTATGCGAGTTGTGTCGACAATAGGAGATGGACATCTGCCTATGTTATCATATTTGCTAGAGCAGCAGTATCTTGGAGGTCATGTCTTCAAGATTGTACGTCGTCTTTCACTACAAAAGGAAAGTACGTTGCATTGTCGGAGGCAAGCAAAGAGGCTGTATGGTTATCTCACTTGGTCAAAAATCTTGGCATTGATGAGACTCCAATGATATATTGTGATAGTCAAAGTGATCTTGCATTGACAAGGAATCCCATGTTTCACTCCAAATAAATAGGTATATAGAGTAGGAGAGAGATTTTGTTTTTCAAAATAGAAAGTTAATTTTCTTAGGTGGCACTACATTTAACCAAAATTGAACCTAAGCTTTGAAGAATTCTTTCCAAACACTAATTTATAGTCAACCTAAAGTCAACGTGAAGTGTATATCACAACACTATTTTATACTAAACTTGAAGCCTATATTTAGAAATTTTTTGATGCATGTTTGAGCACAATGTCTAGAAATTTTTTGATGCATGAATAAATGGCATTAGTCACAATCCTTAACTCGATGCATTCATAAATATGAGGAGGACTCCCTCCACCTACATTAGCTATAACAAAGAAATGTATAAACCCATGAACCTTTGTTCAAACTAATTTTGGAACCATAGCCCTTTGTCTCTAGCAATCTCTATCTTTGAACCGTTGATGTGGGTGTTGATAAATATATCCCTTGATGACATCACAATGCTTGGTTCTGGCATCTTTCATTATCTCCATTTTGTAATAAGGATCTAGATTAATCTGTCTCACTATGGTGGCTTCAATGATAGCTTGTAGATTGAGAGGTACGGAGGAAGAGATCCATAAACACAAACACAAAGAGGCACCCCATGCATAATCTGAATACATTTTCCACATTAGGGGTGTTCATTTGCATATAAAACTAGCATAAATAAATATTATTTTGAGATACAATAAACCTTGTAGCTTTGCAATTATATATTGCACCTCCATTGTTTTGGGCCTTGATATCAATATTCTTGTCACATTTTGCGTTGCTCAAGTGCTTAGATTGTTTTTTCTTATAGGGTCCAAGGGCGCTCAAATTTTCCTTTGACCAAAATTCATAGTTTCTTTTCTTATGAACCATTTTTTCCTACCACATCATCCTACACTATTACATATCCAGTGACTACCATTTGGTTTGAATGTTGCTTATTTGGGGCTTTATGAAAGCAAGATGATCGCCATGTCCATCTCACATACATATTTGGCTACACTTATACATAAATTGACCACATACACATACTTTGTTGATTTTTTTCTAAGTGCAAAAAGATAAATCAATGTAGAATTGATAGCATTAGAGGGAAAACAAAGGGTGGTGATTGTAAAAAAAATAATCTTATCAAAATCTTGTAGAACAACTCTCCCAATGCTAATGAGAATTCCTAGAAAATCTTGCAATAAAGAGCTTTCTTTTACATCCTTGAGTCAAGCCTATGTGAATTCTAGACTCACATTGCCTTCAAGCCTATGTCGATTTTTCAGTGTTCTATCCATTTTGAACATTGGACATCACATTAAAAGCGTAATTACTGGCTCCCCTATTGAATCTACAAAAAGGTTTCACTTGCAAGGGTGATAGATGGCATAACTATCAATATGCCTTCACTTTAAGTACAAAACTTTACCAAATCAAGAATGATCTGATTCAAAGGCCCACTTCAAAGTCCACCTAGTGATGATGCTGAGTGTTCAAAGAGACCAAAGAAATACCTAGGATTGTTGCTCATTTTGGTTGGTCGCCATTCTGATGATGTGTGCAAGGGACTTGATGAAAATTTAGTTGCTCACCTACCTTTGCTCGCCTGGCTTGTGAAGGATGATATTGCCAATGTGAAAGGAGGGGGTATGGCCATGGATGCTAGCATTGGTCAGTTGGTGGCCTTCGCCACCCATACCTCCTACCAAATGTAGGTAGAACAACAATAGAGTCCTTGTACTCATTGAGCCATATAGATGCTCACTATTCCTCTCTCTCTCTCTCTCTCTCTCTCTCTCTCTCTCTATCTCTCTTAAACCGTCCCCTATTTAGCTTTATATAATATCTATTCTTTGAAGATGGCCCTTCTCTTGAGACCATAATTACATCGGCTATCTGGGATTATCAATATAATTCACTCACAATTGTGAGTTTTGCAAAAGAAACAAGTGAAAGGGTCACAACGACTTTCAAAAACAATAAAAAAGTGATAAAATTTTTTAAACTGGTATCAGTGTTTGGGAAAGGATTGCATCAGCTTAGTCTTGAGCCGATTGAAAATCGAGATTAGCTAGCTGCAAACCATAGTAAACAAAAGACGGATGAAATATGTGAGAAAGTCGTCCAAACAATTTGCAAATCTCAAAATTTTTGCTAGTATTTTTGGTTTTTTTCTTTGTGAGGAGGAAACTTGATTAGCAACCGCTTAATAAAAGAGACTTTCTTTAATGTTAACACTAATTGGAATCAAGCTATATAATGCAAAAAATGTAAAGCCATGTGAAGTTGTGAATCGTAAGCTGAAATAAAAAGAACTAATTAATATATGTGTGTGTGTAGAATTTATTAGAATTATGCAAGGTGAAGCTTCACTTTAGCATTCTAAAACAATAGAATGAAAAAAAAAACATATATGTTGTGTGTGTGTGTGTGTGTGTGTGTGTGTGTAAAATTTACTAAAATTATGTAAGGTGAAACTTCACTTTAGCATTTTAAAACAATAGAATGCAAGAAAAGTAAAGACAGACATGAAATGAAAGGTAAGTCTCCACCACCCCCTAACCGAGCCCAACACTAAGGGTTTCTTTTAGAAAGCCAAAAAGAAGATGGCCCTTCTCTTTGTGAGAAAAGCGGCGTGTTTGGCGGGATCGGGCCGTTCTTGTTGGAGATTGCCTTGGAAGGCAGTACGAAAATCTTTTGGAGTATCGTCTCTACTGCAGCTGCAACCAAAAAGTGTAGAAATCCTTGTTCAAGCCCAAAAGTTTGGTCGTGCCCTGTAAGATCTTTTTATGGGGGGTGAAGCGGTCAAACACCGGCACATTAATCTCTAGGAGTGAGTTGCAGGATTCTTAGGGCTAGCATCGGATCCACATAAGGGAGCTATCCATGTCCATATCATAAAGAGCTTGTGCTGGTTGGTGGGGCTGACGCCTCCAATCATCATCCGTGCAAGATGAGCGGTGATGTGTAAAAAATAGTGGCCAGAGTCTTTTGCATCCTTGGACTCTCTGCACAGAAGAAAACGGGGTGAAATCATTTCCTTATGAATTGTACAAAGTGGATCCAACTTTGTTTTATTATTGGTGGTGTCATTGTCCTCTCTTTGGGGGGTGATTTTTTATGGACCTTCTTACCTTAAGGGTTTTGAAAGGGTATAAGACCCCCCCCCCCCCCCCCCCCAAAAAAATCAATTTGCGACGCCGCAAATTGATTTGGGGGTGGATCTCAGACCTGTTTATGGAGACAAAATATGTTTGCTTTCAACACCCTCAGAGTTTGCAATAAATATTCTTCATTACCATCGTTGTACGCTACCAGTCAAATTATTGCATATCCACCATGTTGTCTATTAACACACAACATTTGGAAAATTCTTTTAAAAAACGGTATACCTAAAGCCTCCAAATCCATCCGTGGTAGTGTAGATGGATTTGAGAGGGGTCTCAACCTTTTTGTTACTGACTAGAACCCAAATCGGCTGTCACTGCATGACTTTAAAAATAAATAAATTTTGCAAATGCCTTTGAAAACATTGCAACAACTAGATTCTATAGCCCGTCCAGATCTATCTGCGGTGTTGTGTTTGATTACGTAACGCTGGGTGTTGCCTTTGCATCAAAAACCCTACTTTAGAATCTACATTGTGAAACCCCTTAGCTAGACTCTACATGGAAAATTCTTCTACTAGTAGTTGATGGCAACCATCTTAGTCGACCATACCTAAAAGTGAGTGGAATCAACTGGGAAAGTTGAACTTTTCCACTATCCCTTGGTGAATGGCATGATTCTTTACTTGAAAGTACAACTATAATGAGATCAAACTATGACCCTAAAAAATGGTGGAGTGGTTGTGTATTAGTTGGGTCATACCCCTCAATATACCACTCCACGAATAGAAGAGGATAATTTCTAACACCCCAAAGAAAGTAGTCATACTAGATTTCTTGGGTTTGCAACATGAATTATTTGCTTGATAGCAAGGCCATGTCTACTTTCTATCCACAGAAAGCATCTTCTATATTTCCAACACCTTGTGCACAAAAATTGCACGTTGCTGTAGTCATATACAACAATCAGAAGCAATTTTATCAGCCTCAAATCTTTTGGAATAGAGTAGATGATGTTATGGCGAAAGTGTTAACTATGCTATAGTGGATGGAGTCTACCATATTGGTGCACCATGCATACATATCAAAAAATAGTGTGATAAGCCCTTGGCATCAATGATGGTCTCAATAGTTTGAGTTGGTAGCATACGTGCCTTTCACAATTGGTAATGGCATGGATACATCACAATTTGTTGTTGCCCAACATAATTGTGAGCTTATATCTTGTTATTTCCAATTTGCCAAATCTGTGTGCCATGATCCTTGATCTTAAATCAATGGATAATACTTTGGTAGGAAATGGAGGCCTTGCTTTTCATTAAATTATTAAAGCACTTGCTTTGCACAACCAAAAAATCATGTTCGATTTAAAGGTGAATCACAAAAAACAAGAAGAACTTGAAATTGGCTAACCTTGTTGCCCCTCTGAGAAGAGTTGCCTTTGTTTCGAGCTGGCTCATAGCCATATATGTTGAGAAATTTAGAGATGTCGGATCTATCTTGTATGCCCTCGTAGCTTGGTCATATCAACCTTCAATAAAAAATAGGTAGATGTGTTGCCAAGTTTCCCCAAGTTCGTATGCTAATAGCATACTTGAAACGTTGGAAGCTCACATGAAATATTCCCTAAACTGAATCCGTGCTTTGTGTAAGTTCATTGAAAAGATGAGACAAAACGCATCTTGAGTGCTCATAGCTAATAGGTGCTTCTGTTTTGACACCCAAATGCCAAAAGTAAAAGAGAATCAACCTCGTCAAGCTTTCATAAAGAATTTGCCTTGCCAAAATAGACATCTTATTAAGAACCGTAAAATTGCTCAATATTGTGACAGTAAATAGCTTAGGAAACATAAATATCACACTTTCTCTAAATGCCAAACTCCGCTTGACTGAAGCAACATCTGCTTTTCAAGTTGGCATTGTAGACAATCCTGTAAAATGGAATATATTCAAAATTGAAACTTATATTTAAGGTACTTACTTCCTCTAAATCCCAAACTGTGCTTGATAGAAGCAACACTTGCTTGTCAAGCTGACATTATAGACAATCCTATAAAATGGAATATGTTCAAAATTAAAACTTATATTTAAGCTACGTACCAATTTTTGTAACCATCACCCTATTAAGCATTAGAAGCCGATGCATCCTGTGGCAAGAGTGTGCTTTCAATGTACTTGGTGTATTGATGGTGCCTGCACTCTGGCAACAAGCTGTAATTGCTTTGGAGTGACCATGTACCCAATGCATATACATAGATATGGACTCGTTGTCAAGAAGTGCAGAGTGCGGCTAGGAAAGCGTCGGGCCTCTGATTGTGAGAGTTTGCAACAAAATCAAGCAAGTCATAGAATAGTTGAGGCTAAAAACACAATGAAAAAGAAAAAATCTCCATCCATGAAAGATTATCTTTGGAAAAGAACCAAGATCAACTCAAAACTCTTGTGTGTGATGATTTGGTGTAGCCTCGCTGCCAATTACAAGTTGCAGTGCTCTTTCGCCCTGATAAAAAACCTATACAAACGCTTCAATTATCTGTCGTAGTTATTTCATGGAAGCTTCAGAACTTCATTATACATTCCCAAGTAGGTATTTGAAGAGGGGAACCCCCAATTGGTTGCTTCATAGCCTCAAATACAGTGGTGGAAAAGCATAGGACTGCACTAGCATACCATAAGTGCAGGCTTTATATCCCTTCCCTGAGTATCTTAAAGTGATTATCTTGATGTTATAAAATGTTCCCCCACTCCTCATAGTCACGGAACCATGAATGATGTGGCATTTTGAGCGATTTTGACCATTTTATGTCATTTTTACCCCAAAAACGCCCTTTTTTGCTCGTAAAAAGCCCAAACAAGTTGGGGAAAATCCCTAAAATTGTGGAAAAATCCATTGGGTTTAAATTTCATCTTGAACCTCATGTTACCATTTGGCAAGCACTTTGAATGCATCTCTTACGCCAGCGCATGAAACCTGCTATTTTTGGCCAAAATTGTTCGCATTGAACTTTCTAGGCAAAACGAGCATGCCACTTCGATACACTTGACATTTGTACATTTATATAGCAAGGTAGGAATATATTTATGTGACAAAACTTGCCATAGTGCCACATCTAGGGCCTCACTGTTTCGACAAGGTATATATAGAGGTGCAACGGTGGCATCTATTTTCGCATATATCACACTTAGTACGTTATAGCATTCGGTCCCACATAACAAAAGCATTGAGAGTGAGGTAGATATTTTAGTTTCACATTATTCAGGTGCCATGGCACGATATCCACCCCCTCTAAACTTGCACATCCTCTGGCATGTGCCACACATATCTTTTGCAGGTTCAGTCTTCATTTAAGTCAATATACATATCAATTTTATCATCATTTGCAACAAAGTCCTGTCCATCATCATCTCTTGCTTCATCTTCATCCATAACATGATCATCAAAGACTTCATTTTGACTTTCTTGTGAAACAAATGGATCTGTATCGCCTCTTCTTTTGAACAATTTAATTATTTTCTCTACAATGGGAATCTTCATTTTTGTCCTATCCAACTCATGCAAGGTATAAGTTGCATTCCCATGTACATGCTTAACCACATAAGGACCAAACCATCTCTTTGAAATCTTTCTTATTATTGAATGTTGGTTATCAAGACTATTGTCATACACCAACACCCAATAACCTTCCTCAATAGCTCTAGGTCTGAGCTTGTGCCTTTTATCAAATCTGTCCTTATTCTTCAACCTTGCATCTTTTAATCGTGCTACTGCAATCTCAATATCTTCAGACCTTCTTTCTAATTGTTTTATGTGCAAATCAAGATGGCCTTCCCTACTCATTCCATCTTCACAAGGCAATAAATTCCATGTGGGAATTACATGTTGGAGAGGAGAGATGAAAAAGTCTTCTTTGTCGACATAGCTTTGGACATGAAGCCTCAACTTCCCAATCAAGGGAATAACAGAGGCTTGTTGTCCCTTGAAAGTAGTGCGGGCCGTTGTCGTGCCACTTTGCATGCACAAAATGAAAAACAAAGTTTTGTTTGTATCTATGAACTTTGAGAAATCTATAATCTATGTAAGCACTGCTTACTGCTTATGGAATTAGATTACCAGGAATGTATGTGTTATGTGGTAATTGTAAACCAAAAGTGCTTTAAAGTGAATCAATTGGTCTAACAAGTGACAATTGAAAAGTAGAGCTTGAAGCACTGCGTAAACTGGTTCAGACGGCTCATCAAACGGAAGTTATTGCAGTTTAAAACTGGACGTGCGTGCAGATATGAGACTGGTAGGGTAGATGGGAATAGGTGGTCAAAGGTGATTTGAAGTGATAGATGAATAAAGCTTGAATTATGGAGCCTGCTGATCTTTTCAGATCGGAAAACTGAGTCACGGACGTCGAGATATCAAGCTTTGAAGTTTCAATAGAGGCCGGTTCTGAGCCGGGTTGCCTGCTTTGGAAAATGTGTCATTAGGGAGTTTTTGGGCCTCAACAAGGTTGTTGAAGGTAGAGCACTTCATATGGAGTTACCAAGAATCAACGGCTTGTCAATCGAATGCCCGATTGCCGAGTTATAATTCGTCAAAGTTTGGGACAATTGCCCAAGGGGTGGTTGCAGATGAATTTTTTTGTGTTTTGACGGTGTTGGCTCGCGGGCCTGATGAAGTTCAAATACAAAAAGAACAAGCAAGCTCAAAGCTTGTGTTGGTGGATTTTGATAGCATTTTGCGGTCCTAGGATCGGATGAGTGAGCATCATATTGTATGCTGTGAAAGCTGGGGGGGGGGGGGGAAACGGGGTGTTCCACTTTTTTTTAGAAGATATATTTTTTTAACCAAGGGAGGATTGCTTCACCAGGGATTGCCATGTGGTGGCTGCAAATAATCCCATATGCGAGCTTATGCGGTGGGGATGTGCTTATAAGACCTAGGTAAGGAGCCCCTTTGTAGCATGGTGTGGTAGAGAGAGATCTCTCTCAAGCTTGTGGTTATGGCGGGATGTTGCGGTGGCGTCCATGGCAGTTGCGCACGGCCGATGATGGAGGCGTTTTGGGTGGAGCTATGGTGGTGGCCAATTGTGGCATTGTGATGGTAGATTTGACAGTGATTACATTTGGCGTTCGCGTGCCAATTGGGCCTCCTCTTTTAAAGTGAAGTTCAAGCCCCCCACCCCACTAGCGATATCGCTAGTGCTAGGGGTAGGGGGTGAGTCACATGTAGAATTGGGAGAGAGTGAGAGGGAGAGAGTTCATGGGTGGTTGGACAAAGAAAAAGGGCAAGGCCAAAAAAAGGGGAGGAGTCACGTGCAGTTAAAGAGAGAGAGAGAGAGAGAGAGAGAGAGAGAAAAGGGCCCAAGTGTCTACCATGCAGAGTAATACCCAATGAGATGTACCAAGTGTATTGAATGCAAGGGAAATTCTAAAAATAATGTCATGAGGGAAGCTGCATGGGTAGGAGGAGTCTAATTGCTGTATTGTTGGGGTTGGCACCTCCGATAAGAGGGGTATTTTCAACTTGAAAAGGGTTCTTTTGTTTTTTTTTTTGTCTCTCTTTTTTGGCCATTTTTTTATGTTATTGGGAGGGGCTTTTAGAGAATGGACGGCATCAGAAGGAAAGGCTGGAGCTTGAGAGTAGTTGGAGAAGACAAGGGAAGGGCTAGAAAAGCAACGAGAGCACAAAACGGTTGGATGGCGGTGCAACTTGGGGGAGTTTTTCAAACCGAGGATTTCAATTCAAAGGGCATACCTAAGCAGGTGTATGCAAAGGAAATCTTAAGATGTATATGTTGCCAATTGTCAGGATCTCTTGAGTCTTGAATCTCTGTTTTTTTGTGTCGTATCAATTACTAGCGTTCTTATTTGCAGTCTTCTCTCTCTTATAATCTCTTTAATCACCAATCCTACATGTATTAATCCATTAATTAAATATATGTGCACTCTTTTGATACAACAATTCACTACACTTATGCATCAAAAGCATTTGCACCATGGCAGATGATGACATAAAGCTCAAAAAGAAAAATAGAAGCTCGGATTCGTGAACCCAGGCAAACAGTGACAGATAAAGTGGGGTGGTTTGAAGGCCGTGATGTTACTAAATTCTATCAAATATATAAACAGGCTATGGAAGACGAGGGAGCAGATGAGAAAACTGCAGTGGAAAATCTTGTGTTGGTAGTCATGCCTAAACTGCGTGCGCAAGTTGAGGAGCTTCAGACTGCGCATGGGGGAACATGGGTGTTGAAAGGTCAACCTTTCAACAACGCTTCCACAAAGATTCCATAAAGATCTCTCAAACATTCTCTAAAGATTCCAAATAAAGATGTCGATGAAGTGATGAAGACGAAGATGGATGCTGTAATGTGAAGATACAAGCTCATGGACATCATCAAATATCCCGTTATTATCATTTTGAGCCATTACGGACACTTTTGTAAAGTTTACGGGAACTTCATATTTTAAGTCAACAATTGTATTGAGACCACAGATGCTTGTTGGATGAGCAAAGCCAGCTCACGGTGTTGTAATTAAGCTCTATAGAAGCCTAGGGACAAATAAGGTCATTTTGGTCGGACATTAGGTTTTCTAAGGCTTAGTATATAAGCCAAAACCTAAAGCTTTGTAAAGAGACTTCTAATAAATCTGATCTTCTGTGTCGTTGGGAGACTGCGAGAGAGTGAGAGAGTGTGTGTGTGTGCTACAGGAGCTACAGTGGTCGGAATCGCAAACGGAGAGCAGTAGTGTGTTGCCCACGAGGAGAGCTACGCGTTGATGCTTACATCACGCGCGTTCGTGTGTGTTTTGGCAGATTCACCCGCGAGCTACTTTTGGAGTTTCGGTGAGTAATTGTTGTCCGTTTTTTCATTTCAGCATATCCACGCGATCAGAGCGAGTAGAGCTACACATTAGGCACTTTAGTTTTCGAAAACGTCGACCTGCAAAAACCGGCCAGACATCCTACACGTTTTCTGCACGGAGGGTATTGAGTAGGTTTTTTTTTGTCACAGACCTTAGGGAGAGTTGCCTATTGGTGTTGATAGGATATCCCTTAAGTTTCGTAACGTTTCAAGAACATCTAATGGGCTTTTGGCTTGCGGTAGCATCATAGGAGACTCTCACATTCACAGAACCGATGGCATGTAGAGTTGATATCTCTGTAGGAAGTAGTCATTAGTCGGTCGAGTAGAGGTTGACACCCTTTGCTTGCTTCCACGCGCGTGCGGGTCGAGCTTCGTCCTCAGTTGACATTATATGTTAGGTGAGTTCTCGCTATGCTGACGTCCATCGTGGTGTACCCAGCGAACATTGGCGCCGCTGCCGAGGACGAGGGCCCAAGTAGGTGACCAAGGCTAGTCCTTGAGGATAGAGGTCCCTCTGGCTTGCCAGAGTATATTCATTCTTTTAGATAGGATCGGAGAGTGGTGGACTCTTTTGGTCTTAGAGGGAGTCTAGGGAGCGTGTGTCTAGCCTAGATCCTTCATCTTAGGTAGTATTAGGTAGTAGTAGGTTGTGGTGTAGAGAGTAGGAGTTGGAGTGGTAGATGTGGTGGTAGGTTGACTTGAGAGTCTGTGTGAGGCCACGAAGCAACCGAGACATCAAAATCACCATCTCACATGATGAGTAGGAGTTGGGTAAGTAGGATATCTTGATTGTTGATCTAGAGTACTTTATGCATGTCTTATTTGTTGTTAGGCTCATCAGAGAAGTGAGAAATGCTAAGTAAGAAAGACGGTAAATTGTGTTTGGAAGCTGATTTGAAGTCCAAAATTTTCTGTGATTATTGTTGAGAGCTCTATAGAGCATAGGGAGTACTACTGCCATAAAAAATTTGCATTTTAAGACTGTAGACATCCTACGTGTAGGATGTCTCCAGGGCACTTTTGGCAGGGAATTTGGGAAAACTGAGGTTACCAGTGGGTTCAGAGGGTAGGTTTTACCCTGGTAACATATTGACTTGAGTGTTTTTCCCTATTTTTGTTGACCAAAAGCCAAAAGGCGGAGTCAGAAAATGTAAAATTTCAGCAAAGGCTTAATTGAGTGATTTTTTCATGTTTGTGCAATTGTGAAGCATACTTGCACTTGCTGAGAGCATAATGAAGCATCACGGACACTTCAGTCTCAAAAAATCAGCAGTAGACATCCTACGCGTAGGATATCTACAGGGTGATCTGGTGGAAATTTTGAAATTCTGAGTTGACCAGTGTGTTCAGAAGGTAGGCTTTACCCTATTTTCACCTCGAAAGTGGAAATTTGACCATATCTTGACAAGATAAGGCCAGATAGACTGAAATTGCCAGACATCCTACCCAAATTGTGCCCAAGGCATAATTTTTGAGACCAAACCATAGGGTGACTTCATGTTCTACATGATGTTTTGAGTGCATGTGAGAGTTTTCAACTCATTTGGGTGAGAAAATTGGGTTTTAAGCTGACTTTAGCATTTTTTACTGAAAAAGGCAAGAATATCTAGTTTTGGCTCTTTTGACCTCCAAACTCAAATCTAAGCATACCAGGGGGTTGCTGAAGACTGGGGGAATCTTTGGTCCAAGTTTGGGTTCATTCTGAGCAAAAAGACATCCTACGCGTAGGATGTCTACTGCATGATTCAGAGACCAAAATTCTCATGTGACCATACCATGCTATCATATAGCCTTAGACAAGCCTTCTAGTCAAATTTGGTCCAATTTGGAGTTGATTTGACTTAGGAATTCATCAGAACAGACATCAGGCTTCTGGAGCAGATTCTGGATCATTTGACCAACCTATAGGTGTCAGAATCAAAAAGTAAAAATAGTTGTGAGTTTAGCATATCAAGGGGAAGCTACACTGCAAGTTTGAGCTGAAACAGAGCAAAAAGACATCCTACGCGTAGGATGTCTCCAGGGTCATAAAGTGGTCAAAATTCTACTTTTACCATATAGGGAGGTTCTCAGTGTCTCAAGGATTCCAGAACTTTTTTCAAAAGTGAATTTGGACCTTGTTTTTCCTATATACCAAGCAAAGACAAGAATTGTCAGACATCCTACTCTTGGAGTGCACTAGAAGCTCTTGCAGCCTAAATCTTGACCTATTGGCATCCAAATTCAATTTTGAGCATACCATTGGGTTGCTGAGCACTAGGAGAATCTTGGGATCAAGTTTGGACAAAATCTGAGCAGTTAGACATCCTACGTGTAGCATGTCTCCAGCTTGATTTAGGACTCCAAACCAACCTATGAGCATGCCACTGTGATCAGCACATCAAGGAGAAGCTGGGGTGAAAATTTCAAGTCATTCTGAGCAAAAATACATCCTACGCGTAGGATTTCTCAAGGCCATTTTTAGGTCCAAATGAAATTTTGAGCATACCATTGTGTTGCTAGACTTAAGGGGAGTCTATGGATCAAATTTTGTTCAATTCTGAGCATATAGACATCCTACACGTAGGATGTCTCTAGGCCAGTTTTAGGGTCCAACTGTAATTTTGATCATACAGGAGTGTTCACAATGTCACAGAGATCCCAAATCTTCTTTCAAAATTGAATTTGGAGTCATTTTGACCATTCTAATATGCAATTCACTGTTTTGGCCATAACTTTCACAAACGGTATCGGATTGGAAAAGTTTTTATATCAAAACGTAGCCTGAGAGCGACTCTACAGATCTTAAAGTGACACTTGAACTAAATGTATGCCAGCGGCAACCATTTAGTTCAAATTCGAAAAAAACATCGTTTAAGGCCTCAAAATGCATCCGGAAGTCAGGGGTGTCTAAAACAGATAGTTCGAAAGAATTATGAGGAAACGGTCACGGTTTTGAAGACTGCTAAGTTAGCAGATTGAAATTATCTTTTGGGAAAACCATTGGTCACCCGCTGGAAGGTGCTCAAGGAACAAGTGTGGCCGTCAAAGGTACATCAAGGATTTTTGCATTCATTGTGAAAAAGTTTGCCAGCTAAATAGAATTTTGTAGATTGTGTGCTAAAGTGAACACAGGTTAGCTCGACTCAAGAATCACTACAAAGGGAGCAGTCGTTGCAGTATAGTGGTAAGTTGCATAACTTATCACAATGCTTCCACTAGATCGAGGCCTGCTAAAAAGCTCTAGGAAAAGCAAGCAACCAAACAAGATAATATCAGTCTTGGCAAGCAAGGGAGCTAAGAAGTTCAAGCAGTGCAAGCAAAGCCCAATTCAAAAAACTCAGAGATTAAGACATCCACAAAAGCTGAAGAAACTCAAGCGAAAAAGACCGACACAAGGGTGCTAATAATTTTTATTAGCATTGAGGCAAGCAATTAGAGCTATCACTGAACAGGTACAACAAGGGAGTCAAGACGAAAGCAATGGCGTCTCAAAGGAATCAGACCAGTCAGGAAGAAGCTTCAAGTACATCCACAGATATTACAAGAGAGCAAGTTCCTGTAGAAAACAATCGTTACTTTATAGCAGAAGCGTCTGGCTCAAGAGGAGAAGACTACATGTCTAAAGGTGGTAATGTATACCATCTCGTCAGGGGTTTACCTCTAACTACGCACTTGGAAGAGTTAACAACTACAACTGTCACTGCACAAATGGGTGGCACAACACAAGGCACAACATGGAAAGACACGGTACAAGTCTCGTGCACTGCACCAGCACAAGACAAAGCACAAACACACCAAATTGCACAAACAGGAAATACGCCATAAGTATCACCTATGAAGATAGCACAACTTCAAAAAGAACTAGCTCGGTCTCAAGAGCTACTTAACAGAGCACAAGAAGTCATATCATCAGGCATTGAACAGATGCCAACAACAGATGGGGGGAGTTCAAACTCAACAAAGAGACCCTATCTCTTCAAGAGTGGGATTAAGAAGTCCAGCTTTACAAGAAGCAGTGTCCTTTTAAGGAGTCCAAGTGGAATTTCAAGAAGCATTGGAAGATGCCGAGCCGGAGGAGAGGCCACTGGAAATTCACAATGCCCAATGTAGATGGTCAGGTCAAGATGTCATTGTGGTCGACAAATACGATAGGCACTATGAAATAGCCAATGTGAAAAATATGGATGAGTTTAGCAATTGTGGGCAACCTGTAAGTCACATACTTGGACCCCGTCCAAAAGCACCATCAAGGGAAACGGAAAACAAAAATTCGGTTCAATCTTCACCCTCTGTGCAGAACTCGCCAAAATCAACTCGGAAACATAGCCCTAAGGCTATGCAGAAGCCCCACGTCAAAGACCATATACTGATGGAAGAATTAGCATTACAACTGCTAGAAAGCATGGATAGTGATTTGATCTTGTATGCAAGCAATAATGGAAGTTATTTTCAGCTTCTCAAGGACAAGACGATGAAGGATAAAGAGACAAAGCCAGTGGATACACCTAAGTCAGTCGTAATCTACAGGTTCATGCATGCAAAGAAGAGGTCATATCTGTATCTAGATACCACAGGAAACCATTATCAACAGTATTATGGAGAGCTACCTTGTCCAAAGGGTGCACATGTTGAGATAACAACATATTGCGACCAATGTGCCATTGGTCATTTAGTGAAGGACTGCCCAGTAAAGCTCTACATGGAAAAGAAGAAGCAACAAGCCAAAAGCAAAGTTCAGACAGTGAAAACAAGGGAACGGAAGAAAGAATCCCCAACAAGATCTCTGGAAAAGAAGCAGATCTTGTCACAGAGCACAAAAGATAGGCTCAAGACACAGTTTCTTGAAGTCAAGGGTGTCAACGACATTATCATAGAGAATCAGGCTTTCAAAAAAGATCAATTGAATCAGCTGATTCAAGATCGTTTAAGGAACCTCAGTGAGGATAAGTCAGAGCATCCACAAGGTGATGAAGATGAAGCTCATAGTTCAAGGTTCGAGAGCAAAAGAAGCCAAGATTCTGACGATAGTGAGCCAACACAAGAAGAGGTGGCAGAGGTAACAAAAAATCTTAGTGCCACATCACAAGTGGAAGACATGCAAATAGAGTCAATGGATGAAGCTGAAAGTCTACCAAATAAATTTTCTATTGTGGACTCTTCATTGGTGATTGAACAAATCAAAGAGTATGAGAAGCTAAAAGAAGATGTAACTGAAGACATACAATGCCCAGAAGAACAGGAAATGACTGAGTGCAAGATTGACTACCAAGGACAAGAAATACACGATATGAATGAATATTTTCAAGAAGAGACTCTACAAAAACCCATGGAACAATGGAAACCAAAGGCCACGGCGACCTTTGCATCAGAAGAAGAGAGTAAACCAAAGGCCACGGCGACCATTGCATCAGAAGAAGAGAGTAAACCTTTACATCCTACTACACAAACTTCAAAAGATTTCCAAGAAAAGTCACCATTTAATGACCTTCAAGTGCTAGAAGAAGTAAATAGTGATAGAGAGCTTCTGAAATCAAGAATCAAGGCATCACAGTCAGAAACTAGCAATGAACACCAACAAGCAGCTCTACAGCAGAAGATAGTAAGCACTTGGGACATGCTACAACCAGTCAAATGACAAAGAAGTTCAACATACAAGAGGATGATAAATCTTCCAAGGCACAAAAGTCCAAGACAAGTACAAAAAGCAAAGAGGACATCAGTTACTTGGCAGCCAACAAGAAGATTAAATTCTCGTTGGATGTGTATGAGAAAGTGAAATTCAACTTTACAGCAGAGATAGATTGCACTGCCATGACTAATGTCATGTCTTATGGGCTATGGTTACTTCTAGGTAAGCCAGAACTGTATGAAATTTAAGTACAGGTTCCTATATCACATGGAATAGCCGTCACAAGTTTAGGGATTGCAGAAGCTTCCCTTAAACTACGGTCAAAGGTAATCAAAGACAAATTCCTAGTGGTGTATTCATAAAAAATGAGTACACA